>NW_028274819.1:74265548-74568579 GCF_037043125.1 Eumetopias jubatus
CTTTAGTTGAATGAATGAATGAATCATCCATAAAGGGAAGTTCCCAACTGTTCTAGGAACCCTGGTCTTGGTTGTTTTATTGCTTCTTTAAAAGGAGAAAACTGTTGGGGTTTCCTGACAAAATCCTTAATTTTTTCTTATATCTCATTTGAGGCTCAATGCCTACTTTTTAGAAATCTACTTTATCAATAAATGCAATAAAATGGTCTAAGAATATCTAAATTGATAATAAATCTTCATAAATTATCATTTGTGAGAATATGCAAATATTTGGTATGAGATTTATTTAACAGCCCGTGGCTAATACAATAAATACCTAGAGATACATATGTGCACGTGCGTACACACGCACATGTGAATACTTACATACAACATGGTAATGAGACTCAAGGTTACCCTAAAGCAGTTGGGAGACACCAGACTAGCGCATGAAACAGTAATTAACCGTAGGGCAGTACATAATAAAATTCCATTCCTAATTGTGAGAAACAACATATATGTCCTTTAAGAGTTAAGGGCTGGATTTATCAGAAAGGACATCATGGAAGACAAGAGACATGGCCTGGGCTTTGGATCAGAGGGGGAGCAATGTAAAAGAAGAGAACATGCATGAGCCACATGCAGACATAGAGTGGGTTACATATAGCACCCTTGGCTGACTATGACAAGAGCAGCCTATCTGCCAAGGGAAATAGGATTTGGAGAGCAGTGGAGCAGGGAGACTGAGGTGTAGTAGTGTTGACTAGAAACATGAGGGAGTACAGAGCAATGAAAGGTTTCTGAGCAGAGTGATGACATGCTACAAGTTGTATACAGAGATAATTGATCTGGTAGGAGGGGTCCTTGGAATAAGAAAGAGACTGGGATCAGGCCAGCCAGTTGGGAGGTGGGTCCAGGTGTGAGGGAATTGTGACCCAATCACAGTTGGGGGTAATCAGGAAGATAAAAGAGACATGGGAACATGGGCAAAACTTGGGGACTGAATGGGAGACCTAGGGGAGGAACAAGGGTAGTTATTTCCCACAGATATCCAAAGCTGGTATTCAGTAGCAGACCCGTAGATATATCGTAAGGTTGGCTTCATCTGTGTTTCCTCCCTTTAGATGAAGTGACGTGCCATCATTGCCAGGCTTGGTTAGCCCCTTCTCATTCACCATCAGATATGATCTCAGGCTTGATCTGCTCTTGTCTTGTACAAAGAGAAGATTTTCATAAGCATTTTCTGAAAAGAAATAGTGAGTCCCTCCTTTTTTATTGTAAATTTACATATATTTCAGCTTTACTCATTTCCATAAAGTTCTTGACTCTGCACATTGTGACCACTCTGACAACTGCAGTGTTTCGAGCACAGATGAGTTTGACTTAGGGTCCAAGTGTTTTAATTTTCTTTCTCGCTGCATGTGTACTTGGGGTTAGACCCTGAGGTATAGACAGTTCTCTCACCACAGCCACTTTGTCTGATGAACCCATCATCCCAACTGAATCGTGGTGGTTTAGAGATGGAATCTAGAGAGAGATTCACTGAGGGAAGGCAGGGAAGTTTCCCTTTTGTAACTGTAGTAATGGTCTAACTTAATGGAGAAGAGAAACCGATGGTGCATTTGCTTAACTGGAAGTAGCCCATTGCTATAGGCTAGAAAGAGCCGGGACGTAAGTTCAGGCTGACCAGCGTCTGAATCAAGATTCTGCCATATATTTGCTGAACGATCTAGAGCAAATTCATAGTCTATCATAGTTTCTGTATCCTCAGCTGTCAAGTGGGGATAATAACAGCCACCTCGTTGGCTTGTTGTAAGGGCTGTGTAGAAAGCCTATGTAGAGAGAATAGCAAAATGCCTTGCATAGAGCAATATAGCAACTATTATTAGTTTCCTCCTTTAAGGCAAAAATGTCTGCATATTTCATTGTCCTTCATACCTAGCACAGTCCTGGTATTTTTGCTCAATGGTTACAAAAGCAGAAGGGCATTTCGAGGACTAGGAAGAGCAGCAGTATCCATAGTCAAATATCCCTATTTGCCTTCCAACGAGGAAACCTAGTTCAGCACTTCAGCTAACGTGCACCTATATAATTGTGGGTGTATGTATTGCACTTCTAGAGGTGAGCCGTCTTATCCCATCTCACAGGTCTGTCAGGAGACTCATGATGACTCACCCTCCTACAGATCAGGGGGCTAATTATGTTATTAGGATGTCAGAATTATCTGGAATGGCTCTGTCACCCACCTAACAAGAGAAGTAAGTTTGATATAGCTGTGTTCAAAATGCCTAAAAAATGTGAATGATGTATGAAATGATGTATGAACATATATGGAAGATTTTTTTCAAAATGTTTTATGACAGACTTCCTTCTTTTACTCCTATGCTTTAGCTATTACATTATTCTTTAACTTAAAATTGGTTTTAGTTCACTTCTGCAATAATTCCTTAAGTGCCTAGGATAGACAGTTTCTGTGCTCTGTGTGATAGGGCCAGAAGGTGAATAAGACTTGGCCCATTGGGGCCCCCAGCTCTCATCTCTTGCAGAGTAGGGGAGCCCTCTATCAGGACAAAATTATCAGTCATGATTATCGTCAAAAGATTTTTACTCACATTATAAAGGGGTAAACTAGGCAGTGCCAAAATGGATTCAGCTAGATGGTCATGGTGGGTTGTGAAAATGGCCAGAGATGTTTGCAGTTCCTCTCTATCAAGAGGTGGAGACATGGCTAGGTGACTTGCTGGGACTAAAAGCATCCAGCAGAAGTGGTGTGCAGTCTGAGCTTAGCCCCCAAGAGACCTTGCTTCTATCTTTACTGTGTTTGTATATCTTGAGACTTTGCTTGTTTTAGTGATGTGATCACTTTTCAGAGGCCAGATGGACCTTCCATCCAAACTTTGAACATCAACCCATGATGCCACACATACACACCAAGAGGGTATAAAAGGGTTTATTACTCGAGTAATGCACTTTCTGGGGAGAGCAGGATGAACTCCCAAGCTGGGTCACAAGTGGCTTGAGAAAGTTAGGGAAAGGAGACTGGTTTGGGGTTATATGGTGGTTGGGGCTGGGCTGAGCTCTTCTGCCCTGGAGCTGGGCAACATGATTTGAACTTCTTGCCAGCACCAAAGGCAGGAGTACCTGAGCTTTCTTATCAGCTTGCCTGGATGTGGAGCAGAAGGGGACAAGAGTGTGGTGGGGCCTGAAAGCTGTCAGCAGTCAAACTGAAAAATGCAATCAAATTCTTTATTCCTCCTTAGTGTAGATGTCCTCATAGCACTTCACACCTGAAATTACTTTTTCTTTGTAATTTATTATTCCTGTATCTACTGTCTACAGATTATGAACTGAGTAATGGCTGGAACCAAGTCTGTATCGTTCTCCACTGACTCTTACCACCTCTAGATGGGTGCTTGACATATAGTAGATGCTCAATAAACATTTGTGTCTGAACGAACTTCTTTAAGTGAACATTAGTTTCTCTGCATCCAATGCTGATGCTTAGAGCCTTATCGGAGAACAGTTGTACTGCAGGTAATTTTAACAATCTTAAGTTTGAATATCCTGCTCTGCATCTCTGGTAAGTTGATACCCCCCAAAGGAATGGTTAAGAAATGTTAGTCTTTGGTTCTTCTCAATGCTTTGAGCCATGTCCTAGTATCGAGTCAGATTACCAGAACACTATATACTTGGAGCAGGTTACTCCAGCTTACCATGGAAATACTTTTGCAGCATTACATTCTTGGTTTATATTGAAGTTGTTATGTTACACAGCCATATCCACCTGTCACTGAATATTTTGTAGAAGTGCTGCTCTGAACACTGCCCTCCAAGTTATTTACTATTTCCTAGAAAAGACCCTTGCAGCAGGATCTCAGAGTTTACCAGTGGGGCTAAGGGGCATCTCCTCTATTACATGAGGAGTTATAAAACTCGCTGCTGTGCTAGTGGTAGTAGCTTCTCTTAATCTAGATTTCCTCATAGTATTATCCCTACCACGCTTATACCCCCAGCTCTTGTCTTTGTACCTTTCTATTATCATATATATATATATATATAAAATGTATATAACATATGTGTAATATATATCATATATATATAATAAATGGACACTTACTCTGGAGACGTACTGGAAAGAAGTCCAAGAGAGACTTCACTTTCCATTGCCCTTCCTCTGTTTCAGGGAAGCCTGGTGCTTAGGGAGAAGCCGAGCGCAATTCTGTCAGGTCAGTCCATTGTGGTGGAAGGTGTGATTCACCCTTCTGTCTCCCATAGCACATTTTAAGTGGTCAATAAATGTTTACTGCATTACTCTGCCTTGAGGTTTTGTCTATCCCATAGGGGCTGAATTAACATCATTGATGGCCAGAATGTATAAAATGTAGGGATCTAGAATTTAAAATACATCCATGTTCCAGAGATCTTTCAGAGGCTCTCTTCTGAGTAGCATAGAGGTTGATTTTCATCTGTATCTTGTCACTACTGAACACAATGCCTGACTCTTAGGCCCTAAAAGCTGTTGTGGAGTCATTATTTATTGAGCTTCAGGAGTACTTTAATATCTTTGAAACTTTGGGATTGGTTGTCTTCTTTTACCTACAGCTTGATACACTGAAAATGAAACAAGAATTCACTGCTAATGTAGATGTTGTTGTTGTTGTTGTTTTTAAAGATTTTATTTATTTATTTGAGATAGAGAGTGCACGCAGGCACACAGGACTGGGAGGATGGGAGGGGCAGAGGAAGAGGGAGAAGCAGACTCCCCGCTGAGCAGGGAGCCCGACGTGGGGCTCAATCCCGGGACCCTGGGATCATGACCTGAGCCGAAGGCAGACGCTTAACTGACTGAGTCACCCAGGCGCCCCTAATGTAGTTGTTTTAACCTATAATTTAAAATGTGTGAAAAAGATAATCCAGTTAACCTTTTCTTTAGGAAATAGTTGGGTACATATACAGTGAACTATAGAGATAGTGTCCATAAAATGAATCTGTTTGCCTGCTATTTCTTACCATATAGTTGGAGATACGTTTTCATTAAAAACATGTCTTAAGATGCTGGACTGTGAAGCCTTCGGTGAAGAAGGAGTCGCGGTTTGGCAAGGTTGCAGCCTGGGGGACAAGGGGGCAGTAGAAGGGTCCCTGACACCTTGACAATCTGCAGCACATCCCTCACTCTGCTCCTGCGACCGTTTTTCTTCATCCTCATTTCTAGATTCCACACCCCAGCTTCTGGAGCCTAACTCTTCTCCGCCTTCACAGCAATTTCAAGTTTCTTGATAGCCATCTAAGTTTGCTTAAATTTTTTGCATTGAATAAAAATAAACTATACCAGGGCTTCAAATTCAAAATCTGCTAAATAAGTTCTTTAAGGCAAATATTTAAACTCAGGCATTTGTTATCCTCTTAGGATTTCTGTGTAAGAGTCCAGGATTCTAAATGCTGTGGCATTGCTTAGTAATGAGACCTGCATGTGTTGCAATATGGGCTAATTGGGCTAATACAGGAAATACATTAGCACAAATTAAGTGGGATGTTAAAGTATCTTATCAGCTATTAATGACAGAAAAATATGAAGTAAAAAGCTAAGTTCCTTTTTGGGGAATGAAAATACTCAAAATTAGATTTTGGTGATCGTACAACTCTGTAAATATACTAAAAACCATTTCACTGCACACTTGAAACAGGTGACCTCAATGGCATATAAATTATATCTCAGTAAATCTGATTTTTTAAAAAGCTATGTCCTGGTAAAGGAATGAAATAATGCTTTTTTTTTTAAGATTTATTTATTTATTTAAGTGGGGGAAAGGCAGAGGGAGGGAGAGAATCCTGAAGCAAGCTCCCCTCTGAGCAGGGAGCTCGATGCAGGGCTCCATTCCAGCACCCTCCGAGATCATGACCTGAACCCAAAATCAAGAGTCAGCTGCTTAACCAACTGAGTCACCCAGGCGCCCCTGAAATAATGCTCTCATTTACATATACATATTTTACACATATGTTTACATACATAGAATTTACATATAGGTCATCAGGGAGCCCAATAAACCTTCAGGTGAAACAACTAGTCATTGCAACATTAAAGGTGTAAACATCAACTGCCCAAGGAATTTTCTTAAAGTTGTGTCTTGTCTTTGGCTGTGGTTGTTATCTTATGACATACAGATGCTGCATCCTTGATGCTCATGCCAGTGGCAGGTATTTATTGCGAGCCACTGAGACAGGTAGGAGCTGCTCCTGGAGAACCAAAGGTATAAAATATAAAACATAATTGCATCAGTTACCTATTTCCCCATAACAAAACTTTGTGGCTTAAACCAATGACCAACTTATTTGGCTCACAATGTTTTGCATCGCTGGGTTGTTCTACTTGCCTGGGCTGGCTCGTTTGATCTCTGCTGGCCTTTTTCCAAAGATTGTGGACAGCTGATGAGAAGACTGGCGACCTAGGGTAGATTCACGTGCATGTCTGGCAGTTGACAGGCTGGCATCTCAGGTGCTCGATGCTCAGTGCTCAATCCTCCTCCACATGACCTTTCATCCTCGAGCTTGGTCACATAATGATCTCAGGATTTAAGTGTAGCAAGGGCGGAAAACACAGAGCATCTTGAGGCTCAGGATCAGAACTTACACAGTGTCACTGCCACTGCATTTTTTTAGCCAAACCAAGTCACCAAATGTCTTAGTTTGAACTGCTATAACAAAGTGTCATAGGCTGGTTATAAAGTCCAAGATCAGGGTGCCAGCATGGTTGGGGTCTGGTGGGAGCCCTCTCCCAGGTTGCAGACTGCCAACTTCTCATTGTACCCTCACGTAAAGGAAATGGAGCCAACTAGCTCTCTGGGCTCTTCTTATAAGGTCGCTAATCCCATTCATGAGCTCTCCACCCTAAATACCTTCCAAAGGCCCCACCTCTTAATACCATCACACGGGGGTTAGATTTCAACATATGAATTTGGGAGGACATAAACATTCAATCTAGAACACCAAGCCAGCCCAACTGCAAAAAGTAGGGAAATAGGATTCCCCTCTTGATGTAAGGAGCTGCAATGTTTTGGGGCTGTTTATAATCTGCCATGACAAGCAATCTAGCTGAATCTAGTTTGGTGCTATCCAGTTTACCATATCCATTTTAATTAAAGTAAGTCTGGATAAAGATGATTTGGCCCTGAGTGTTGTTAAAATATAGTCATAATATTACACATGTATTAAATTTTGGATTAATCACCCCCCCCGGAAGTGGCAGTAATAATAGCAGCTATTGCTAACATTGTTTACATTTTGCCTTTGAGTTTTGCCAACGATTTATCTAACAAGGCTTCTTTGTGTTCCTAAACTGCACATCATTAAATAGGAGCCTAAAGCCAGAGGAGCAAGGGGAATTCAAGATGTGATTAAAATTACACTGTGGTTAGTACACATTGGGTTATTGAGGACTGACTGCATTATGATTTATGTTCCGATTCTGGTCATTTGCCAGCTAGGACTTTTCTCCCAGCAATGGGAAAAGTTAAGGAGTAGTTCCAAAGCATTCATATGAATACAAGAAGAAACACAAGACAAGAGTGGGAAATAACACCCTAAGCCCTATTGACTAATGTGAGAAAAGAAATTAATAAAATCCCATCATAAGGCACATCAGCAGCAGGTAGTAGGAAATTGTCAAATATGATCTCACAACCTTGTTAAAGACATGAGATCATCATCCCGCTGCCAGTCGTCCCTGAGAGAGGACAATCTGTAGGTGAAGGGCAGAGTTCCTGGGTCTAGCCAGAAAAACCACTCAACTCCACAAATGTTTGACATTAGCTACATCAGAACCAAACATCTGTGTCCACAGCCATTAGCAGGTTCTATAGTCAAACTCTGAAAATTCTATTCATTGAAGTTTGAGTCTCAGGAGAATCCATCTTCCAACTACTTAAAATATAGTGTTCAATTTTTTTTTTTTGAGATTATTCATTGATTTTAGAGAGAGAGAGAACAGGAGCAGGGGGAGGGGCAGAGAGAGAGGGAAGAAAGCAGACTCCCCACTGAGCGCTGAGCCCTACTCAGGGCTCAGTCCCAGGACCCCAAAATCATGACCTGAGCCAAAATCAAAATCAGACACGTAACTGACTGAGCCACTCAGGTGCCCCATTAAAGTATAGTGTTCAGTTTGATTTCCTATCCCTAGGCATCCATTTTCTATAAACACCACTCCCAACCTAATGGTGTCAAATTAAATGCCTGCTTCCAAGCTATATGATAAAGGGGGGGAAATATTTTTAAAAAGGAATCTTCTTATTTCAGAAAAAAAAATTTTTTTAAAGATTTTTTTATTTATTTATTTTTGAGAGAGAGAGAATGAGAGAGAGAGAAAGCACATGTGAGGGGAGGGTCAGAGGGAGAAGCAGACTCCCTGCCCAGCAGGGAGCCCAATGCGGGACTTGATCCAGGGACTCCAGGATCATGACCTGAGCTGAAGGCAGTCGCTTAACCAACTGAGCCACCCAGGCGCCCTTCAGAAAAATTTTTAACTGATTCTACAGCTATGGAAGTCTAGTATTTTAAAAGGTATCTTAAAGGCCATTTTCTTTTTATCTCAGATATGGTTGTGATTTTTCTAATAGAAGCAGTAGGCAAGTTTCTAAGTAGCATGTTAATTTAGGGTTATAAAAAGCTTTTATTTTTTTCCTTCAAAACAGAAATTCCTTTTCTGTGCTCTAATCTTTGGGTGAATAGATTTATATAGAGACTCCTTTTCAACATGTCTCTCTCCCAAGTCAAGAGTGCAATAGTGGGCAACCCTCTCGGGCCCCCTCCCTCCTCGGGAGCTTTGTACTATCACTTTGCTATTGCTCAATAAACCTTGCTTTGCTGTCCACCAAAAAAAAAAAAAAAAAGAGTACAGTAATGACAAAAGTTTTGCCAGGGTACCACACTGGAGAGACTTGCCATCTCTCCATTATCCCTCTACAAGTAGACAGTTTATTTTTTTCAATTTTTAAAAATTTCTATTTGTAAAAATTTTTAATTAATCAATTACCAAAATAATTCTGCTGTCTAGAGCTTGAAGTCACTTCACCAAATTTACTAAAATACCAACTATAAAGTTTACAGAACTTCACATTGGATGGAATTGTTGTAAAAGCTTTGACAAATTCTAGGAAGTTCTAGTTCATTGTTTTTCTTTTCTATATCCAGGATTTTAAGGATATTTAACTTCTAAAAGTAGTTTTACAGGTGGTTTAATTTTCTTATCAATATTTCTTATCAATATGTTTAATCTTCAGAAACATATTTTATAGTCACAACTACAGTTTCAAGATGATACTAGTTTCCCATATAATCATCATGAATATGAATTTGCTGAGGAAAGATCCAGAGCAACCATATCAATAGGAAAATGGTGATGTTTTGGTTACTTATTGTTAGAAATACAAATCTTCAGCTGATTTACCCTTTGAACAAAAGAGTGATGAAATGCCTAACATTTGAAATATTTTTAATGACAGTGGGAGGAAGATATTCAGATGCCCAGAACAACCTCTTGACACATGATATGATAAAATTTAACAAGTGAGTTGCCAGAAGCACCAAATTAGAGCTGATAAGTCATTCTGGTTGAAAATAGAAGAATCGTTAAACTCTGAAATAATAGAAGATGACATTCAAAAACAACTAAAGAACTCTAGAATGTCTAAAGCCATTTCCTCTCAAATGATAAGCTCATTCGTTATTATCTAGCAACTGGGATATATAATAAATGGAATGTATTAACTCGGTAGCAGTGGGCAAACAGATTCAACATGAAAAGTAAAAACTGTCCAATGCAGTAGAAAGGAAATAAGGATGGGATTGCTCAAAATATCAGGACACTATCAAACTTATCTTAATAGTAAATCTATTCAGTGGAAGTCTAAATCACTCTGGTTCTAAACTCCCAATAAAATGTACATTCACTAGAGATGCCTGGGTGATGCCAGTTGGTTAAGTGCCTGACTTTGGCTCAGGTCATGATCTCAGGGTCCTGGGATCAAGCCCTGTGTCAGGCTCCCCACTCTGCCTCACCCCTCCCCCTACTCATGTTCTGTCTCTCAAATAAGTAAAATAAAATAAAATAAAAAGAACATTTGCAAAAATGCTGCTTAAGTCAAAATGTTAAAAATAGTCATCAAATAAGTGTCACACAAATAATTATTTAGCTGGAGTTGTAATAAGTGCTGTTGTTGTTGTTGTTTTAAAGGCAGGGTGTGAAATGAGAGGGTTATAGAGGAAGCCCTGGTAGATAGAACTTTTTATTTTTAATTGGCTTGCAATTGGAAATTCTGTAAAATAGGAAATGCGGTCATCACCCCCACTGAGACCACTCACTGTCACCCCCACTGAGACCACCGGCCATCACCCCCACTGAGACCACCCGCCATCACCCCCACTGAGAATACCCGCCGTCACCCCCACTGAGATCACCTGCCATCACCCCCACTGAGGCTGCTCTCCACTGCCCTTTCCTTGTCCTCCCTGTTTTTATTCTTGCTCTTCTCTACCTGTCACCTAGTGCACTTCTCTGGGTTCTCGGCCTTTGAGAGAACATGCTGGCCTTGGCCATTGCCATGCCTCTAGACAGGAGGATTGGAACCCTAAAATTCATTAAATGTAGCCTTTGGATCTCTGACACTTTCCAGGGAGTGTTTTCATGTTACTACAGTGTTCTAGAGCTTTTATTCCCAGGTAATCTTTTTTAGAAATCTGAGGATTGTCAGTATCTAGATTTGAGGACACGAACATTTGACCTTAACTAATACTAGAAGACAAGTTATCCATATCATTAAGAGAAGTCTTGGGGTTCCTGGGTGGCTCAGTCGATTGGGCGACCAACTCTTGATTTCGGCTCAGGTCATGATCTTGGGGTCGTGGAATCGAGTGCCGAGTAGGGCTCCACACTCAGCACAGAGTCTGTTGGAGACTCTCTCCCTCCCACTCTACTCCTCCCCCCATTTGCACACTCTCTCTCTAAAAATAAACAGATAAAATCTTAAAAAAGGAAAAAAGAGTAGTCTTGAATATTCAGGATCTGTTGGGAGAAAAGATAAATGAAAGACCAAAGATAAAATTATATGTACAGTGTGATTAAGCCATACCTATCTATAAATAACTATGTCCAAAAAAAAAAAAAACTCCTAGTCAAAATCATTGAGAAGAAAAATATTTTTATTGAATATGGAAATGTGTGTGAGAAAACTAATTGATGGTTTGCTTTCCAGTTGTTCTCAAGCCTAGAAATATTTCCGAAGCATGGCATAGATCACTGGTTCTCAACCAGATTCAGGAGACATTTTTTGGTTGTCACCATACTGAAGGGTGGTGGGAACCTGGAGGGGATGGATGTCTAGTGGTTAGAGGCTAGAAATGCTGCTAAACATCCCCAAATTCAGAAGATAGCCCCCCCACAATGGAGATTTATGGAGCTCAGAAGTCAATACTGCCTACCTTAAGAAACGCAGACAGAGGGCGCCTGGGTGGTTCAGCCAGTTAAGCGTCTGCCTTCGGCTTGGGTCATGATCCTGGAGTCCCAGAATCGAGTCCCGCCTTGGGCTCCCTGCTCAGCGGGGAGTCTGTTTCTCCCTCTGCCCTTCACCCTGCTTGTGCTCTCTCTAGCTCTCTCTCTCTCAAATAAATAAATAAAATCTTAAAAAAAAAACACACAGGCAGAAGTCAGCAGCCCCCATCTTTCACTTCTATCTTGCAGATGTTCCCAGCTCTTTTCTCACTGAAGGGCATAGAGATACAGGCTTTATAGCATGTGCATTTAGACCAGGAGGTCCAGTATTATTCCAGTGATCCAGATTCACTCTTACTTCTTGGTGACCTTCGCATAGCAAAAGACTTTCATATCATCTCCAATCTAGGGTAACAAAAGTGGCTTGCTCTCCCTCTCTGGTGGTTCAAGGATTTCTGTGAGCCCTTAGCTTCAGCCTTCTGGGGGAAAAGAAAAGCATCAAGGACAATAAGAAGATCCCCAAGAGTACAGTTGGTTGCTCCTTCATCTGTATCTTCTCTTTGTATCTCTAGTTGAATAGAGGTTTGCTTTTATATATATATAATTTAAGGGTGGCATTTTTGTCTCCTCCTCCATAAATTAAATTAAAGCATAATGCCAGTACCTAGCATAATGACAGCACATAAAAATCACATAATAAATGTTTGTTGAATGGATGACTTTAATTGTATTGTTCAGAGTTTTGTATACAAGTTATAGATCATAAATTCCAGTTGCCTATAGTTTCCTGTCACCTTCCTCAGAATTATTCTGTCTTCTGAACTCAATTTTACTTTTTCCACTGGTTTTATTTTTGTCATCTGGGGATCTATTTTTCACCCAGTTAGTCCATTCATCAATTTACTAATTATTTCTTGTGATAGGTGCTGGCAGCATTGCCAGAAAGGTGCAAGAGACCTGTCTTTCGTGAATGTGGAAGCAAATTCGAGTAAAGACAATATATAACTCAATTACATAGAGAATGTCTGGATGCTATAGGAATCTATTCACTGAAAGACTGAAACAGAATTTGAATCACAGAGGAGTTTGTGAAAGTGAAAGGACTCAGTCTACACTCCTGGAAGGGAGGTGGGATTGGAACAGGTATCTTTTCGTCCATCATTCACTCATTTTACTCATTAGGTAAGCATGTTTTGAGTGCCTGCCATGTGTCTAGAGATACAAAGGTGAATAAAAGAGCTTATGATTTAGTGAGGAAAAAAATGGACAGTAAATAATCCTCCCAGTATAGTTTGATAAGTTCCATCCAAGGGATTACAGAGCAGGTTTGCTTGACTGGTGGAAAGCTGATGAAGGACAGCTTCCCAGAGGAGAAAAGTACTGAATTTATTGTTTAAAATGATCGGAAGTCAGTCCCAGGAAGAAACTGAGCAGAGTGTTCCAGGCATAAAAAAGCAGCAGGTTTGGGATGCCTGGGTGGCTCAGTCTGTTAAGCGTCTGCCTCCAGCTCAGGTCATGATTTCAGGGTCCTGGGATCGAGTTCCACATCGGGCTCCCTGCTCAGTGGGGAGTCTGCTTCTCCCTCTCCCTCTGCTCATCTCCCCACTCATGCTCTCTCAAATAAATAAATAAGATCTTAAAAAAAAAAACCGAGCAGGTTTGTTGAGGGGTAGGTAGTTGACAAGAAGCTAGAGGAAGGAGAAACACGAGGTGCAGGAAAGGATAGGGACAGCAGGAACACAAGAGTAATGAAGAGAGGAGCAAAGCTCTATGTCAACAGGATTTGTGTGCCAATGAGAGAGAATACAACTGGGAGCCACTGGAAGAAACAGACTGCCTGGTAAGCACCTAGTAGATAAATAAATAATTCTGTGTTCCAGAAAGTTCAGGATGAAGACTCAGGTGAACTTGGTATATTCTGGGATTGTTGGTCCTGGGCTCATGTTTGAAAGTTCGGGAAACTGATTTGAATAAGTAGCAGAGATAAGACTGTGATATAATTTGTGGTCATGGTGGCCTCTTAGCTGCAAAGCTATAGAGCATTATAGCACCATGTGCATGATGTCCTAGATGAAGAACGGATGTGGAGCTTGACACCGGATAGGTGATTTACTTATCAAACCATAAACCAGGTGCAGGGGAGAGCAACAGAAACAAATGAAAGGATGGCTAGCAGTCTTCCCTGAAGGAAGAACTGACAGCTTGAAGAGGAGAAGGAAGAACCTACACGTACCTCTCAGCTGAGGTGAATGAGAGCATGGTGATTACTGGGTGACCTAAGCACACGTGGGTTGGTTTGAGAGAGAGGCTAGTGAGTTGAGTTTGATGCATTATGTTTTAGAAGCAAGACAGCCAAAAAAGGGAAACTTCCCATTTGGCCCTGGAATGTGCAGGAATATGTGCAAGAAATGGAAGCTGGAGTTACGGCTTAGGAATCATCAAATCATAGGTGATTGTATTAAGAGTAAGTAAACGCTTCTTCCTGTTCTTCATGGCAGTTTTTAAAAGAAGTTTTTCTAGTGTTCAATAGCTGCTTTAGGCTGGTGTTTGATTATTAGAGCAACACTTGGAAGTGTCCTTTCTGTAAGCGCTACTACCTTATGTAACTCCCTCATGATACATTGACACCTTTGGGAGCTGTGTGAAATGTCCGAGCCTCCAAAGCCCTGCCTGAGTGTTAGATGTTTTAATGCATAGGGAATGTCACTAGTTTAATTGTGGTGAGAGCTCTTGGTAACAGGACCCTGTGTAGGGGAATTGACCTGCCTCTTCTGGAAAAAGGACAATCTCTGGTGGGGAGAGAGAAACACACTGAGGTTCCCTTTGGTGTCACTTATGTCAGTGGAACCCTAGCATTTTTGAGAGCTTTATATGGATTAGATGCTGGATTAAACATTGAGGATACAGCAAGTTCTTATGGGGCCAAGGCAAGCAAGCAATCACAATGGGCATGGATAAGGGCTCAAAGAGAGGTCTGAGCCAAAGGCTTTAGAAGCACCAGAGGAAGCAGAGGCCGCCCTTGTCCGGGAAAGGGGGGTAGAAAAATCAACATTTGACCTGAACCCTCGAGGCTAAGTAACATGTGCTTTAACAGTTAAATGAGATACTGTCAGCTGGCACCGAATGCATATGCTGAGCATCTAGTCTCTGCCAGGCACTGTTGGGGCACTGAGGGTATAGTGGATATGAGACAGTCACAATGCCTGTCTTCATGTCGCTTGGGTTGAAGTAGGATGAGATGAACAGGAAACATGTTAAGAAGTAGAACAATGTAGGAGCGCCTGGGTGGCTCAGTGGGTTAAGCAACTGCCTTTGGCTCAGGTCCTGATCCCCGGGTCCTGGGATTAAACCCTGAGTCGGGCTCCAGGCTCAGTGAAGAGTCTGCTTCTCCCTCTGCCCCTCCCCCTGCACATGTGCTCGCTGGAGCTTGCTCTCTCTCAAATAAATAAATAAATAAATAAATAAATAAATAAATAAATAAATAAAATCTTAAAAAAAAATGGTAGAATGGTGTATTGGAGTGACCAGGGGAGTTGCTTTAGCAAATGTAGTCAGCAGATGGCCTCTCTGAGGAGGTCCTATCTAAATTAAGACCTAAATGAAAAGAAGAAGGCAGGTAGGAGAGAAGATTTACAAGCTGACGCAACAAAGGCTCCAACCAGGACTGAATTTGGTATGTTTCAGGGGTGAAGAAGAAAGACGGCCATGGTGAGTGGCCAGAAACAAGTAAGTGGGTAAGACAGCAGCAGGTGATGGAGCTGGGGAAGCAGTAAAGGACTAACAGTGTATGTAGGGGCCTTAGGAGACATGGTGTAGAAAAACTCTGTATTGTACTTCAGATGTAATGGGAAGGCATTAAATGATTTTACACTGGGAATTGGCACTCTATAGAAAGATCCTGGGCTGGAGATCTAAAGCTGGGAGTCATTACTCCATGGATAAGTTTTGAAGCCTTGAGACAAAGTATGTAGATAGAATAGAGGAAAGAACTAAAAGCTTTGGGCAGTTCAAAATCTTTTTTTAAAAAGGTTTTATTTATTTATTTGAGAGAGATTGAGAGCATGAGCAGTGGGAGGAGGGGCAGAGGGAGAGGGAGAAGCAGACTCCCCATTGAGCTCAGAGCCCAATGTGGGGCTCCCTCCCAGGACCTTAAGATTATGACCTAAAACCGAAGTCCAATGCCTAACGATGGAGCCACCCCAGTGCCCCTGGGCAGTCCAACATCTTAATAAGACTGCAGAGATGGAGGTAGTGAAGGCAGGAGGAGAATATGCAAGCAGTGGTGCCTTGGAAACCCAGAGAAGACAGTGTTTTGAAATGGGTGTGGTCGGAAGTGTCAGAAGTGGTGAGAAGTCAAGTAAGATGAAGACAGAACAGACCATTGGCTTTGGCTAGTATAGGGCATTGGTGACATTGATAAGATCTGTTAACATGGAATTGTGGAAGCAAAAGCCCAGTTAAATGGTAGGGGGTAGGGCAGGAGAGTTGGGAAGTAGAGGTAACAAGTAGACCTATCTTTCAAGGTGTTTTGCTATGAAGGAGCGTGAACAAATGAGGCAATGACAACAACAAAAACAGCAAAAAGGTTTGAGTTAAGGAAATTTCGGGGTTTTTTTGGTTTTGTTTTTTTGAGGTGTCTACTATGAAGGCATATTTTTGTTTCTAAGTGAATGATCCAGTATGGAAGGAGTTAACATTTGTGCTTCAGGAGAAAGAAGAGGAAATTGCAGGAGCAAAGCCCTTGAGTGGGTGAGGGGGGAGTCCAAGCTGAGTAAGGAGGGGCAGCTAGTGAGCAAGCATGTGCAGAGGATCCATGGATGTGGCCTCATGAGTCACAGGGCTGTTTGAGCAGGAGTACGCAGGAAGTCATCTGGGGGAGGAGGTAATAATCACACAGGAGGTGATAATTATGTTTGAAACTGAGATTCAGAGGTGTTACAGTTATTGGTGATGTCTAATCTGGGTTTATCTGTCATAAATAGCATCTAGGCTATATCTGAGTGTACTTAGTAAACTTATTGACCTAACTTGGTTGACAATGTCATGATTGACAAAATCTTCATTCAGCACAGAAATGGTAGTTGCATTGCATACAAATTTCTGAAACCCATAGTAATCATAGAGGTTATGGTTCAGGAACATCAACACTTGGTATAAGAGAATTCTGAGGGCATCACAAAAGTAGAACACTTGAGCTGGGAAAAAGAGCAGGTAAACAACATTGGGATACCCCTACACACCTTTCAGAATGACTAAAATCCAAAACACTGACACCACTGTTTGTTGGTGAGAGTGTGGAGCAACCGGAACTCTCGTTCATTGCTGGTGGGAATGCAATATAGGACAGCCACTTGGGAAGACCGTTTGGAAGCTTCTTACAAAATTAAACATAGGATCCAGCAATCACACTTCTTAGTATTTACCCAATTGAGTTGAAAACTTATGGCCACACAAAAACCTGCACATGGCTATTTATAGCAGCTTTATTCATAATTGCCCCAACTTTGAAGCAATCAATATACCCTTCAATAGGTGACTGGATAAACAAACTGTAGTACATCCTGACAATGGAATATTATTCAGAGATAAAAAGAAATGAGCTAACAAGTCACAAAAACAGATGGAGGAAACTTGAAAGCACATTGCTGAGAGAAAGAAGCCAATCTGAAGAGGCTATATGCTATATGATTCCAACTATAGGACCTTCTAGAAAAGGCAGAACTTTGCAGACAGAAAATGTCCAGTGGTTGGCAGGATCTTGCAGGGAAGGAGAGAGGGATGGGTAGGTAGAACGTAGGAAAGTTTTAGGACAGTGAGACTAATCTATACAATATTGTAACAGTGGACACATGTCATTATTCATCTGTCAATGCATAAAATACACAACACAAAGAGTGAATTCTAATGGAAACTAGGTTCTTTAGTTAATAGTAATATACCAATATTGTTGCATCACGTGTAACAAATGCACCACACTAATAAAAGATACAAATAATAGGGGAAACTGGGAGTATGTGAAAACTATACTTTTCTCAACTTTTCTGTAAGCCTAACATTACTGTAAAAAAAGTAAAGGCTACTCTTTTTTTTAAAACAACACACTCATTTCCTTGAAACATTGTAAGTACTCAAAAATGAAAAAAAAAAAAGTTTGCCAGGTAGGCAAGGAGAAAAAAGAATATGGTGCATTTATCACACAAAGAAGGAATAAGCTATGGGTACAAAAACAGAGAGGAAGAGTGGGCATGGTGTGTAGGTTTGCTGGGCGATCGTGCTGAAAACATTGGCAAGCGAATGATCATATCTGTTTTACACAATGCTCCCTGAGCCTCGGATGAGGAGTATGGATTACAGCTGGAGCAAAACCAAACTGAAACAGACAAGTCAGAAGGCTGTGGCCCTCGTCTAAAAGAGAATGAAGGGGCTCTGACCTAAGGTAGGGATAGGGAAATGGAGATGCCTTTGAGGTAGATTTTGATGGTAGAATGAAAAGAACTTGGTGTCTGATGGAATGTGTGAATAAACAGGCAAGGATTCTAGAGTGCCACCATTTAGGATCGCCCAGTGGAGTCTGAGCAAGTCATGTGTGACTTGGGGCATGCATGTCTGACCCCACCCGACTGCTGGATTTTTCCAGCACCACAACACTCTCCTAGATTGTTTGCTTGACACTTTGGGAAGTAGCATTAACACTTTCAGGTCACTAGGGGGCTAATTATAGCCATTTTTATGACTGTAAAATTGAATTGCAGTTCTGAGAATAATCACGCAGTTGGCACGGGATTCTTTCTTGGAAGAGGATTTCACTCTCTTATAAGGACAAAGCCATTTGCATTAAGAACATTCCATGAGGCCACTATCATCAAAAACGTTATATATATACAGCCTTTGCTCTCAGATTCTTAGCCACCCACCCCAGAGGTCCACTGAATACTAAATCTTCTGTTCATTCCAGAGATTGTGTGTTAAACCGGTGGACACATGAATGAATGATTAGAAGGATGTATGGATGGAGATAGATAGATAGATAGATAGATAGATAGATAGATAGATAGATAGATGATAGATGATAGATAGATAGAGATAGACAGAAATTAATAATAGAAGTTAGTGCTCTGTTTCCATAGACATGTCAACAATTTTAAAGGGAAATTATAAAAATAATAATTTAAAAAAATTTTTTAAATATTTTTAAAGGAAAATTATTTGGTAAAAAGTGAACTTACATTTATTTTTTTAAGATTTTTTTATTTACTTGAGAGAGAGAGAGTTAGAGTGAGCACGAAGTGGGGGAGAGGCAGAGGGAGAGGGAGAAGCAGAGACTCCCCATCTAGTGGGAAGCCCCGCTCTGGGTTTGATCCTAGGACCCCGAGATCATGACCTGAGCCAAAGTCAGATGCTTAGCCATCCAGGCGCCCCTGAACTTATATTTATTAAACATCAGCTACATCCAAGGTACTGTTTTAGACACTTACATACATTACTAGACTCATAGTTCTTGGCAGCACCAGTTGACATTTCCACCAACAGCGCACAAGCATTCCCTTCTCTCCACACCCTTGACAACACTTGTTATCTCTTGTCTTTTTGATTGTAGCCATTCCAACAGGCATGGGGTGATAGCTCCTTCTGGTTCTGATTTGCATTTTCCTGATGATTAGTGAGCACCTTTTCATGCACCTGTTGGCCATTTGAGTGTTTTCTCTGGAAATAGTGTATTATATACTTGAAAGTTGCTGAGAGACTAAAATTTAAATGTTCCCACCACAAAAAAGAAATGGTAATTATGTGATGTGATGGGGGGGGCGGTTAAGCTATGGTGGTAATCATTTTCCAATGGGGAAAGGCTCCTGGGAGCAGAGATGGAGGATCTTGCAACCTTTGTGTCCCCAGTGCCTACCTGGAAGGTAGTTGGTACTCTAAAAAATGTTTGCTGAATAATGAACACAATATTTCATTAATTCTAGAAAACTCTCTGAGAGGTGATGTTTGCTCTTCCCATTTAACAGCCATTGATATTGAGGCATAATTTAAATAATTTGCCGAAGGGTGGTGCAGCTTGGACATAGTGGGAAAACTCGGAATGGAACACAAACCCACACGATCCAGAAGCATTGTTTTCTTTCTCCAACATGGTTCTTTGAAGGTACTGAGTGATCCCACTTAACACTTCTGCACAGTCCCCTAGTTGGGGACCGAGTTACTCTTTCAGGTCATGGAGAAGCCTCATCATTTTTTGGCCACAGCTAGTCTGTGCTGACTCCAACGTTTCCTGTCTCCATCTGGAGCTGCCGTTTGAGAAGCACCAGCAGAGAGCCTGAGCTGAGGCAGCCCCAGCCCACCTGCTTTGTGAAATAAACAAGACAGTGACTTTCCTGACCCCAGCCTGGCAAGTTGCTCACCAAGCCCAGATGTGCACCCTCTGCCGAAAACCCCATAATTCTTCACCCACAGGCCACCAGACTGCATTCAGATATCCATGAAAGTGGTTTCCATTGATTCAGTGGAACCCCAATACACTGCAGAAGAGTGAAAGGGAGTAGAATAATGGCATTTGGAGGCAAAATTGTTAAGTAATAGAAAATAAATCATGCCAATTGACCCTTTAGGTGTTTGGCCAGACCCCTCAGAAGACTGCTAAAAGAACAAATTCATTTTCAGAGACCTGCACCTCTGTCTCTGAATTGCTGCTAGAAGTTATTAGCATTGTCCTGTCCAGAAAGTGCCCAGGCCTCATTTAGCTACTGATACTGTAGAAATTTTGTCTTTATGAATAGAATCATACATATAGCAACACCATCCTCTTTTGAAATGGAAAGATTCCTAGTGTTTGAGCTATAATGTCCCATTTATTTAAAAGATCTGTCACTCAGATGCAATTTCAGTCACTTCTAGGGTGGTCTTTTATTTTTTCCTTCTTTCCTACATGAAAAACGGAGATTCAGTCCCCCCCATCCCTGCCCATGTCATCAATGTCTTTAGAATGCTGGAACCAGACTCTGATTACAAATCTTTGTTGCAATAAAGAGACAACAAAATGTGGTTAAGGAAGAAGAAAGAGTCTTAACTATGAATTCTTTTCCTCTGATGTCTAATTTTTTTTCTCTTATACCTTTCCAAAAAGGCGGCAAAGTGACATCCATTTACAGGGTATTTAATTGCAACTTTCAGAAGACTGAAACAGTAATGCCTCACCGAATTCTCTGTCACAATTCAAAATGTTTGGAAAAGCAGAAGATGAAGTGTACTGTCAGCAGAGGGGGAAGAAATTGGAATTTCGAGTAATCCGCGGGGTCTACTGATTACACTCTGTAACAAAGAGGATAGACCAGCCCGTAATTTTAGTCTCTGATTTCCATTCAGATGGGGTCCTTTCATTACAAACAGGTTTTCTGTGTGGGTAGCCACAGGACTGGTGGTCTAAAGAAGAGCAAAGGGCATTTTGTTCTTTTATAATGTGGTGATGTCAGAGGCAAGTAATTTGATTCTAATCCCTACCTACAGCAATGCAAAAGCAGGTTAAGGACCTCATCCAAAGCATCTTCCTCAACCACCATGAGGATATGTACACGCCTACATCACTGTGTGTGTAGGAAAGTTATTCATAAAGGAACACACAAGGTAGTCATGTGAATAACAGAAGTGGATGACCCAGACATTAGATAAGAATTTACCTGGTTAACTTAATTTTTACACAGAATTACTAAATATAAGCAGTCAGAATCCCCAGCCTGTCTCAGTCAGCTTTTTAAAATTCTGTAGAATTAGTTACTGAAGTTTGGGAAGAATAAACTCAAAGTCAGAATATGCATTACTCACATAACTCACATAACTGAAGTCCAGGAGCCATGCAGGGTTAGGAATTGCTCAGCTGTGTGACAATGCCGAGAACCCTGGTGCTTCTGCCCTGCTGTCCTCGGTGTCAGGTCACCCAGAAGCCGGCATCCCCCTTGGTTCTAAGAAGGCTAAGAGAAACAACTGGAACTACGTGGTCCCTTGTTCGCATCGACACCGGGATGGGGGAGGGGCAGGGGTGCAGAGAATAAGTGGCAGATAAACCTGGCATCCTATAAACCCAGAAAAAAGATGTGTAAAACCTATGATCTTTTCTTCCGTAGCATTTTGTGAGAAATATAGGTCCTAAGGATAAGCAAAACCTTGAGAAATCCTCTGGGCAGCCCTCCAAAACAACACAAATACATCACTCCAGATAGATTTAAAAACATCCCATTTTATGAGGTTGAATTCCATAATCACCTTATAAAAAGAGAAGTCAATGATACAGATTCCTTTTCCAGGACTTTGATTTTCCAAAAGGAAAGGGTGTTCCTTTAAAACACCAGGTTCCCCAGGACACTTGGGTGGCATTTAAAATGGCACCATAGCATCAATGATGCCATTAGGAATTTTTAGACTGAGGACTTTGGTACACAACCCACATATAGAGCTTCTCCCACTTCCATTATCCCTACCTTATTTGTAAGCATGCCTCTACCTCAAGTAGGGGTAGAGACCATCTTTTCGGTCATGTTCATCCCTCTCTCCCCCACAGTGCTTTCACATTGCAGGTCCCCAAGAAGTAATTATTGAACATAAAATACATATTTCAGGGCACCTGGGTGGCTGAGTCGGTTAAGTGTCTGCCTTCAGCTCCGGTCATGATCCCAGGTCCTGGGATGGAGTCCCGCATTGGGCTCCATGCCCAGTGGGGAGTCTGCTTCTCCCTCTGTCCCTCCCCCTGCTCGTGATCTCTCTCTCTCTTTCCCTAATAAATAAATGAAATCTTTAAAAAAATACATATTTCAGATTGAGACTAGTGAATTCAAAGTATTCTGCTATAAACAATATAATACTTTCATATGTGAAGACATGCTAATTCCTTACTGTTAGCTGGTTTTTCTAAGGAGTGTCCGTGAGCTTGAGTTCATGCCCTCTGAGTCTAGGAGGGTGTGGGAGCATTAGCCTGGATTTTACAAAAGGCTATGTCTTTTGAGACCACTCTGTCACCCACGAGCCGAGTGACTTTAGGAAAAGCTTTTGACCTTGCTGGGTCTTCCATCAGGTATCAAATGGATTAATCCTGCTTGACCAACTTCCTTCATCAATTTGTTGGGAGAATCAAATGAGATCACAGATATGAAAGTGCTCTGAAGGCATGGCATGAATGAGGTGGCCTCAATATTATTACTGAAATGGGTTGGGGGCCCAGAATATGAAAGGTCCCTGTCACCCTGTAGTTTTCAGTAATAGATCACCTGTGGTGGCAGACCCACAAACTCAAAAGCACTGAGAAAGCACTAAGACGAGCTGGCCTGAGGATCTGAAGTGTGTCAGGGGAGCAGCTGGGTGAGGGCACACGGGTCGTCCACAGTGAGCCTGCCCTGATTGCAGTGGTGAGTCCTGGGCCCCTGAACATTGGATTTCAAAACCGAAAAGAACCTCGATAACAGCCATATGTCATTGCCAGGTAGCCTTCAGCTGCAGCCAACACAATTACCTGATGTCTCATGTCATCTTTTATTTGTATCATTTCTAGAGATTTCTGGGGAAGGCTGTGAGCCTATATGTTTTGGTAATGGGCCTGTTCTTTGGAGCTTGGAAACCAATAACTCTTTATGATCAATAGAAGTCCTCATCGCTTTTAAGTCGATTCAAAAACCATTTTTATCATAAGCTTTCTGCAGAGTTTTTCATTCTGGTAAAAATCTACTCAGTTTGGAAGCTTTATAAACTGGTTCCTCTTACTGTCATAGAAGGCTTCCTAGGACATTCTCCGTATGTTTTAGTGAATTATTGTTTCTTACATTGGTCGACTATTGGAATCCCTGACATACTCCTTTGACAAAGCCAGAGGAAAAGAAAGATGCTCATTCACAAAGTTACATGTTAAAATCTGGAATGAGATTTTTTGGGATGATTGGAGCAAATAACTCAGCCTTCCCTGTGTGTGCGTTGTGGTAGTAAATCTTGCCAAGTGCTTGGCAATCTCTGCTGCCTCTCACGCATTTAAACATGGTTTGGGAATATTTCTCCCCAAGAGCTTTTGCCATAAAGTCAAAATAGTTTCCACTGCCCGCTAAGTAGAGTCTTACAAAGAGGTATTCATTATTCATTACTCACTTTTTTCCAGTGCTGCCCACCAGGGATCTCTTTCACACATAGGTGCTTGTCAGCCTGATCTTCTGAGAAGAAAGTTTTGGGAGGAGAGAGAGAGATGTGGAAGGAAGGAAGGAAGGAAGGAAGGAAGGAAGGAAGGAAGGAAGGAAGGAAGGTGGGAGGGAGGGAGGGAGGAAGGGGAGGGAGAAATGTCCTGGCAATGTTACGCCCTGGTTCATAACATGAACAGGGAGGGTATATCTGTTAAGCACGGGGACAACTCTGGCCTGTGTGAATGTAACACATAGTAGGAAGTCATATTTGATCATCATAATCATACTCTGAGAATAAAAATTCAAGATTGTAGAGTGTCATCTGTAAAAACTACTGTATTACATTTTCATCCAGCATAGAAACTGAGTACTTATGGAAGGTCTTTCATTTCAAATGACTTTTCAATATTTTTGTCTGAGCAAAATGACTATTTCTAGAGTTTACAGATACACAACTTGAGTTATACATTTTTAATTGACTCCTGGGGCAGTGTGACTCTCATTTATCTTCCATGATTTAACACATTTAATCTATTTTGCTTTTGATGTGGGCAGAAAGTTCACCAGCCACTGTTTTTACATTACTTAGGCTTGGCGGTGAGGGCTGCCTCTGGGGCATGATGATGAGAATGTACTTGCTGAGCCCTCTGCCTCCAATGTTGAAAAAGTAAAAAGTGAAGAATCATTTTAAATGGAATTTAAACAGATGAGTGTTGACTGGGAGTAGAGTCCAAGTTTTAGGCTTTTATTTTTTCTAACTATTCTTGTAGTTATTGGATTTCTGAGTCTATTTGATTTCAGGGTCAAAAGATAATTTGGCTTTTTTTCCCTCCCTTTATTTCTGGGAAAAGAGTTTTAAGAAAAAAACAAAACATGTAAATGATTAAAAAGAAAACTGTCGCACTTTTTATTTTGCTCCAGTGATTCAAGTATTCGAGAATTTTTAACAAAAGGGGTCCTAGAGCACCCATGCCATTGCTTTTTAAATTCCTTACTACATTATTAACATTTCCAGGCTTTTCATTTGATGGGTAGGATCTATATTTTATATTTGTGGTAGGTTTCCTTTTCTGCATACAGCATGGAATTATTTCATTGCTAATGTTTGTGATATCTGAGTTTTCAAATCTTTGGCACTTTACTTTTCCCTACATTGCTTTCATCCATCCCGTTCTAGGTCCTGAGATTGGAAAGAAATTCCTGCCCTCAGGGAACTCACAAACAGTTTTCAGGCAGTTTGATAGAAATGAGCATAAATTCTGAAGTAGAATGTAGTTTAGACCTGGGACTGGGTAGCTATGTTTACATTCTCCTGGAAGGCAAGAACTGGATGAATATAAATACACATCTGATAAATTTGCTGAATATGGATACATCATAAATACTTCCTAAATATTGCATATTGACCATTATGGTCATCCTCAAGTTTGTCTTTCCGAATCTATGTAAGTCTACTGAATTGATCTTTATTTAAAACCTACATATACTCCCTTTTGTCTTGTGAAAGTGATTAAGATACTAAGTATCTAAGATGACCCATCTTTCTCTTTTAGTAGCTGTATCCTGAGACATGTTTCCCCAGGGATTTTAATTTTATTATGTGCAAAGAACAAACCTTATCTGTTATGTGATTAATACAAGAGTACACAGGATTTTTAATAGCTCTGTTAATGGGATAATGAATAATGTTTGTTTCAACCAACAGGATATCTACCTAATTTATTCTAATTTATTAGCAATCTAAGATCCTTACTATGACTTAAAATTAAAATAACATACTGTTAGAAGTAGGAAAACAAGGCAGGATAAATAATTCCTTCACCAATTCAGAGCTGTATTCCTGATGCCTCTTGTGAAACCTAAGGGAACTGATGTTAGTTTAGCATTTATTATGTATTGGGACATCTTGCCTAGTGCTGCCAATATAGTGATTGATGTGACATCGTCTTCACCGCCAGGGAGCTTACAAGCTCTTTCAGTGCAAGGGTGTTAAAGAGGACAAACATAATAATTAGATATGTGATCAGTGAGATGTTAGTATATGAATAAAGACAAGTGAATCATAAAAAGGAAGGATTCTGAACGTGGTCTCTGAGAAGGTGTCATAAAGAAACAGACATTTGCATCTGGCCTTGGAGGATTTTAAAAGAATTATAAGAATAAGGGAATAAAGGGGATTCTATGCAGTGGGAATTCCAATCAGAGGTGAAAGGGCATTGAAGTGCATGTCTTTTGTTGGAAGAAGAAGTAGACTATGAGCTTCCCGAGAGAAGGGAGCCCATGTTGCTCACCACCTTATATCCAGTGTCTAAAACACGGCACATTGTAAAACACTGGTATATGTGTGTTGAACTAAGTGATCTGATTGTGATTAAAACTTTGGGTATAGTCTGGATAGAAACTAGAGGCTGAGAGTAACCCAGTGGACAGGCTATATCAATACTAAAGAATCTTACAGGTTAATAATGAAGAATGTGGGCTTTATCTTGTAATTCAGCATTTCCCAAAGTATGTTCCTTAAAATAGCAAATCTAAAGGATGTTAATAAGCATCACTCAACAAAAGGGTCTTGTAGTCAACATAAGCTTGGCAAATACTGATTTAAACAAAATTAAATCAAATTCCTTGCTTTTGCTTTACTCTGATTTATGTGCATTGTAAAACTCCAGGAAACATCTATCTACAGTGTTCTTCAGACTTCTGGGATCCTGGACCCTCTCTTTTTAAGGCAAGCACATTCAGGACTGATGTTCTCCATGACACATTTTCTAAGATTTGCTTTAAGCAGTGGGCAACCCGTGAGGTCCTCTCAGCAGGGGACTGACATCATCTGAATTTCATATTCGAAGATTCTCCGGTCTCTGGTTTTCTAAAAAATGGACTGAGATAAGGCCAGACCAGAGGCCGGGAAACCAGGTTGAAGACCCACACAACGGGTTAGGCAGAAGATAATGAGAGCCTGACCCCAAGAAGAGAGAAGAAAAGAACCAAGAGCTACAACTGACACTTCAGAGGTAGAATTCTCAGGGCTGCCGTTAGAATGACATAGGTGGTGGCCCACTCAGGGACACCTGGCTGAGGAGGTCACAGAGCACCAAAGCCAGCCCATGCTCTTTGATGCTAAGCTCTGCATCCCGGCGAAGAACTGCTTCCATCTTCACCTATTTCTGATTCACAGCTGGTATTTCCCCTTGTTAATGACTGATGAGATGTGGGAGGAGGGCCAGAGAAGTGTTCGAGATGGCTCATATTTGTTGTTTAGATGACTGTAGGGCGAAAGATGCTTTCAGTTTTTTTTCTTTTTGAAACTTCTGATTTTTATAAAATCATGGTACATGAAATCATCATACCTGGAGTAGAAATGATATATGTACAACTCCACTTGCTCTGAATGGTCTCTGCCAAAAGCTACAGTTTTATCTCTACCACACATTAAAATATACATCCTATCATTACAGAGAGATTTTTACCAAGACCTTGAACCCAGTGTTACAGGCTCCAATGTCTGCAGAGCCCACTCCGGCATCATAAATGAGCGAGGGATAGCAGGCCGAGTGTTTGCATACGACGCTTACAGGAATGTAATCACTTACAAAAAGAAATGTGCTCTCTTCCATTTGTCTTTGAATATGAAGACTTCTCCGTCTATCTTTTATAACCATTTTTGATAAGAATATGGACAGTGAGAAGTATTTCTCCATGCCAAGAAAAATTTCTGCACAGTATTGTTGACGAATGATGCTGACATGGCTGAAGCATCAGGAACACAAGAGACGGGTAGGCCAGTCCTTCTGAGTTTTCAGGAGAAGCTGGGAATTTGAATTTTTATATGAAACCTATCTAGTTATAAATTTTGGCAGAAATTTTTATACTACACTGCATGGGCCCAGGCAAAGCCTATCTCTGGGCCACCAATTTTTCCATGAATTTTGCCTTAGTCTACATGTGCTCTCATCTGTACCCATAGGCCTAATTTTTTTAAGTGGGTATATTTAAAATTCATATTTTTAGGTAGATAAGGTGTTAAAGGACCTGCTGAGTTGCCATACAAACCCATGTTGAATTACCGAGCGAGAGGAGCAAAGCTTTTTCCTGAGCTAGTAACTAGAACAGTGTATTTATATTCTTGCAGTAAGACTTGATTGTGGATAGAATGACAAAAATCTGGTGTCTGGTGGAAGTGTTAGTGTTGAAATCCAAAAAGCATCATCAGTGGAGCCAAAGGCATGAGAGTCTGTCTGGATAGAAGTAACATAAAGTGTGAGGTCCAGTGCTGGGAAGTAGGGGAGCCTACCAATATAGACCTCACATTGTAATTCATACCTGGTGGATTCTGTTTCACAGAGAGGGGAATGTGGACTAGTATATGGACTAAGGCCTTGATGTCAGGGGAATTACGAAATAGTACAGGGGGATTTAGTCCTGGGGCTGATATGATGTCACATCTTCGTTCATAGCAGAACTTTCATAATGGCCCACATGTGAGCATCTAGATTGGACCCATCTGTTTGAAAGGGGGAGTAGGCACATGTGTGGTAATCACCATCATTCTAAAGAAACTTTGAGGAGGTGTTTAGTTCCTGCTGATCGGGAAGATTAGAATCAAGCAAGTTTTATGAATAGAAAATGATGAGCAGATGAGCCTGGAAGGAAATGGAAATGTGATGAGATTAGTAGCTGATGTGTACCTCTCTGCAGGGAAAAAAATCTTTAAGAGATGTCAGTCTGGGAAATACTTTATTTCCTGAAGTGCAAAGAAGAGATTTGGACAAAGCTATATAATCTTAGCAGCCACTGCCAAAGTGAATTGGTCAAGGATCTTTCTAAAAAAGCTGCCATTTAGAAATTGCTAGGTCTAAACATGGCAAAGAAAAGGTACCTTCGTTGTCCTGAGATGCAAGGTTCCCACATGCATCCAATCAACAAATATTTATTAAGGGCCCACTATGTGCTAATGTGGGCCAGCCCCTGGAGTGGCTCACAGACTTGTGGGAATCCACGCTCTGCAGAAGACAGACCGAAAGTGCTCACAAGGGGTCTCTGCGTGGATCATGAGCAGATTTATCCTAGGGCTCCCCAGTAGTGTGACATCTTTGGGCAAAGAGAGAGATTACAAAAATGAATGGCATGATTCCTTGGCCCCAAGACCTAGGTTCCATGGATCATGGCGCCCCTCTGGTTTGTGCTTTTAACTTTTCAGGACGAACGAACGTTCTGGAAGATAGTTTAGAGTGAACGCTCATCAGATTAATATCATCTGTTCCCCCCAAAGATTGCTAATCCTAACACTTAGTGAATATATTTTCTTGTTTCCATGCCTTTGTATATGGCCTTCGTTATATGGAAGGGAATGCACCCCATTCCCTTCAGAAAGCTGCCCCGTGCCTCCTAGATTCACCTCTTCCCAAGATGTTACCTACGTGCCTGTTTTCCTATAGCCTTCGTTTCTTTTCTTCCCTATCTCACTCCGTAGTTCCTTTTCTCTCCTTTCCTGTTTCCTTCCTCTCATCTCTTCCTTCTTCCCTTGTTTCCTTTCATTCCTCATTCACTCCTTTTTCTTATTTCAAATGAAGACTTTTCCCATATAAAGTAAACCATTCCACAAAGTTATTCAACCCCTTAAGTATACACCTCTTGAAATATCTAACTTCCCGAAAACTAGAAAGAACAGGGACACGAGTCTTCTACAGTCCAGAGAATATGTCCCTCAACTGTACCTAGGAGACAGCAGCACGGGCTGGGTAAGGCAGGATGGTGAGTGACTAGAACACCTACCCATCTCCAGGTGATTTCTTAATGCCAACTGATAGGTCAAATCCAAGAAATTACATGTAATAAAACCAAGGGCAGGTGGTTTAAAGCTGGCATTTTATTTCTTTCCCTCCATGGAAAATATGGGTGATAGTACAAGTTAATTTTAGCTCAATGATTTTACCTTTCAGAAGGTTTATCTTCAAGAGCTGTTCCTCCTTTGAGACCTACCCTTTAATTTAGTGTTTGTACATAGTTTTCTTTCCAGAAATGGCAGGAAGCACTTGTCTTCCCAGCAGTGCAATCATCTGAGCCCACGAGCAGACAGGTCTGAATTCCAGCCCCCACATTAATATCAGCCCCAGAGTATACTTGGAGAAGGTCATTTCTCCCTGTTTCTCTATTTGTGGGAGGAGATAAAGTTGTTTTCAACTTCTCAGCTATCTTGAGAGGATTAAGTTTTTAATGTTTGTGAAACATTTTTGAAGATAAAAAGTAAACAGAGCATCTACTCTAAACACATTTCTTCTTTCTTAAGCGTGCAGCATTCTGAAAAATACCAAAATTAAAACCTCCGCAATATTGAAATCACACAGCTGAGAAGTTATGAACACGAGGCGTCATTTGAAGCTCAAAAGGCAGCTTGGAATTCTGGAGCCAATGTCTTGGAAAGATTAAGGTTATTGCCAGTAATATGATGTTGGTCTAAGAAGCTCATCTGTCTAGACCTGTTTCCTCATCTGCAAAGCAGGGGGAATGAACCAGAATGATGTCTAAATTCCCACTTACTCGTGAGTTCTCTTAATGTCTAGTGACTGTGCTTTGCTGAGTCTAAGGGTAGAGAAGGGCAGTTCTCCTTTATTCTGAGGTTCTTCAGCGCATATGAGAATGTCATAGAGAAAAGTAAATACCCAATAGTGGGTCCCCTTCATCTGTTTGCCTACCTGTGCAGTGACCAAGAATAGAGACAAAGGGTAAGAGCACTGCTATCCACGCTGGGCTTGTGAGAAAAAGAGTGAAAATAGATAGGTATCCTCACTGGAATGAATTGTCAACATCCATAGCATCTATAATCCTACACATGGAGAGTGTCCTACGCATGGAGATTTCAATATTGGAGAGGTTTTAATTTCGGTATTGTTCAGAATGCTTTGGATCCAGTAACCTCCCTAGGCATATTGTTTAAAATGTAATCAGAGCTAAGACAAGGGTAACATTATTAGTGATTTATTACAGGCTTCATAACCTTTGTCCCATTATGGTGCACACGGAAGATGATAATATTTGTACAGTACTTTCAGGTAAAGAGAAAGGCTAACCCCAGCCAGAGATGACCAGCCCTGGGGGTCCAGCTATATGAGGTCACACTCATCTACCCAAGAGTTAGGAGGTTCAATGTCACAGCGTATCTGAAACCTACTTGTCTCCTGTGGTTGGAAGCTCTGCCTTAGTTTAAAAGGCTTTGTCTTTAGAATTCTTCCTCATACAAATCTATTAGCTGGTTCCTGAGACTTTCAATAATGAGATGGAGGAAGGAAACATAAATCTCCTTTGAGCTTTGTCTTCTGCCTTAGAAGAGTTTCATGTGCAAAAATAGCTCCTAGAAATCAGGAGACTCAGAATAAGGCCACCAAGTACTCGGGAAGAAGAAGGGGCATTGCCAGGACGGGGAGAAAGTACGTGGCAGCCACGTGTGAATACAGAGATACGTGGTATTTGAGGTGTGATCAGCCTAGACTGTGGCCAATGGACTGGTAGTAAAAGCACTCCATCTCGGAAGTGCTGAGGCCATTGGAATGGTACGTTCGAATGGTGTTCAGGGGAAGGAGAATGTGGCCACACCCACGAGTTGGGGCACGAGTTGGGGCAAGCATTTAGGGGACCGGCAGCAGAGGGTCGTGACTGGAGACACAGACCCTGGTCCAGGTGGACTCCACTTTACTTCACCTATCCCTGCCTGTTTCCAACCTGTAGTAGGGGGATCATCCCCCCTCCTTCCTTCTCCTAGGACTGATGTGAGGAAAAAGGGGTTAGTTATCTGTTAAGCACTTGGAAGAGTGCCTGCACAGAGTTAAAATCACTGAGCGCCCAATAAATAAGAGATAACAGGGAAGCTGAAGCCCCCCCACCCCACCCCCCACCTCTCAGCTCCTTTATCACAGAAGAGGGGAGAGCAGATTTTGAGCGGGAACTGACGACCTAGAAGTGTAAGAAAATAGCAGGAGATAGAGCTGCGCTAAAGAAGGTTGGGTCTCAAGTCAGAGAGCTGAAAGAAGTCGCAGCTGCCGCCCAAGTCCTGGTGGCAGTTTTTCAGCAATTGAGGAAAACAGGAAAGGTGCCAAAAGACCAGAGCCTGTCAAAGATGGTCCCAATTTTCAAAGGAGGAAAAAGCTTGATTCTAGAAGCACCGCTCTGAGCTCGATGTTGATCCGGAGCCACGTTTGGGGAGGGAGTTTGAAACAGATGGTTAACAGATGCTTCTACATAGGCTGTGCAGGGTGGGGAAAAGAGCATGAGCTGTAACGCCAAATTGACTTGGGTGCGAACCTGTGTTTTGTCACTTACTGGCTGAGTGGCCTTGCAAAAATTCCTTCCTTAACTACTGAGCCCCACTGTCTATCTCTCTAGCTGTAGAATCGAAGTGGCAATGTCTACCAGGTTCCTGTGAAAAATAGTGACAATGTAAATCACCATGCAAAGGACCAAGCAAAGCAGGCATGCAATAAGTGAGGTCAGCAGATTTTTTATGTAGAGAGCCAAATAGTAAGTATTTTAGGCTTTGTGACTCATATGGTCTCTGCCTCCACCACTCCACTCTTGTCTTTATAGCAGGAGAGCAGCTCTAGGTAATATATTAATGCATGGGCGTGGCTGCATCCCAAGCGGCCAGGTTTGGCCCATGGGCTATAGTTTGCCAATCCCTGGTTTAGAACCAAACTGCCAGGGTTAAAACAAGCTCTTCCACTTAGGAGCACTGTGACCTAAGACAAGTTCTTAAATTCAATTTCTTTATCAAATAGGTGCGATCATAGTGCCTATCTCACGAGACTGTTCGAACAATTAAAGGAATTAAAGGAAATAATGAAAGGAACCCAGCCACCATGCTGCAAGGAAGCATAGGCTCAGCCCCAACTATGGTCCCAGCCAGTGGCTACTATCAACCAACAGACATGTCCAGTGACTGCAGACCCAGCTCCCTGGGACTGCAATTGCGTGAGAGACCCCAAGGAAGAACTTTCCCCATTCAGCTTCTGAAGCCGGGAGAGATAATAAAAGTATTACGGGTTATTTAAGCCACTTAGTTTTGGGTTACACAGCAGTAGATAACTGACACAAGGTGTGAGAGAAATTTGACTTTTTCTGTATAGTTACAAAAAGTAAAACCAGTCTCTGGGAAGCGACAGGCAGCCTGAGCTAATGACAGGCAGGTAGATGCAGGTGCAGTATTAAAAAGAGCTTTGAGAACATTGAACCCGTCAACCACTGGGCTGCTTCCTAAGGCAGTGAGTGTGTCTTATTGAAAGTATCTAAACTGAGGCCAAATGGATTGCAAGTCAGGAATATTACAGAAGATTTGGGGCATGGGGGAAGGGTGAATGTAGTATGAATTCAGGTTTTTTTGGGGGTGGTTTGTTGGTTGGTGTATCACCTAATTTGCTTCGAAAAGAGTTTTGTAAATACAGGCACTTGAATATTTCATTTATTTAACAGATATTTGTTGAATGCTTACTGCATCTGCTGTCATAGGTTCTAGGAATACATCGGTGAACAAAATAGACAAAAGCCGATGCTCTATGGAGCTCATATTCTAAAGAGGAAGACAGGCAGTAAATAAGATTATGAGTTAAATATATGTCTGAAAATGGTAAAATGTCAAGGATAAATATGTATATGTAATCCCTGAAGAGAGGTTTACAACGCTAAGTGTAATGGTCTGGAAATAGCCATCTACAATGAATTAATGGTTAAGGAGAATGCCAGAATTGAACTCTCCATTCTAGAAATATTTAATATATTTTCAAATACTCTCAATAATCCCTGGGGACAAGGCCGTGGACAAGACACAAGGTCTCCGCTCTCTGGCAGCTTCCATGCTTCTATTCTACTACAGGGAAAGAGACCACAAATATAAATACATCAGAAAATTTCAGTGAGTAAGAAGTGCAGCCTCCACCAGCTGCCATAACTCCGGAATTATCCATGCCCATCCATTTTTGGTCTTATAAAGCTTTTGCATCTTCCAGGGACAGGCGTATAAACATGTTCCTCTTTGTTGTTTTATCGTTCTAATCCACTGGGTCATGTTGATTTCCTCTGGTTCTGCCTGATAGTCACAGACCCCAAGGACACCATGGAAAAATGAAATGGGCTCTACTGTATTTTCAGTGGTTGTGGTTCTAGTCTCCATTAATGATTTCATCAGATTTTTAGACTTCATTCTTAATGATTGATATTCCAGGTACAAACATAGCTGGACACATGAGTGGGTCTAGAGAAATAAAAATGGAAATGAAGACTCTGAGGTCAGAAATGACGTAGTTCAGTTCAGGAAGCATTTATTGAGAGTACAGTTCCAGCGGAGTTCCAGCAGAGATGAAAAAGTCAAGGTCCCTGCCTCTGAGTAGCTCACAGCCTGTTGAAAGAGCCAAACACATGAATAGATCACTTCAGTAGATTGTAGGTAAGTGTCCACAATGGCCAGCACAGTTTGGGAAGTGGCTAGAAATCATTATGAGTAATCATGGGATTGGTAATCTTCTCCATGATGTCAGGTGGGCGTGAACCCCATAGTTCAGGGTTAAAGTTGTACTAGCTCTGTCTAACCCCTATTCATAGATTCATAATGCAAGAAGCACTTAGGGATTGTATGTTATCAGTCTCTTAATTTCTTATAGATGAAGAAACAGATTCTTCAGTGTTTGAATGTTCCCTCCACTTATATAGGGAAGAGTTTTGCGTAAATTAATTCTTAATTTCATTTAACAACATTTATTTGACATTTAGGGCTGTACCAGGTACCAAACTTAAAAATGAGTAAGAGACAATCCCTGATCTAGGGTTGTTCTGGAAAGTTTGAGTGGAGACCAACAAGCATACAGACACTGAAAAATGCAGATGGTAATTAGTGTCCTGGAGTTATGCACACAGTGGAGGGGGAACGTGGTGAGGGCGCCTCCATCTGTCTGCAGGAGGCAGGATTGACTTTGGAGAAGGAGTGTTTGAATTGAAGCTTCTAGAATGAGTCAGGTGTATTCCCAAGAGAAGGCATTCCATGGAGACAAACAGCTGTACAGTGGAATTAGGGTGTAAGAACATAACATACTCAGAACTTCCCAGGCTCACAGTGTAACTGGGTATGGAGGCTGGAAAGGTGTGGATAAGGTGCAGTGATAAATAAGTCTGGCCAGATCCTTGTCCTCAAGGAGCGCCGGAAGGGTGTTATATAAGGTCAGTGACATGATCCGATTTTTAAGGAAGAAATAACTTTACAACAAAGATGAAGGCTGGAGGCAGGGAGCCCAGGAGGCTACTGTTGCAATCCAAACAAGATTCAGAGGAGGCCTGTCCTGGGGCAGTGTGACTAGAGAAGGTGCACCATTGGCCTCTGAGTTTGGTTGGATGCAGATAGTGAGAACAGGGGCTCTAGGTAGATGCCCAGGGTTCTGGGACAGACCAGTGTGGCAGTAGGTGGGGGTGTCCTTCATAGAGAATCAAAACAGGAGAAGGGGGAGGTTTGAGGGTAATGCTTTCCAGTCTGTGACATGAGAGGTCCAGAGAATAAATTCCTGGTACATAGTTGGACATACTGGTTTGGTATGGAGAGTGAGCTTCGGGCACAAGAGTACACGTTGGGGAATGATCAGCTGTAGGTGGTGTTGGAAATCATGGATAAGATGGAGGAGTCACAGGCCAAAAGGCAGGAAAGGCAGCCGGGGGCTCTGTTGTAAAAAGGGCCTCTGTTGTAAAAAGGGCCTCTAATGGTCTGTGCAGGTTTTATAAGGTAAGACTGCTTTGGCTCAAGAGGTTGCCCAAGTAAGACCTGTATCAGAGGCTAATTCAGTAAATAAGCATTTGTGGTGCGTGTTCTACCTGTGTAGCTTGACACAGGAGTGAGAGCAGCGAACAGATCAGGCAAAGTCTGTTTTTGCCCTTGCACAGCTTTATCAGCTCAGATGAAGGGTCATGTATTTAGTTACTTTCCACAAGAGTAAACGCTACAAAAGAAAAGTATCAGGTAATGTAAAGCGTGTACTACAGGAGGGGCATGAGGTGTGGGGGCTGGCGCTTGGTCTGTGGGCTCAGAGAAGGCACCCCTGAAGAAAAGACATTTCAGCTGGACCTCAAGGATGAGGAGGCAAGACCCAGGAGAAGGGATGGAGAGCGCCCTCCAGGGAGAGAGGGTAGGGTGTGCAAAAGCCCTGGAGGGAAGAGTTGTCGCTCGCTCTTGAGGACCTGAGGACGCCTATGTAGCCTGAGAGAGCAAAACCAAGCTGGGTGCTTGAGGTGAGGTGGGGCCATGAGGGACCCAGCTCCCCATAACACACCTGGGAGCAGCTGTGCGACTGCCACCTTTCCCTGCTAAGCAGACACCTGAAGGACCTGGGTGTGTAAATCCAGCTCTACTCCAAAAGAAAGCATTTTTTTTAAATATTTCATTTTTTATTTGAGAGAGAGAGTGAGAGACAGCACGAGAGGGGTGAGGAGCAGAGGGAGAAGCAGACTTGATCCAGGGCTCGATCCCAGGACCCCGAGATCATGACCCGAGCCAAAGGCAGATGCCTAACTGACTGAGCCACCCAGGCAGCCCCAAAAGAAAGCACTTTACAGCAGCAAGATCCTTGAGTGAGTGGTGAACTGCAGCCCAGGGTCCTTTCCTTGGCAGCCACGTGGCCCTGAGCAGCCCCAGGACCCCATCTCTGAGCCCACCATGAGGCATTTATTGAGAAGCGATGAGGAGGTGATATTGTGCGTGGTGAAGACAGCAAGAGTTGTCCGGATTCGGAAAGAGGCTGTTCAAGGAGAAAAGAGAGGCAAGGAAGTAGAGCAGCCAAGAAATCAATGTGTTCTGGTCAACACAACTCACCTGGGAGTATAACATTTTACTTCAGCAGCAACAGCAGAATGTGCCTCTTCAGAGCTCAGCCTGTCTGGGAAAATCTCAGGAGTCAAAATCCAGCCCTGGCACATATTGGTCCCTATGTGTTTCTTTTGTGAAACATAACAAACCAATTGGGAAAATAACTTTAGAAGGAAACTTGATTGATTTCTCAAAGAAAGCAAGGACTCCTATGAAAATTTATCTTAAGTCTATTAAAGCCATTCTCCTAGGCGGCTTGTAAGAGAAACTAAACTGCATTGCAGTTCCATTTTGCAAAAAGCCTTTAATTTGTTTTCCCACATTTTTGGCCTTTGTTTCCATTATTCCTGTCAGATTGCTTTATTAGGTGAAAAACTGGATGACCAGGTATTGGAATTCACTGTTGTTTTTCTCCTGTTGGTGCCAAGTACGTCTTTATGTTCCTTCTAGCCTCCAAATATATATTTTGTAGGAATAAGCTGTCTTATTCCGGGTAATGATTTAAAGATAAAATACATGTTCTTCCAGGTTTGTGGTCACACAGAACATTAAGAATTGCCAAAAACTTAATAATACCTGGCTTTAGCACTTGGTAACAAGGAGACCTCTGTGCCTCTGTTTACTCATCTGTAAAATGGGAACAAATAAGCCTCCACTGAGTGAAGAGGGTATTTTGGAAAGTGAATGATACAATGCATGGAGGAGTGCTTTATAAACAGTGAAACCATCCTCATGTACAAGTATTTCTATGATAGTAATTATTATCACTATGACCAAGAAGATTACCCACACTGAGTCTCCTCTTCATTTCTCTCCTCTCTCTCAGTTTTCCCAGACACTCATAAGAATAGCACTTCAGAGATTCAGGAAGAAGTGTCCATCCCCTCTTGAGTTTCCCGGGGCGGGGGTGGGGGGGATTATTTTGTTACTGTTGAAAATGTATTAAAACTGTCAAATGTACTTACAATGAGCCATCAAAATTCTGAAGCATATATCTCAGTTTTCCTTTTGTACATTAACAATGTACTCACAAATTTTACAGGAGAATGGAAAGGAAAAGAAAATGAATACTGAAAGAATTTAAATGGTGATATCATTGTCCAAGAATTAGAAGAAATGCCCACTGTTTAACATATAATAATGATTATATTGTTTTTTGTGTCTGCTGAGGGGCATACTTTATGTCCACTAAGTTTACATGAGCTAGTACATTTTGTAACGTCAATCCTCTTTTTCTCTCCCTCTCCACTCCACAGCACAAGGAGAGCTCTGTTTCCCTCCTAACCTTTCAGCAGTGATTTCCATTACTGGATATAGGGCATTCCCTGCCTTTACAGATGAACTATGAAGAGTTACGCATTGACCATGAACTACAGGAATAAGAAAAGTTGAGATGCCCTAAGGCACAGAATAGGCCTTTTGTGGGGCAGCAAAGGGAGGAGTGGCAAGAAAAGTTCTTCTCCATTCTGATTGCAAAATGCTTTCTCTTTCAAAACTCAGGTGACTGTGACAGATGGCGGTTCCTCTCCAAAACAGTCCACCATTTGGGTGGTGGTTCAGGTTTTGGACGAAAATGACAATAAACCCCAGTTCCCAGAGAAGGTCTACCAGATCAAGCTGCCAGAACGTGACCGAAAAAAGAGGGGAGAACCCATTTATAGGGCTTTTGCATTTGACAGAGATGAAGGCCCCAATGCAGAAATCTCCTACAGTATCGTGGATGGGAATGATGACGGAAAGTTTTTTATTGACCCTAAAACTGGCATGGTTTCTTCCAGAAAGCAGTTTACAGCAGGAAGTTATGACATCCTAACGGTAAGATTTTTCTGAACCTCATTAACATTCATGGGGGTGGTGGTGGGAGTTACTTTCTTACTCATGTATATTCATTTGCATAATTTATCTTTAGAGTAATAAGTGTAGCCACACAGCTGTGGAAGGCTACTTTCTGCTTCAGTGATATTTTTAAATAATGAGACCATTTCCTTTGGTTGTGTCCTATCAGCAAACCTCCTCTGTTCCCAGTACACAGCCTGCTCCATCACATACCCAACCACACTTCCTGCAGCCTTAAATTATTTCAAGGTACTCAGCATAGATGAAAACTGTGGGTAGGAGAATACCAGAGTGACCACCACCCAACATTATCATTCACTATTTCCCCAAGACTTCCCAAAGAAAACAACTCTTGTAATTGTTGACAGTGTGATAAGACATGAATTTAGCTGTGAAAATTGTGAGACAGAAATCTCAACTATGCTTATTCTGCATAAACTGCAAAAGTGAAAAAAACTTAAGTAAAAAATGACTACATTTTTCATTGTTAGAGAATTAAAAGAAAAAAAATGCACACTATCTCAAATAGAGACTTAAAATTCCCATATCTAAGGTGCCGTATGCTCCCACCAACCCCAACCACTTTAGAAAGGTAGCACCTATGTCAGAAAGGGGATTGGTCATCCTTACAAGTGATGGGCACTTGCCAGGGTCCCAACAGCTGTCAAGAGTCAGCTCCATCTGCTGTCCTGCTCTTAGTTTGTAGCCTTCTCTGCTGTATATAGAGTATGCAGAGTATCCTGTATTATTTTAAAGGATGGTCTGAGTCCCTTGATTTGTCTTTTCATTCTTATGGTCTGGACTTGGGCTTCTTTCCCTACTCAGTAACATATCCAGAACAGTGGGCAGAGAAAAGAAGATAATAAAAAACTGGCCCTGTTTCTGCCATTAGCAGCTCTGAGGTAATATATGCTACTATAGTTGTGTGACAATGGGAGTCTTTGAGGACTGGATGGACAGACTATAGTGGGTATTGTTTGTGCTCCACCCAGATCCCCTTTACCAGGCTGATGCAGCTATGCCCCAACAGCTGTGAGTGTTGGCTGCTAAGAGCTCACATCTGCCCCCTTCTGGAGAGAACCATCCTTGGCTGAACTTCTTGACCACTCCCACCCCAGGCCAGCAGCGCATAGCCGATGACTAACTGACACAAAAGGCCAACCCCTTGCCTCTAGGTGGATCCAACCCAGCAGTGCAATTGAGGATTCAGAACCCCCCCATGGCATCAGGCTGAGATTAAACTTCAGCTGAGACCACACCCTTGCTTACTATCTTTCTCCTGTTCATCCTGCTTCATCCAGTCCCTTTCTCCTGAGAATAGTTCCCTCACCCCCAAAATGATACTCAAATCCCTGTCTCAGACTCTGCTCCTAGGAAACCTGACCTAAGACATGTATCTCCAAGGGTCTTCCATCTCACAGGAATTTTCTGGAGCAAAGTGGTCATTCACGATCACATAGCATTTGGGTGCTGTGAGTAGTCACTCTTTTTAAAGGCTATAACAATTAGCCTTGCACCTATACATGTTATTTTTAAGATGTGGTATTTTAAAAATCCTTTTTTTTTCATTGATTTTTAAAATTTTTCTCTCCGTGGTTTTTGCTTGTTGAACTTGAACCATCATTGAAGTCCAGGACGACATAGCAGTTCACCCTGCACAGCTGAGTGAGGAAACATGCTTTCTTCAGTTCTTATATAAGACCATAGAGGAGAGTCGGGCGCCTGGGTGGCTCAGGCTGTTAAGTGTCTGCTTTTGGCTCAGGTCCTGCTCCCAGGGCCTAGGATCGAGTCCCGCATCGGGCTTCCTCTCAGTGGGGAGTCTGCTTCTCCCTCTCTCCCTGCTCTCTCTCTAATAAATTTAAAAAAAAAGTCTTAAAAAAAAAGACCATAGAGGAGAGTCATTAGTACCCTCCTCCCCAACCCTCTGTCTCCAGGAGCCCATGCTTTCACCAAGAGAGTTCTTTGCTCCTTCAGAGTTGGCATGACTGAGGGGCTTCTGAGACAGTTCAAGCAAGGCTGCTGCCTTTCCCATACCTGTCCCATCACCTTCCTGGGATTCTGAGTGAACACAGTGCTTCCCCCAGAATAAAGCAGAAGGAAGGAGCTGCACAACATGACCACACACACGCTCTCATCATTCACACTTAAGGATTCACAGTGCACTTTATTCCCTTCAAGCATTACCACCAGAGGTACAAAGAATCAAATTAGCTATTCCTATTTATGTAGCTATCAGTCATGCCTATAAAACACTAAAAATGGTAAGTGCATCTTTTGTTTTTCAAGTTTTCCACATCTGTAAAGTTGGTGGTGGTTCAGATCACCTTCCAGTGAATGCTGTATGGGACCCCCCATATGACTCAGTTGTGTCCCCTGATTCCTGAGTACATTCTACCCAGATCTCCACTCTCCCTTCCCTTGGCTGGCACTGTGATGAGGATGGATTCTTGGGCCAACAACAGATGAGTGACAGACCCAAATTTCCACAGGGATCTGAGCTCTAAGACTTCTTTCTATGTTCTCTCCATGTGTGAGTAGATAAAGGCAGTGGACAATGGGCGCCCACAGAAATCCTCCACGGCCCGCCTCCACATTGAATGGATTAAGAAACCACCCCCTTCACCTATACCGCTGACTTTTGATGAGCCGTTTTATAACTTCACAGTCATGGAAAGTGATAGAGTCACCGAGATTGTGGGGGTGGTGTCTGTGCAACCAGCCAACACCCCTCTGTGGTTTGACATAGTTGGTAAGTTTGAGTCCTCCAGAGCAGTACTGGGCAATGTAATCATTGACTGGAATAACTAGCAAATAAATAAATAAATAAATAATACAAAAAAAGAAAATACAAAAAATACCAAAAAAATAAAAATAAAAAAACAACCCACTAACGACTAGTGCTAAGATGAAAAGATGTATAGTGCTGGAATGCAAAAGAGCCAGTAAAATGAATAATCGACCTGTGCTTTCGTTCCAACTCTGTAGCTAAGCTGAACAGAAAGTGCTCTCTGGCTGGATTTTCCATAGTATGTTATTTACTGCAATCTTAATGTCTTTCTGTGTGTCATTTAAATTCTATTGTCACACTTGGCTAATCTCATTTCTAAATGTATTGATGGTACTAGACTTGCTGTCCTTCATTTCTCTCTTTTTCTTCACCTTTTTTCTGCATTCTGTTCTTTTTTTTTTCTGCTCCCGACTGCCCTGCTTCAAGGTGGCAAGCATGCTCGAGAGATGTTCTATATTCTACAGACAGCTTGTGGGCAGAACTGTTCAACAGAAGGTACCCTTAGTGCAAACACATTTGCTAAAATACAGCTATCCAATCTGCCTTTTACGGTTTTTTTTTTAAGCAAATTAAATTACATCTTTCATAACTGCCTGTGACAGGCTCAAGTGCAGCCCACAGATTTCATACAATGCCTCTAACAACTATTGCATTACTCGAATCCACTGACTCCTTTGTTTGAGGTTTGATGGGGTTTGGATTTGGGGGAGGGGTTGTTTTGATTTACTTAAATTTTTTTTTCTCTGCTTTTGAGGTATATGGGCTTTTGGTTGTTTTGTTCTTATCATTCTGTAGGTTGGGTTATGTGACGGGGCCTTTTCCAATTGAGAAATTTATCCCAACACCTCTATTTTGCAGCAGTATTGCCATTCATAGACCAGAAAGCTCCACCAAGAGGGTCCCTGGCTGCCTTCCACAAAAGGAAAGGCAGGAAATGGAACCTAGATATATAGCCAGTGAGCGCTTTCTACAAGAACGGAATAGAGAAAGCAGATGGAAGCGTGCAGGACAGACCTTGGGAGCCAACCTTTACATTCCTTGAAAGCAAGCAAGCAAGCACGGCAGGCTGCAAAAGGAGAGGGCAAAACAGCACCCCTGCCCCCCCCCCACACACACACACAGGCAGGGAGAGGTGGGGCAGGGCAAATAAGTGCCGAGGACCAGGAAACAAAACAGGCTGTAGCTCAGAGGGGAGAGCTGGGAGAGTGTGCCAGCCCCCAGACCTGACACTGGGTTGAGCTGGAGCTGACTTCCCACCACTCTTTGTGGGAGGCCAGGAATCCAGAGACCTGGTCTGCAGGAATCATTTCCTTCCATATGTCCCTGCCTGGATCAGATGGGCAAGAACCCACCCCTCTTCCCAGGAATGGCTGGATCTGGAGAAAGCATTTAGAACAGTCCACATCTGTTTTAGTGAGGCACAGAAAAAGAATGCCCCCTGGCCTCCAGTCAAACCTCTGTAGAAGGTCTTCTGAACTCCCCCAAAATGGGTGTGTTTTCTGCATATTTCTTTTGCTGGAATGCCAGTAGAACATCTTTGTTTTACTTAGTTGGCATTAATCATACCATCCCTGTACGTGGCCATCCTCATTCCGAGCTTTCAACTCCTTCTTCATCTCCACTTAAGGCATTTGAAATGGAACCTCTTCTGATCCGTGAAAGATGTCTTTGAGTCTGTATCTTCTCAGTAGTTTTCAGCCCATTAAGTTTTTATCTGATGCAGCTTCTTTCTTAGCAAAACAAAAGTGTCACGCGTGCATCACCTCGTTGTCTGTACTATGGCCTTTGGTGGTTCCTTCACTGTCACTCCCGATTGGAGTCATAGAAAACGCATCTCACTTTCTACATATGTCCCTGGTGCCAGGCCTCCAGGGGTATGTGCAATAGTGATTTCTACTAAATGGCCCAGGGGTGCCTGGGTGGCTCAGTCAGTCAAGTGTCTGACTCTTGGTTTTAGCTCAGGTTGTAATCTCAGGCTGGTGGGATCGAGCCCCACATCAGGCTCCGTGCACAGCGAAGAGTCTACTTAAGATTCTCTTCTCTCTCTGCCCCTCCCCCCATTCTCTTTCACTGTTTCTCTCTCTCTGAAATAAATAAATAAATCTTTTAAACAATAAATAGCCCAGAGAAGAGTGCAGTCAAAACCCAGCAGGCAGCAGGGCTCCTGGCGTGCTGTCCTGAGCTATGTGAGGATTTGCTGTCTCTCATCAGCCACCCGTTTATCTCCCTCCTCCCCTGACACTTTAGTTTGCAAGCTCCTCTACACCCAACAGCACTGCTTCTTGCCCTTGTGTGATCCATGCATGCAGCCTCCTGCCCCGTGGCACGGCCCACTACCATCCCCACCTGCCGCAGGAAGCCCTCATTTGTACCCCACTTCAAAAATCCTTTTGACATTCAGTCCAACCAGCCATTTGACCCCAGATATCCAAGCCAGTTTGCAATTCCTCAGCATTCCTGCATGCGTGTGTGTGCGTGTGTGTGCGTGCGTGTGTGTGTGTGTGTGTGTGTGTGTGACTGTGTGTAGATAAGCATGCCTGGTAATGCTGCATGTAATCTTACCTTCATGTTTTCCTGTTAGCATTATTAGTGCTATTGTGTATTTTCATTTGTGTTGATCCAATCTCCATTCTTAACCCTTAAGGTCAAGGCCTTTGTCCCCTCATTCCTTCCTCCTGCCCATGCTTCTGTTGATTGCTTCAGGGTGAGTGGAATAAACAGTGGCAACCAATGGAGGCAGCCAATGCATTAACCCCAGTAATGCCTCTTGAGACCAGCCCAGAGTCAGCACGACCTTCCACTGTATTCCCAGCCATAGCAACGATGGCACCTTTGACAAAATGAGAACCAGTCCAAGAAGAGGGGTCAGTTTACAGATGACAACCCTCTCTGGATGGAATCCCTTTGGGCTGCTCCAAATACATATCCAGGAATCATTATCAAAAACATAGCACCAGTTACCATGTTTCTCCACCTTCATACTTCTAAGTGCTGCACTCTTCCTAATCCTCTTGGTGTCAGCGCATGGAGTAGTTCTCTTAATGAAGACCTACAGCGTTGTCCCCCTAGTCTAGATGCTTCCATCAGAGAGATTTCACTGTAGATCTGGTAACATCTTGCTGAGCTTCTCCTACAAATTGAACTTACTGGGCCCGATGCCCAAACAGAACGTGATTTTATTTCCATCCCCACATCTAGCCAACAACATCTTGAAACACCGACTCTGTTTCACCGCAGATGTTAAATCTTTTCCCCAGTTGCTGGGGTTGCTCTCAGGATCAATATGGTCCCCCTTCCACCAAATCCCCCTTTTGAGAATGCTTTCTAATTGAACAGTCATTTTTTTTTCAATCTGCTGACAGTGTCTTTCCCCTTCTCTAAAAATCTATTGTTTTCTTTATCATATTCAGATGTTTCGTTCTCGCTTTCAAGATTTCAAGCAAGTTATCCTTGGCCATCCAGACTCTCCTCTCTTCCCTTTGGTAACTGAGCATCTTCCTTGGCCAAGCTAACTCAGAGGGAAAAGATAGGGAACAGTGCTTCCCAATGCTTAAGAAACTTGGCAGTATATTATAGTCGAATGCTGGTGTATACCGTCGGCACGTATCTGAAATGAGATCTCAGGTTTAAGTTGTGGCCTTGCTTAGGTAAATACTCTGTGACGCTTCCAAGGAAGTCAAGATTTTGTTGCATTATAGACCTAGGGCATTTAGACACCTATACAGACATTCCAGGTTACAGAGCATATAGCATCCTGGCCTAGCACTCAAAGTTTACAGATGCCATTACAAATGAATTCTCATTAAGTAAGCGGAAATAGTGTTTCTGCATGCTTTTTCCCCCCGGGAGTATAGTCTCCTCATTTCCATATTTCCAGATCTACCCGATTCTTGTTTAACTGCATTCCTTTTCCCCCCACCGTAATATAAATTCATGAAAACTGTGGCAAGCAAGATCTTATTCCCAAGTCTGGACCCCTGTACCACGGATCTGCCAGTCACTTTCCTGTTCCTCCAAAGAGACCACTGTTTACAATATTATGTAGCGAGACCCTCTTCAAGCTTCTAGAAACAGAAGCCCGACTAGTAACCCAGTTAAGAAAGCTGTAATTAAAAGGAAACATAATAAAGTTCAGCTGTTCTGTGTTTAAACAGCCCAATGCACAGCATGTTCCTTCTCTGTGTTGAAAGGGAAAGAAAACGAAGGGAACAAAAATAACCCATAATCCTTTGTGGCTTTATCACATATCTTCACACTTCTCAAGAGACTATGATTCAACCCAGCAGCTCCTTGATTTACATTCTTTTTAATGTGCACGCAATCTGGTTCGCAGCTCATTCCCCATATCTTTATCCCAATGGCAAATATTTGTATTGTAAAGACCACCATTTATTACACACTTTAAACAATTCCTCTTCACCCAGGGTTTGATGGCGGACGCTGCCACCCACTTTTCTAGCTTTTTACCTGATACTTCGGTTAGAAAAATGGTTTTTCTTGTAGATGGTAAGTACTTACAATATCTTTGCTTATTTTCCTTGAAAACAATTCTCTGATGGTACCAGCTAGCACATAGGTCCAGCTCTAGCCAAAAGATCTGTCCATGTTGCAGGTATATAAAGATCACCTTGGCTCTTAGGTGCTCATAGGTTCCTACAGACTTTGGGGTCTGGGCTGCTTCTGTCACATAAGCTTACACCTGTCCTTCTAGAACCTTGTCCCCAAGTGGAGCCATTCCTTAGGGTTGGATCAAGTGGGTAAGTGAAACTCTTTGGTAGCACTAGCAGCAGGCCTGGTCTCTGACTATAGATTGAGTCTTTTCTAATCAAGTGATCATGTTTCCTTATCACAAAACTCTTACCCACCCTTCCTGAGAGAAGCCATGTCTGTGTACCATTTCTAACACACTTGCTTAACCATTAGAGTGGCATTTGCTCAAGGACATTCAACTGACTTCAAATACTTCATTTCTCCTACTCTGCACTCTGTCCCTAATTTGATCCCCAAAAGCCCTCCCTTTTCTCCACAGCGACAATACAGACCATAGGAGCACATCTGAAGAGGTTTCAGGGAAATAATAAAAAGCCTAAAAAGTACCTTGTACATCATTGTTTTAAGAAAATGAATTTTTAACCAGATTCTAGAAGGGATTTTCCTTCCCACTGTTTCCTGACCTCTACCCAGCATCTCCTGCCTTCCATGTAAATATCCTTTTCAGCCCCATATTGTGCTTGCTTCATTCCAAGACAGAAAATTATTCATGATCAAACCATAATCGGTGTTTAGCATTTTTCCTTAAGTTCGATGTACATGCTGAACTTGAATGAACAGCTTGTGAACGACTCCCTTAATTCATTGAGATTCAGCAGCTCAGTGTTTTGGAAGCTTCTCGCATAACACTTCCCCCTTGGTGACTACTAGATTTTGGTTGGTGTTTTTACAATTACACACAGAGTAGAACAGAATCATATGCTAGGGGAGGGGCCTGGAAGCTTCTCTAAAGGGGAAGCAGTGGGGTACTCGCCACTGGATCTCATTATGGAGACATGGTGACACTCTGTACCCTTCTTTAAAGAAAGACTTGACCAGATCACGATCCAGTGCCCTGCTGCCCAGCATATTCAAGCAGTAGCTGCTGGCTTCAAGTATTTTCACTCTTGTCCCATCTTTGAAGCTTTTTAGGACATTCGGACTTGTTACATTTAACTTGAGAATCTGATAGAAACCCAACCCTCCTCTTCTGCCCTTTGTTTACTCTATTACACCCATCTTGACCAAAAATGGTCACAGAGCAATGTCCCTGACATGAACTATCTGTTATGTGGGCTGTTCACAACCTTGCTTTTAACCATCTCTGCCGCACACCCCCGCAGCAATGCTCAGGCTGTGACTTTTCTAATTTCCCACTTTGTTGAAACTCCGACCAGGTCGGCAGTGTCCACCCCTGTCCCCACCTTTTGTTTAGCCTAACGCTGCTGCCCTAGCACACTCTGGCTTTGCATGTTGTGTTACTGGCTCTGAGGAAGCACATCTTGTTTAAACGGAATGCTGCTAGCCAAAATGGACTCCTTCCATTTGATAGTCTCACCCCAGATGAATTGGACATGGTTTCCTATGAAATGAACTCACATTTCAGGCTAAAAGGGAGCCTGAGAAATGAGCCCTGGGGGAGAGATATGGAGTCGTTTATGAAATGGGATGCCTAAGTGGTAGGTTATTAAATTGCGTGAGGGTTGATGGTGAACTGCTGGTCTAGGTTCTGTGTCCCTTGTCAGAAATTCATTTTAAAACTGAGGGAAGATTTTGGGAACCTTGTTTCACGTGAAATCGTGGTTTAACTAGGAGCACATGCCCTGGAAGCAACTATCAGAGGCTGCTCACCATACTGACAGACTGAGAGACACCTCACAGACTCTGTCTCTCAAGCTCCTCTTGACCTGCTTTCCATTTGTCTATCTCCCCACCTCTTTAGAGGTTTCTAGTCCAGAGTATTGGAAACAGCAACAGTGGATGAGGGAGATACACACACACACACACACACACACACACACACACACACACACAGGCAAGAAGAGAGCTCGAAAAAATCACAACCATAAAAGTAGCCAAAAAATGTTTTTTCATATGAAAAATGACTAATAAGAAAACACAACCTCTATGCCATTTGTAAAATATGTAAATTTTATGCCACTCGGTCCATGAAATGATTAGGTATTTCAGCAGAGGGCCCTGAGGAAAAGGTGAGTCTCAGGCAGTGAGAGAGAGCACATAGGATTGCCCCATTTAAACAGGAACTGAAACTGGAAATCTTTGCTTGCACGTTCTCTACATTTCATTTTCATTCATCTTTAAATGGGAGCAAACCAAAGTTTTATAATTTGCATAAGTTCTATTTTGCCTTGACCTACAAATTTCCACCTTCTGAAATAATTGACATTGAAAGAGGACCTTTTCCTATATCCTACACCTGCCCACACCCAAAAAAAAAATAGTGTTCTCATATTTAAGAAAGTGAATGCATAGGAAAGCATTCGAAAAAATGATTTTAAATGTGATTTAAAATATGAAGTAACACCCAAAACAGCAAGGAAATGGCATTCTACCCTTCCACACAGGTCTGACGTCTTTTATGTTCTTTCTTTGAAACTTTCCATGGCAAAGTTTCTTTTCAGAATGTACCAGTTGATAGCAAATGATTTTTGCTTATTAGGATGGTGATTCAAGCTGCTTGAATCAGCCTAACGTTTTATTTCATGTAGTTATCAACCAGAAGCACTCCCTTTGAAAGAGACACAGTGACCTGAGGTTTGCTTCCCTATTCAGCCCGATTTCCTCTCCTTTCTCCTTCTCCTGTTCTTCAAAAGATTTTTTTTTTTTTGGAGTTAACATTAAGTGCTCCACAGTAAATCAGTTAAAGATATTAATTGGAAGATGAGTCTCTTTTTAGATGAAAATTTTGAAAAATATATCATCTCCAAGTAATTCTGTGGTCCCCCCATATCTCCATAACTTTAATTAAATGTCAGGGGCAATTATGTTCTCTCTAGCAATTAAATAATCGTAAGTGTATATGACAGCTGCAAGCAATAAGTATTTGAAATATATATGACCAGGTTTTTTTTTTTTAAGTAAACCATATGATTTATTTTGTGTCACTGTACATCACATTCTACTAATTCAGGTAAAATCTTCCTTTCCCTTAAGTCATTCACTCATTTATAATTGTAATATCATAGAAATTGTATATAGTATTGTTCACTGATCAGCAAAATGAAATGCAGAGTATGGTGAATGTAAGAGAAGCCAAGATTTCTTTTCTAAAATATGAAATTCAATAAACGCATTGCCCTATGTGCTGTGGCTAAATAAAATTACTATCTAAGAACAAAATTAATTGACATCATGGAATTTCAGACTAAAATAAATAGAGCTTGTGAACATGTACTGATATTTAATTAAAATCAGTCCAGCGTTTGTACCATTATCTTCTCTCTCCCTTAAAAAGAAAGAAAAAAAAAAACTTCCATTTTGGGAAAGATCATAAACCACATTTTAGTTCACAGAGATGGAAAGAGCTACATAATTTCAAAATAGCCTGTGTTGTCCTGGCATATTATTCACAGATTGTGGGCTATACTTGGTCCAACAGAGGGGGAGGAAAGTTTTTTAAACTTTCATACTTACTGCTTTATGAGTGATGACACATAAACTGATGTGTTGTTCTACTTCTTTCCAGATTTCATTTTGTAACTCTCCCATAAACTTGCTACCTTTTTGGGAGAAAAATAATTCACACTGTCAAGATGGCAAAAAAGAATTTTTTTTTCTATAAACATCCCAACTTGCAGATACAGAATTTTTGATATGAAACTCAATTTTTTTTTGCTTTTTCTTATTTTCTAGTATTTATACTTTTATTTCTGACATCTATTGGAGGGAATCTGAACTTTACCAACCAAATGTTTACCATCAATCCTAGATTTAAGAGTGTCTACACATTTTGGATAATAATTGGACTATTTGTTTACTTAGAATTTAATCTATTTTGGAAAAGCAGAAAGGTCAACAAATTATTAGCAGAAAAACCACAAGGGGTTGGAGGCCCCTAAGCTTTCTAAATATTTTACTAAGTCAGTTTATGCTTTACTTCTTTAACATTAGTGCTGAGATTTTTCTTTGCAATACATTCTTTTTGTGACATTTGTTATGCATTGTAGAGGCTATGTTTGGAAATATAAATCAAGTTGGAAATAAAGAGGTCCCATTTAAGATGTACAAAATTGAGCCATAGGGATGCCTGTCAAAAAAAGTATTTCTATTTAAGAGCTCCCTTTAAAGCTATATGTTTCAATAGATGTAATAACTTCTCAGATATGCTAATTTCATGTTGTTTTTGTGAAATCATCAGGGGGGAATTTTGACAGCTCTTTTGACGCAGAGAAGGGTGTTGGGACCATTGTCATTGCAAAACCTTTGGATGCAGAACAGAGGTCCATCTATAATATGAGTGTGGAAGTCACCGATGGAACAAATGTTGCTGTTACTCAGGTAAGATGTCAAATTACTAAATGGTGAGAATGCCCAACGATCTGCTAATGTCAATGGTGCAAGTGATTAAAGAATGTGTTGGAAGTAGTAAATGATGTCCATGGATTTCTACTGTTTTTTTTTTTTTTAAAGCATTTGAGAGAACAACCTAGGAAAAGGATTCTATCAATGATACTGTATAACTTAGCGGTGACTGTTCATGCATGGAAGAGTGATATGTATTTGCTTCCTGATCATTGACTGTAGATTTATCTCTTTGACAACAAAGTCAACTTTCCTTGAATTTACAAAGAAGAGGATGTGTATATTGTCTGAGTCAACACACCATTATATTCTTCACCTTTTCACTTGTCAGTCTCAGAGTTAGAGCTAGACACACCTAGGAGTCCAAGTTCATTTCACAGACTCAGATGGGTGATATGTTCAAGGTCACACAGCCTTCATTAAGAACAGGGACTGAGATTTAGATGCCGTGCGTCCCATCTCTCGTTCTAGCCTCTATGCCAGTGGGCCTTCATCTGCATTGTGGAATCCCCTGGTCATGGGGCCTGGGGTGTTAAAACCACTGAAGCCTGGGCCCCACCAGCAGAGATCCTACATGACTCTAACAAGCAGCCAGGGGTAAGGACCATTGCTTGGACTCTGGCATGTGAATGTTGATGAAAGGGCATTGATAGCAAGGACGAGGAGAAAATCTCTGGGTGAGACCAACAGGATTTACCCCAAATATGAGAAGATTTTTTTTGTTGTTTTCTATTTTAGGACAGGCATACATGCCTGCCCTATACCTCTTCCATTCTCCCTACTTCTCTCTCCTGTTCTCACGACCCCAGAAGCCATCACTCATCAACCATGGTCTTTTTTCCTGCTCAGCCCAAATTTGCCCTGAGACTCCTCAACACAGTGGTTCAGGACGTGAAGATGAAATTTTTGCCAACCCCAAAGTTAGCAAGTGTCAATTTGTTTAAAATGTGATGTAAGCTCTTGTAACTATGTAGGCTCAAAAAGGAAAGAAGAGGATTGTTTCATGTGCTGGCTCTTAGTTTGAAGTGGTTTCAAAAATACGATGAGATTTTCTCCTTTGAGGCTGTGCATAATCATAAAATGGTGGAATTTTAAAGAAACAGTAGGGTTTGTTTCTACTTTTACTTCTTTACTTTTTGCCTTTGTTTACTTTACCTTTTCCTTTTCATTCAAATAAACTGAAACCCAGAAGGGGGACATCATGTGCACGAGACAACGGCAGCCAGTGTGTGGTGACTCCTGATCCTTCAACCCATGTCCTCTCCTAGGATGACTATACAGCTATAACTACCTGTGAGAGGCCCATTTACACCTGTTGCACCCGTGTAACTCTTAATAGTTGTCCCATTCACTCTTAAAATTGCCCCAGTTGGGACAATAAATTATTTGGCCGCCCTACTTAAATTTGTACTGCTTCAGGGGACTTTCAAGACTAAAATACAGATGCCTGGAAAGGACACCATGGTTGAGATCCTATGGGACTTGCACAATCTAAAAGCAAGCCCCAAAGACTAATATAAAACAACCCACTTGCTGTACTGCTAAGTCTCTATTGCTCATTCACTTTTGGAGTTGGCCAGTTCTTAGCATAGCCAACCTGAACTTTTTGGCACCACTTAAAAACATGAGATGTATTTGAGTAAAATACAAATAAAGCATGGAGCCATATTCATTTCCATACTTTTCTCCAGGGTTTTATAACAATTGAATGAAACAGTAAGTCAGTGTGCCCAGAATGTTATAGACACACATGAAATATGTTTGCAGTGAGTGAATGAATAGTAGGTGGGACATAGTCAGCAGGGCTTCTATGGCAGATATGCTGGATCTTCAAAGCACACAACTGATTTGTGTTAACCAAAAAAAAAAAAAAAAAAAATTATCAGTGAAACTTTTCTTTTAGACTTTCATTAGGACCAGATGAGAAATCATTTAACAGTATGTATTCCACAAGTATTTCTTGGGTTCATACCATGTGCTAGGAGCTATGCTAGATGCCTGAGGTCACAGTGATCCAGAGTTTTAAAACCAGATGACTGATATGCACATACTCTTTAAAAGTTAACTTGGAAGCATGTATTATAAGACTTTGAATGTACACATTGTTCAAGTGCTACTTTGGTTGATTTTATTTTGGGCTAATGTACAATTAGACTTATCTCCAGAGCAGATAGGAAGAGTGGAAGAATTGGGGTGAAGGAGGTTTCCTTTGGCAAGGCCAAGCTAAGTAGGTTAATGAAGGGTAGCAAGAGATTTTCTTGTCAAAAGCTTCCAAGTCACTCTGTCTCCAGGGCCATGAGCTTCTCAAGAAGTGAGAACTAACCATTTCCAAAGTATAAACGTGCGTGTCATTATTACCACCAGAACACCATTACTCTGTCTGTCAGGCTATGTTCGGGCCTGAATACCCACCCTCTGCCCCCAGCCTCTGTCAATCCAGGCCTCTGCTCACATTTGCCACAGCTCCGCTCACAACAAAGACAGAAGCAGTTCTCTCATTTAGTCAAAGCCCTCAGTATCAAGGACATTATTACAAAAAGATGTTTTGGTAAAGAAAAGGCATTCTAGGTTTCTTTTAGAAATCACTAAAGCATGCTCCAACCCATGACCCTATGCAACTTAATGATTCTACCATCAAACAGATACCCTTCACCATATAACTAAATAAATGTTTTGTAGCCCAAAAACACCTGTTCAGTTTTCCTTTGGGAACTTTTCTCTACTTTGTTCCTTTGGAATCATAAAACATCTATGACAAGGGCTTCAAATCAGCCAGAAACAACATGTTGAATTTCACTTCACAAATGTCAAATATATCAGAGCCTCGGGGATCTCAGTGTCTACATGAAAACCCTTCCTTCATCTTCATTTTTGTTCTGTTGTCCCAACTTGTAGGATTCTTGTGCCTCAGAGCTACAATATCTGGTGGCAAATAAACATCCTTTTCTTTACTGAGATTCCCTAGCATGAGTACAGAGTATAAAAAGGTTCTGCGGATTTCACGTTCTAAAGATTCAGATGTACTGAATGAGCATGTAAGCAGATGACTTTCTCCAGCTGGTGTAGGAAGAGAGGCAGCAAAAAGGGATGTCAGAGAGTCCAAATGTGAGATGATTTGAAACCTTATTGCTAGTTCAGGTACAGCAGGGACAACATGGCAAGGAATGCAGGTAGCCTTGAGGTGCTGAAAGGGGTTCCAGCTGACAGCCCGCAAGGAAACGGGGACCTCAGCCCTCTCACCTCAAGGAACTAAATTTGGTTAACAACCTGAATGAGCCTGGAGCTGACTCACCCCCAGAACTTCCAGAAGGGAACACATCCCCACTAACCCCTTGATTTTGGCTTTGTGAGACTCTTAAGTAGAGAACACAAGTGAGCCACCCTGTACTCAAACTTTTGACTTACGGAGTTAGGCGATAACAAACGGGTGTTGTTTTAAACCAAGTTAGTGGTCATTTGTTATGTTAGAAATAGGAAACTGTTGTCATCTTCATTTTACAGAAAAGGAAATTGAGGCAAAGTGAGGTTTGATCAGGGTTCAGAGGTAGATAGCTGGATTCCAGAGCCTGCTCTCTCAACCACTGTGCTGTACCACCTCTCAAAAGCAAGGGTAAATCTAAGGCAGGAAGAGAAACCTACCTGGTTCTACTGGTTATGAAGGGGACACTTTTTAAGAGTGTTCCCGGGGAACATAGCATCACCTGTGGCTGTTAGAATGTCTCAGAGCCAACCATACATGCTGGGCAAAATACCCCAATCTCCTCAGAGCCTCTGCTCAGCCAGATGCACCACAAGGACACACATTACCAAGGATGAGAAATTACTGGTTTTAACAACTTTCCCCACACACCTATCAAACCCATAGGAGCTACTGTGTCTTCATAGCAAATTTAAATAAATCTAGAGCATGGCTCTTCCAAAGAACCAATGGATGGAAATATATAGTAATATATAATGCCTGATAGTTGCATAATGAGACTTAATCAAGCTTCTTTCTTGTTTTATTTTCCTGTCTTACTGAGAATAATTAAATCAAGTATTATCACTACACTCACTTTTCTAGTGAGAAATTGGCACACAGATGGGTTGGGTGGCCATCCTGGGTGTACACAGGTAAAGAGGTCCCAACCCACTTTTTCCTTCTCAAAATCAAATAGATTTCAGAAACTTTCCCCTACACGTCTATATATCTATAGAATATATGCTTCATTAGGGGAAGCATTTGGTATAAAGGAAGGAGGATTGACCTTGAATCACGTGACCCTAATTCAAGTCAGCAGTTAACCGGTTCCTGTCTATGTTACCATGAAAGGTAGCTCTGTCTCTGTGAGACTCAACTTCTTCTGTAGAATTTGGATAACACCTTCCATACTTCCTGGGTTATTATAAGAATAAAATAAGATCTTTTAAGATATCTTGAGATCTGTGATGTGCTGTACACATGCAGCTTTTATTATTAGTCTCATCCTCAACTTAAAATTGGAATAATATACCTGATAACTATAAAATACTGTGTGTGTCCCTTTCATTGTTATTCATGAAAGACAGCAGAGATATTCATGCCCAAATAAAAATCTAAAAATTACATTGATTTGATTCAGGGACTCGTGATATGTGCTTTTGCGATTTCAGTATGCCTTTCTTATTCAGGTCTTGCTTTGATTTATAAAGATATGAAAATCAGCTTGTATTTGTATGCTCCACAGCCAAACCTGAGATTAAAAATCTCTTTCAGATAATCTCCAAAATTCTTCAGCCCCACAAAAGCAGTTAATTGAGTTAATGAGCCACAGAGGTTTTCTGCCAAAGCATGTGTATGCATGGGGGCTGAGAGGTCTGGGACCTGAATTCCTCAGGTTTGCCTTGCCCTCCCCAGCCATGGCGATTCCATTCTTTTGTCTCTAAGGGATGTGTTGGGAGTTCCTAACTGGCCTCCTTCCTCAAAAAGCAGACTTTGTCTTGGAGATTTGGATTCTGTCTTATCCTTTCCCTCCATCTTGCACCTGCTTAAAGGCAGGTGAGGGTAAGAGTGAATCACTTTAGCCAAAGCTGCTCTATGATCCCCTAGATGAAGGAACTCCCAAGGTATACATCCTTTGTCAAGGGTTTTCGTTTATCTTCTTTAGCATCACCTACCTCTTAGTAGGTGAAAAAGGAAGAAGCCCCAAGCCCCCTTGTACATTTACGTTAGGAAAATGCTGGAACTAGTACAATTATATAGAGATAAAATAAGGCAGCAAGCCAACTCTACGCGGGACTTTCTGTTAAAAAAATAATGATGATAAGACTTCACTGTATGTCATAGATTTGTGCCTAACAACTTACAAGTAAATCAATTTTGGAAAATGGATTCCAATTTTAAAGGCAGCAGGGAACTTTCTATTTAGAATAATCCTATGATTAATGTTCCCGAAATGACAATGGTCATGTCACTTATCTCTTGTGCCAATTAGGATTTCTGGATAGCAAGGCATATAATATTTGCACACTTAATTGTTCACATACATGTTAGTTGCATTTGTAATTAATGTGTATATAATTTAAGTGCATATAGAAATAGTATAATGGAATGAGTATAGAATTTGTCTCCATATGACCTAGTTTAAGTCTGGCCTTGCCATTGGTACCTTGGGCACACCCCTTAACTTCTCTGATTCTCATTTTTCCCATTGATACACTGGAGACCATAAAGTTTAAGAAACGTATATGATATGGATTTACACATTGTTAAATAAACACAAACCGACATGATTTTTTTCTACTTATATGTTCAAAACAAAACTTGTAAGCCTGGGGAATATACAAGGGGCATTACCCTTGACATCACAATCATAGAATATTTTAAGAATGGTTTTGAAATGCCAGCAGAGGCAGAACAGAGTTTCAGTAATTTAGGGCTTAATTGGTTCTAATAAAAGACGGAGGCCTTACCCTCTAACACGTTCCATGGACACTTCATTCCATGAGCCTTTGTAAAGCCAGGCTTGGCACCTACCCAGACTTAGCTTCGATGAGCCTGCAAAACCCAAAGTGTTTGTGGTGGGCAGCATTGAATCCAGCTCTGAAGAGACTTCCTACATTCAGGTTCCCTCCCGCTTTGATTCCATTGTACTTCCTTAGGCCTTTCAATTACCATTTGGAGCACAACATCTTTGAGAGTTACTTTGCTTTGTTTGTTAGTTCAGGAGCTCACAAATGGCCCCAACTGTGGGAAATAAAAAGCAAATGAGGAAAAGGAAGTCTTTGACAGAGAAACGCTTGTTCTGACTGTAGATTAGGCTCAAGACAAAGCAAGCAGAAAGAGGCAAGCTTTTCAGGAGCACATCAACTTAGAAACTTCATGAAGGTCAGGGCAGCCTTGCTGGCTGGAAAGGCTTTTTTATCCCGTTAATATAACTGCTTCTGTGAACACAAATATTTTAGCATCTTGACTAAGTTAACTTGAACTTTTTAAAAGGAAGAATTGGCAATCAAAGAATTTAGTATGACCTTCCAGATACAGTGAAGATTCAAAACAATGCCTAAAACTCACAGGCACACTTCTCAGCCCTTTTTCTGTTACCATAAACTCCAGGCCAATCTTGTTCCCATGCCAGACTCACTCTTTGGGCAAGTCTTCCTGGCACAGAGGTCATAGCACTGCCCTTTTCTCTTCCTCAGGAAAGTTCATCTGCACCAAAGTGAATCACTGTGCAGCTATTTATAAGAAGAGCTGTGGTCTGACCACATTTATTTTAAAAAGTGAATAATTTTCTAGAAGGCAGCCAAATGCCTGCATATTACTTAGAGGAGAATTGGTAAAAGCTTTCCCATTAGTCAGTAATAAGAAGGTCACCATCTTCACTACTATTTAACATTGTGCTCTAAGTATTAGCCAGTGCAAATAGATGAGATAAAGCAATTTGTGTTATAAAATTTATAAAGAAAATGGCAAAACAAATGTAATTCTTCAACATGGACTCCCTGGGGTTTGTGCATTTTGGATATATGAGTTTGGGTGGGTTTTTGTTTTTTGGTTTTTGGTTTTTTTTTGAGAGACAGAGAGTGCTTGCAGTCCCATGCAAGAGCTGGAGGCAGGGGAGGGGCAGAGGGAGAGAGGGAGAGAGAGAATCCCAAGCAGGCTCCATGCCCAGCGCAGAGCCAGACACGGGACCGGGTCCCACAACCAGCCAAAATCAAGGGTCAGACACTTAACCACCTGATCCACCTAGGCACCCCTACATGCTTTTAATAATTAAGATGGTCCTCACATTCAAGAAAATTCAAGAAAAATAAAGGAGCTTTTTTTAAGTACTATAAAAATATAAGGAATATGTCATCATTGATCTAGTTGCTGCTACTATTATTATTACTACAATGTCTAATAGTTTTATTGTCGTCATTGTAGTTATTGTTAAATTATACTATTAATATTATGATCATCATCTTCTTCATAATCATCATTTTGCCTGGATCATGGCATAATAGAATAAAATCTGTGGTATCACCGATGTCTAAACTCCGTATACCAAGATACTAAATATTTAACTATGACATATATTGAGTGCCTGCAAAGTGTCCAGCCCTGAGCTAGATGCTGGGTATACATTGATGATCTCTGAAATTTATCTATAATCCCAAAATCAATGCTCTCAGCACCCTTGTGTTCAATCCCTGACATGCACAGAGCAGCAAAATATTGTCCCTGCTATTGTTGAACAAGGTGATGCTCCACCTTCTTGTCTCAGCTCTCGTACTATATATAAGTGTCCTGTTTGCAATCTATTTAGTACTACTTTTTTTTTTGCATTGTGTTCTTTGTTGGTAATCTCATGATTTGAAAGACCCCAAAATGTAGTACTGAAGTGCAATCTAGTGTTCTCAAGTACAAGAAGGATGTGATGTGCCTTACAGAGAAAATATGTGTGTTCGATGAGCTTCATTCAGGTATTATAGTACTGTTGGCTGGAGATTCTCTCCCTCTTCTCCCTCTGCCCGTCCGCCTGCACGCGCATGCACACGCAGTCTCTCTCTCAAATAAATAAATAAAGCTTAAAAAGAAAAAAATACCTATTTGGGGAAAACTAAAACATCCCTGAAAAATGAGACCATAGATCTGAACAAATGAAGAAACACAAACTATGTCCTTGGATAGGAAGATTCCATCATAAAGGATCAGTTTTCCTAACTTCTACTTTTGCCATAATGCAATTTAAAACGCTATCAAATTTTTGTCAGGTGCTATACCAGTTGATTATAAAATTCATTTTGAAGAACAACAAGCAAGCCTGGCCTGGAAACCTTCTTAAAAGGAACACAGAAAGGCCTAACTTTTCCAATTAAGACATACTGTAAAGCCTTTGTAATTGAAACATTTTTATATTGACATATGAAAAGACAAATAAACCGATGGAACACAATAGAAAATCCAGAAATAAACTTTCACATACAAGAAAAGCCTCTCAAATCAGTGGGGAATTGATGGTCTTGTAAAAAAAAAAAAAAAAAGTGGCATTAAAATAAAGGCAAAGCCATGTGGAAAAAAATAAAACTGGATCCATTCCTCACATGATACAGGAAAAATTCCAAATGGAGTAGAGATGTAAATGTTAGAAAAGGAAACATGTAAAGGCTATTTTTAAAAAATGAGTATATTCACCTATAACCTGGAAGTGTAGAAAATGTTCTAAACTATGACTCAGTGTCCAGAAACAATAAGGGAAAAGATTGATGTATTAAATTTCATGAAAATAAAAATAAAAGTTTTTGCATGGCCAAAAAAAAAAAAGCAAAATAAAATTAAATGACAAAATTAAAAACATATTTGCAATTTATATCACCATGCTTCCAAAAATAAAGAAGGAAAAGGCCATCTAACCCATAAAAGAATGAACTGATATAAATAATTTTCACAGGAAAAGAAATGCAAATGACTCTTAAACATATGAAAAGATGCTCATCCTCGCTCATAATAAGCAAAAGGCAAATTACAAGTACACTGAAATGCTATTTTTTATCTATCAGATTGGCAAAAAATACAAAAGTTTGAGTACATACTCTGTTGGCAAAGCTATGGAAGACAGCCATTCTTATATATTGCTACGGGAATACAAATTAATAAAACTTTTGGGAAGAGGAATAGGGAAATAACTAACAAAACTATATAAGCACTTATCCTTTGATCCAGCACTCACAATATAATATAAAAAGACCTGGGCACAAAGCTCATCTGTGCTCATTCTTTCTAAGAGTGAAAACTGGAAACATCTTACATGAATATCAATAGAGGAATGGTTGAATTAACTGTGATCCACCTACCCACTGAAAGAGTATCTCTATACTGTTGTGGGTTGGTCTTCAGAATATGAGAATGCAGAGTTTCTCAACAGTGACACTATTGATGTTTTAGGTCAGATAGTTCTTTGTTGCGAGGGACAATCCTGTGCATTGTAGGATGTTTAGCAGCATCCCTGCCCCTTACACATTAGATTCCAGGAACACCCCAACTCCCAGTTGTGACAACGAAAACTATCTCCAGATATTGACAAATATCCCCTTAGGGACAGTCACCCTCAATTGAGAATCATTGATATGATGTTAAATGACATGGCATGTCAGAGGGCGGGACGGGGTATGTCAGGGGTTGAGGAAATGTATATGGTATGTTTATATTAACTAAAGATGGATGAAATGTAACATTAATCCTTAAAAAATCATTACTTGGGGGCACCTGGGTGGCCAGTCAATTAAGCAACCGACTCTTGGTTTTGGCTCAGGGTCATGAGATTGAGCAGGGCTCTATGCTCAGTGCAGAGTCTGCTTGAGATTCTCTCTCCCTCTGCCCCTGCCCCCTCCCACCCTTCTATCTCTCAAATAAATAAATAAATCTTAAAAAAAAATCATTACCTGTAAGAAAAGAAGGAATAAGATGAAGGGGAAAGAGATAGAAGCTAAACTACTTGAATTATACCGTTTTTGTAAATTTGACATCGGTACTTTTACATACAATATAAAACAAAATTAAATATTAAAACAAGTTTGAAATTTGAAAGTAAATGGAAGCAAATGAACTTATATGTGTTGGTGGCATAGCTACACAGAGAAGAACTCTTCTATGACTTTAAACATATTAATGGGACTGTATATCCCTAGTGGGATAAATCTCAAGGACCAAAAGAAATAAAAATAACATTAAATTGCTGTTGAATGATCATAGTTGTAATATAATTGCAATATCAATATTGTATTGTAATTCTGAGACTCGTGTGTATGTATTTCATATAAAACAATAAATAATTGTGATGATGTAATTGAGCATGAGAAATTTCAGCATGGGGTTTCAGCACAGGATACAGATATAAAAAAGAATGAGATTAAGTAAAAAACATGATGCCCTAATTTTGAATTGGAAGTGTCAGTATGAACTCATGAAATGATTACTAACAACAAAAAACCTTTGCTGACCATCCACTGAAAAAAAACTAAACACAATAGCAAATCCAATAGCAATGATCATTCCTAGCACCAATTTCTAACTAAAAAGAAATCAATGCTTTTTGGAGAGAGAAATGGATAATATAAGACTGCTTCAGAAAATGTACAAGATGACCCTGGAAAAAATCACCGGTAGCAATTATTAGAAGCAAAGAAGCTATCAAAGACTATAAGAATTGTGTCAAAAGATCTCAAGAGTCGACTTGAAGAGTCTCCCACTGGCCAAGGAGGGGCCATTTGTGCATCAGGAAGTATAGTACCTGCAACAGACAGAAATATATCATCTGTGATTAAATTCATGAGTTCGTACCGGTGCTTGAAAAAAAATACTTCATTGGTCACTTTAGGAGGAGCTGGAGAACCAACTCATTATTTTGAAATAGTAAATAAAGGGAAAGAATGAAATATTAATTATGACTTTACTACATAATTGTCTTTCAGAGTGACCACACAATTGGAGAGAAGTTTCCTTTTAGGACTACTCTAGCTAACAAATATGAAATAAATCATAGAATTAAAACATTACCATTTCATATTTTTAATGAATAAATGTTATTTATGTAATGATAGTCAGTGGTTGCTAATACCACATAACAAGGGTGAGAACTAGATTTATATATATCCAGTTGGAAATATACTGTCTCACCCATTAGAGATATTTTTTTTGTCAAAAAAAAAAGGGACGAAAAAGGAAATCTTTCAAGTTTCCTAGATCAAACTACCAGTTTATAAGAAATACAGGAAACAGAGGGACATGGAGAACAAAACCAAGGGGAAGCAATGAGCAAAATCTGGGTTGTGGCACCTAAAGAGAAAATGGTGCAGTTTGTTTACCACCACCAGCAACGACATAAAAATTGCAAGGAAATAAAAGGAGACAGAAGGAGAACTTAAAAGATAATTAAAGGACATATGAACCAAATGTAATGGTTGGACCTTATTTGCATGTCCTGATTTTTTAAAATGTTTCTTTTTATAAACATACATAACACCCTAAAAAACTATAGGAATATGAACACCCTGAATATTTAATATTAAGGAATTATTGTTTTCTTTGTTTAGGTGCAGTAACGATAGTGTGTGTGTGTGTGTGTGTGTGTGTGTGTGTGTGTGTGTTTATTGTAAGCGTCCCTATCTTTTAGAGATACGTACTGAAATGATGGGATTTGCTTCAAACTAAAATGGGGAGCAGATGTTGGATGAATGGCTACATATATAAAACAAGATTAGCCATAAATTGGTCACTGCCAAAGCTGAGTTATGAATATGTGAGGGTTCATTAAACTATGAGTTGGTTATTTTATTACTGTTACTTATTTATATCTGCCTGAAATGTTTTATAAGAAAATGCCTTATAAAAGAAAACAATTTGGGCACGTGGGGGGCTCAGTTGGTTAAGCATCTGCCTTCGGCTCAGGTCATGATCCCGGAGTCCTGGGATTGAGCCTGCTTCTCCCTCTCCTGCTCCCCCTGCTTGTGCTCACTCTGTCTCGCTCTGTCAAGTAAATAAATAAAATCTTAAAAAAAAAAGAAAGAAAGAAAACAACTTGGGAACATCGTATTTTCGCCATCATCAGTACCATGTTCTTCGCCAGACATCTGCCATCTGAAGGAGAGCCACTGTGTGGGGCCCCTGCAGCTGAGCTCTGATTGCTCACACCTGAGTTCATGCGTCCCGTTTCTCTGCCTCTTTGTTACTCTTCCCATCCTATCACAGCTTCCACACTGCCTCCACTCGAAGAAGCTCATAACAGAACTTAAGTTAATAGAAGCGTACCAAGCTAAGGTCACCTTGGGATCTCTTATATTATGCCTCAGATAGTCTGTGCCGTTATGACCCCCAGGGGGCTGTCTCAGCTGTTCAATTAATAGTGGGAATATTGATTAGCTCATAGTTTATGTTCCTGCTAACGTGAACTACTGGTTTATTGTCAGCCTCTAATTACAATGTGTTCTCATATGAGATCTTCCTACATATTGAGATAGCTCCTGGAAGCTGGGCTCCAAGGACGTGGAGGGAGGGGTGGGGGGGCTCTTTATTAGCAATGAGTGGAATTGGCATTCGTCATCACTCTTGTCTTCTTTTAACTATAGGTATTTATCAAAGTGCTGGATAATAATGATAATGGCCCAGAATTCTCTCAGCCAAATTACGATGTCACAATCTCTGAGGACGTGCTTCCAGATACAGAGATCTTGCAGATTGAAGCCACAGATAGAGATGAGAAGCACAAGCTGAGCTACACTGTCCACAGTAGCATCGACTCGGCCAGCGTGAGGAAGTTCCGGATTGACCCCAGCACGGGCGTGCTCTACACTGCCGAGAGGCTGGACCACGAGGCCCAGGACAAGCACATCCTCAACGTCATGGTAGGACCGCCCTGCTAATGTGCTCTCCTAGCACAGCTGGTGACCATTCAAGACACACTCCTTGGTCTTCAGAAGTACAGGGCCCTTAAATGTTGTGAGTAGGAGCAAATTTGGTCTTCTCAAAGCAGGGTCGTCTTTGTTTCTGCTTTTTTATTTCCATGAGGAAAATTGCTTTTGTTCCAGAGTGACCCAATATTTTTGCCAGACTGAAGTAGTAGATGAGTTCTGCAGACAGTGGCTGCTGACAGGCTGACTTGGGAGGGAAGGAACAGGCCATGTTTCAGTAAATCTCCCAAGCTATGATATTGGTTCACATCCAGAAGATTCTGTAGAAAAGTTTAAAAGAAGTTCCTTGAGAAGTTAATCACAAGGGCAATCATTTACTCAAAATATTCAGTGTTCAGTCCTTGGAAGCATTTAGAGGACTAATTTATTACTTACTGCACTGGCGTTGGACCTAGTAGTAAATACTGCCACCCAAAACAGATCTCAAAACACACCACAGCCTGCAGAGTGTCCGTCAGGTCTGAACTTAGGTTCATGGGACCTCCAAATTATGTGGAAGTTGCTTTAATTTTAAAGTGGAGTTTTCCTAGTTCACATCATTGGGAAGTAGGGATTAGTAAGAAACATCCTTGATTAGTTTAAGGCCTAAAACCTGGCCCTTTGACTATCCAAGAACCCTGGGGGTAATTGCACAGCCCCTGCCTCACAGACCCCCTGAGTTTCTTAAGACACAGACTAAATCTTGGGTACTGACTGCCTTTAAAACACATTAAGATGCTACCAGTTTCCTAGCAGCTGAAAGTGATGTTCCGCTAAGTGCTACTCTTCCTTCTTCCCAAGTCTGGCAACACTCCTGGGCCAGAGGAAGCCCCAGGGCCATGTCCTTGGCAGTTTCCAGCTGAGACCCCATCCCCCGCTCCGGGGAGGAAGAGGGACTCTTAGGAACCATCAGATCTACCCTCACAACAGATATTTCATCAGCACCTTCTGTGTACCAAGCACCATTCTAGGCACTGAGGATGCAAAAGAGACAAAGCTCCTCTACCCTTGGACATTCCACTGGAACAGACCTAGTTTTCAATAATCCGGAAATACAGAGTTCAGCTTGGTCCCTGGATGTGGCAGGCCAGTCTACGGGTGGGAAGATTGAGCACGTTCACCCGGTTGCTTTTGCATGCGTTTTATTCAGGGGCAGAAACCTTAGACCAACTCCATTCTCATGACTCAAGTCATTTCCTGTTCATTCTTTCCTTAACAAACTCAAAATTCAGTTTGGTCACCCTGTATCATTCATCATTGCTGTAATTGATTATTTAGAGCAAACATGTCCTTTATGCTGCCTTTCTCCAAGCTAAGCCATTTTAGTCCTTTTGCTCATTCCTTGCGGGTACTATTTTTGAAAAGCCCTTTCCCTTTGATGGCTCTCCTCGGTCTATTTTCTAATTTCTCCACATCTCTCTGAAGTTACGGAGTCTAAAATTGAACAAACGCAAAGCACACATTTGACTAGCGCTACATAAAATTATAGCAAAATCATGCGGTGAGGGTTAAAGAATTGATTATTTGCAAGCTTCTGGCATATGCAAACCAGGGGAAACTTTAAAGCAGGTTGCTCGGGGAAGTCACAAGGAGGGCTCTGGCATTTTAGAAACGAAGGTTTGGTTTATTTTCCTGGGAATCAGGGTTCTCTCTCAGTCCTGAGCCTTTGCCTCCGGTGGCTCTCCTTGCCTGAAACATGAAGCCCACGCCACCCTTGGACCATTTCTACTTATTTTTGTTACCTCTTCAAAGAAGCTGGGGGCCGGGTTAGCTGCTTCTTACAACTCACTCACTTTCTGGCACTCACCACCAGGCCTCCTACCTATTTGCTTATTTCCGTCCCCCACTCACCTTTTAGCATCTGGAGGGCAAGGACCAGATCTGAGTCACTGCTGAACCCCCAGAGCGAAGGCAGGACTTGACAGATAATAGGTGACAACAAATATTTGTTGAATGAATGAATAGAAGGCATTGCCTGCTTTGCATTTATGAATTCTTTTCACTGAACATTTTAGTTTCCCCTTCAGAAGAACGTCCATCCACCATCCCATTAGCAGCTGTATATACAAATGAGGGGGGAGCAGCTGTGGGCGGTGATGCAGAGGAAAGATACTTAGGCAGGCAGCATCACGAACACAGGCTGAACACAAACCATAGGCCAGTCATCATGCTGAGCAGTAAAATGGATGTGGCCCCGACTCTCAGTCTGTTCACCATTAGTGTCCTCACTCAATAGCACCATCACTTACCGAGCCCCTACCCTGTGCCTGGAGCAGCATCAAGCACTTTGTGTGAGTTACCTCATTTTCTCTTTGCCACAGACATAGCCGTGTGAGAGTTCCTTGCAACTTCAGATCTTAGTCCTACCGCTTCTTGTATTTTGCCTAAAGGTCAGAGATCAGGAGTTTCCTTATCGAAGAAACTTGGCCCGAGTCATTGTGAACGTGGAAGATGCTAATGATCACAGTCCTTATTTTACCAACCCATTGTATGAAGCATCAGTGTTTGAATCGGCTGCTCTGGGATCAGCTGTTCTGCAAGTGACGGCTCTGGACAAAGACAAAGGGGAAAATGCAGAACTCATATATACCATAGAAGCAGGTGAGAGGTGTTGCACAGATCGCAATATAATGCATGGCCTTTGACCCTTAGCAGTGTTTGTCACCATGTGAAATTCACACAGTTACCCCTGGAATGGCTCCAAAAGCATGGTTTGGCCAAACAACTGCCCTATTTGCGTGATGATGCTCTATCAAGTTCTTGGCATTTTTGGTAATACGTTTTCCATCACTGACAGTGAGGAAGGAGTTCCCTTTTGTTGTGGTGTTCTCGGATTGTTCTGGAATGGAGGAGAGAGAAGAAGTGTGTGGTAAACTCAGTGGCTTTTCCTAATGGGTCAACAAGCTGTGGCCTCAGACTAAAATAACCAAAGTCTCCCTTCTCTTGAGGGCTGCCAGCCTGTTCTGTGAATTGAATCCTACGTGTCTTTGTTTAGCTGTCAGTGGGCGAGCTGTGGGCTTCGAAAATATCTATACCCCACAGTTAACACAAATGCATTTCCGTGGAGGTGATTGAGAGTTGCAGAGTGGGTAGGAGATAATGAACCGCCTGCTTAACCAGACAGATAAATACATACAGGCTCACATCCTGTTAAATTTGAGACTTTTAAAAATCAATTTTGACATCTATAAGGTCAGACCATACTTCACTGATGGTTTGAAGACTGAAAGGAAGAAAATATTTATAACAGAATAGATGATTGTCCAAGTGAGGGATAGGACTGTGAACCTAACAATTACCAATATCCCTTATCTGCTGTATTTTCCCTTCCCCTCTTCTGTCTTTTTTTTTTTTGAATATTCAAGCCACATATTTCCAAACTGTTCTGCAACATTATGTCTGTCGTGCATAATGCCAAATGCTGTCTCCTTTTATGCCAGCACTGGAAAGACTTCTTTCCCGTGATTTAAATGTGGAGCATTTTTGTGAGTGGTTGAATTAAAATATGAATGCTAGAATGACAGTTTGGGACTAAAAAATATTAGAGAAAGAAAAGCCAACAATCTTCTTTATACAAAAGCCACTGCAACGAATGATAATCTAAAACTATTTCCCATATTAGGCGCCCACATTTTATAGGAGTCGAAGCTAAGATCTATACAAAAAAAAATAATAAGATAAAGAAATAAAAGACATTAGTTTCGTAAAAGCGAGGGGCCCCAAGAAACTTCACCTGTTTCTTTCCTAGATATTTATGGAATTTTCTTCTAACCTAAAGCCTGACCAGTATCTTTTTTTAAAGATTTTATTTATTTATTTATTTTTTAAAAGATTTTATTTATTTATTTATTTATTTGAGAGAGAGAGAGAGAGAGAGAGAACACGAGAAGGGGGAGGGTCAGAGGGAGAAGCAGACTCCCCACGGAGCAGGGAGCCCGACGCGGGACTCGATCCCGGGACTCCAGGATCATGACCTGAGCCAAAGGCAGACGCTCAACCAACTGAGCCTCCCAGGTGCCCCTGACCAGTACTTTTTTTAAGTGCTGTTTTGCATCTGTTGTTTACCACAGGAAATTTTAAGTATTTAATTATATAATTCTTGTTCTTCTAGTTCCACAAATAACGTAGGGAAGGTTCTTTTTTTCAAAACACAAATATTTAAATAACACCACAGAAAGTGTCTCCTGATCCAACAACTCTTCAGACTCTTTCTACAGTTTTTTCCTAATTTTACATATATTTTTCTTTTCCCAGTGTTCATCCACGTACATACACTATTCCATCTATCTGTGATCATCTAGGTAGGGAGTTTTATTTCTGTTTTTTTTTACTTAACATTTTCTCAGCATTGTCTGAGGTGTCTACCTCCTTTTTGTGTTTGTCGTTACAGCGACTACTTCCACTCTCCTAGGTAGGCCGATAACTTCTAAGCCAATTTGGAGGTTCTGAGGAGTCACACGAGAGCCATTTCCCATCCTGCTGACAAGACCACTTTCCTTATCTTTCAACGGCCACACACTGTAGCCCGGTGCTATGGGTAGACCAGGGATTCCGTCGTGCCTTTAAACACTGACTAAAAACAGAGAGAAAAGTTATTTTCTTAAAACATCTTTTATATAAAAACTTGAATTTCCAGAAACAGAAATATCCAGAAACCCAGAAATGATCTGATATCTCAAAAAAAATGACCTCTGATTGTCTGTGTGAGAAGCTAATGAGGATTTCGGTGTGTGCACAGTAATTCACAAGTGGTCATGGGGCTCCTTTGTGGACAGACAGACCTCCACAAGCCCTGGACTGCTCTTGGCCAAGTCAGTTCCTTCCCGGATCCTGGTAGGAGAGAGGGAGGACCCAGATGCTGCAACATTGTGAAGCAAATGACAGGTGGTTGTGTAGAGTGGACATATTGGACGTAGGTTCTCTTCCAAACTTCAGATAAGCAAGGTTTTCCTCTGCTTACTGGTGGGCCGTACATTTCTTAGCCCCTGCCTGGCCTCTGAAGTAACTATGGAAGCTTTTATCTGGGCCCAAAGAACTGAGGTGATATTTGAGTGTGGAGCTTCAGTTCCTATCTTTGGTTCAGGTTTCTGTTCGGTGCCACAATGGCTCATGAGTGGCTCCGAAACAGGAGAGACAAGGACTAAGAATTGAGTTACAATGGGGGTCTCTTGGACCCCAAGGGGCATATACAGATAGAGAACTAAAAATCTTTTTTTAGATCTACATCTTCTCTCAATCATTTAATACATATTTACTGAACACCTTCTTTATGCCAGGCTGTGCTATGTTCTAGATAAATCATGATATGTAAGATAAGCACAGCTTTGCTCAGTTGCCAAAAGTCTACGAGAAGCTGTAGATTCCAAGGAAATAAGCAGAGGTTAGTTTCCAGGGCTTCAAGGATAGCCGGAGAGAATAAGCAAGAGGTGGATTCTAAGAAAATGGGCAGGGAGTATGCTGAAGAGGGAAAGAAGCCAAAAGCCCACTTTTGACCTGCTATACAAGCGCAGCATCCCAGAGTGGTGTGAAGGGCAGGTGAGCAGTTGTGGGACAGCAGGGTTATGAAGTTCTGTCGAGACCAGAAGCTGGCTCCCCTTTGTCCCTGCCATTATATCCTCCTGGGCATGAAGGAATGTGCTGGGTCTGCAGCAAGGGAGGACTTGGCTGGAGACTCCACGGTGGGACTCCACATCAAGGAACACAGAGACACTTGACTCTCTTGCAGTCATCACTTGGCGTTGCCGGTTGGCCCCCATTATCTCTACAATCTCTACATTTTCCTCCTCAGAGATGCTGATGTAAAATGATTCCTGACTCCTTTCGAGGGCCTATGAATCAAACGTTAAACTCACGCTCAATTGCATTATTTATTGAAAATTTGCAGTCTTGCTCATGAGATCACTGAACTTCATGTTGACCTCACAAAGTGCTCATGTTTAGGTGGCAAGGAAAAAAAATCATGCTGACACCAAAGATGACATTGTTCAATACTCACATTTGGGGGTTGGAATCAAATTCTTTACTTCCTTATTAAATTAATTCTTGGGGATGCCTGGGTGGCTCAGTTGGTTAAGCAGCTGATTCTGAATTTCAGCTCAGATCATGATCTCAGGGTCCTGGGATTGAGAGTCGGACTCCACACTCAGCGGGAAGTCTGCTTGAGGATTCTCTCTCTCTTTCACTCCCTCTCCCTCTCCCTCCGCCCCTCCCCCTGCTCATGCTCTCACTCTCTAAAATAAATAAATCTTTTTAAAAAATAAAATAAATTGTTTAAAAATAAGCAGATTTTATAGGAACATGAATTTCTTATTCTTATACTTGGAAAAATTTAATGAATACGTAGTAAGAAGTAGTATGTATACAGCTGTATTTGCTGCACATTTCAGGAGACACGTGTAAGTGCCTATTGGTGTGGGAGCCTGTCTCAACAATAATGACATTTAAACTGTTTCTATGTCTGCCATTCTGCAGTACTTCAAGCAGAAAGAAAAATGCGGATATAACTGAATGACCAAGATCTTGAACTTTGCTTTTGAAGAATCTAGACAGGCAAGCATGTGTGCTCTTTGAGAAGTATCCGAAAGCCTGATGAGAGAAGCAAAAAGCAACTTGGTGAAGGATTCTGCTTCACACTGTCCACTAGTTTTCAGCCAGATTCTTTTCCATTCTTCAAGCCTTGTGTTCCCCATTCTTTATTCCTCTTGTATTATCCTCGTCCTCAGCAATCTCAAATTTCACACCACTGCATGTTTCAGAGGCAAGGCTCTAAACTTCTGGGGTGTTGCAGTTCCCAGCCCTTCCCGTTCCAGATACATCAAGGTGGGGTGCCAGTTCCTCGGTCTCAGAAAGGTGATGCCTCCGGTTTTTGGTTTTAAGGCTGGTTCAGATGATCAGCAGTTCACTACTTCACCAGAAACCTCTCCAGTACTTAGTGAATGGGATGGTTACAGATTGGAGGGACTGCCTCATAATTTTTATGCCTAGTTTTAAGTCTGTGTATGCACGTGTCTCTTGGCGTAAAAGGGAATGAACAACAGAAGAGTGGTCAGAAAGTATCCTCACAACTTACAGAGCAAATGGTGACTTGGGAAGAATTCTTCAGGCCTAAAGACCCCCTTCGCCAAAGTAGTGTTTAGAGTGAAGTCAGTTTTGATAGGGTGAAATGTAGCAAAGCCTACCTTTGGGATAATCTGTGGTATAATATTCTGAAACAGCTCCTACAACCATCTTTCTCATAACACAGAACACAGACTGTGGCACTGGTTTAGGTAAAAATCCCCCTTCCTTTTTTTTGGCATTGTACACAATCTTGTGGTGGTGGTGGTGGTGGTGGTGTTAACGTGAATTAAAAGGATACTGATCTGAAATTCACAGTTTTACTGAAAAACTCGACTTCTGTTGCTTTTGAATACCCCTAAAAGAGAAGTCTTTCATTCTATTTCAGAATGAGATGGAACGAATACAAATAATTGCTTTCGACTTGCCAATGTTGCAGCAAAGTAGCCTTTAGATGAAGAATTAATCTTCAAAACATGACATGTAACTCATTTCTCCATTTATCTCTATATTGTAGGGAACACTGGGAACACATTTAAGATTGAACCAGTCCTGGGCATCATTACTGTTTCCAAAGAACCAGACATGATGACAACGGGTCAGTTTGTCCTGTCAGTCAAAGTCACGGATCAGGGTTCCCCGCCAATGTCTGCCACTGCAATTGTGCGCATTTCTGTTACCATGTCTGATAATTCTCACCCCAAGTTCACTCACAAGGACTACCAAGCAGAAGTAAATGAAAATGTTGATATTGGAACATCAGTCATTCTAATCTCTGCCATCAGTCAATCTACCCTCATTTACGAAGTCAAGGATGGAAACATTGATGGGATATTTACCATAAATCCGTATTCTGGTGTTGTCACCACCCGGAAGGCACTGGATTACGAGCGTACTTCCTCCTATCAGCTCATCGTTCAGGCCACTAACATGGCAGGTATGGCTTCCAATGCCACAGTCAACATTCAGATTGTTGATGAAAACGATAATGCCCCAGTTTTTCTCTTTTCTCAATATTCGGGCAGCCTCAGCGAGGCTGCCCCAGTCAATAGCATCGTCAGGAGCTTGGATAACAGCCCTCTGGTGATTCGAGCCACTGATGCCGACAGCAACCGGAATGCTCTGCTGGTGTATCAGATTGTGGAGTCCACGGCCAAGAAATTCTTCACAGTGGACTCCAGTACTGGTGCAATCAGAACAATTGCCAACCTGGACCATGAAACTATTGCCCATTTCCATTTCCATGTCCATGTGAGAGACAGCGGCAGCCCCCAGCTGACGGCAGAGAGTCCCGTTGAAGTCAACATAGAGGTGACGGATGTGAATGATAACCCACCTGTTTTCACCCAGGCTGTGTTTGAGACTGTCTTACTTCTACCCACCTATGTTGGAGTGGAGGTTCTGAGAGTTAGTGCCACGGATCCTGACTCTGAGGTGCCCCCAGAACTGACATACAGCCTAATGGAAGGTAGCTTGGATCATTTCTTAATTGACTCAAATAGTGGTGTGCTCACCATAAAAAACAATAACCTCTCCAAAGACCACTACATGTTGATAGCTAAAGTGTCCGATGGAAAGTTCTACAGTACATCCATGGTCACCATCCTGGTTAAAGAAGCCATGGATAGCGGCCTCCACTTTACTCAAAGCTTTTACTCGACCTCGATCTCAGAGAACAACACTAATATAACCAAAGTTGCTATTGTCAATGCCATTGGAAATCGCCTTAATGAGCCCTTAAAATACAGCATCTTAAACCCAGGAAATAAGTTCAAGATAAAATCTACCTCAGGGGTCATTCAGACCACTGGAGTCCCCTTTGACCGTGAAGAACAAGAGTTGTACGAGCTGGTGGTGGAAGCCAGCCGTGAGCTGGACCATCTGCGTGTGGCTAGAGTGGTGGTCAGAGTTAACATTGAAGACATAAATGACAATTCTCCAGTCTTTGTGGGCCTCCCTTACTATGCTGCTGTGCAAGTTGATGCTGAGCCCGGGACACTGATTTACCAGGTGACAGCCATTGACAAAGATAAAGGTGCAAATGGAGAAGTGACCTACATCCTACAGGATGACTATGGCCATTTTGAGATTAACCCTAATTCAGGGAATGTTATTTTAAAAGAAACATTCAACTCTGACTTGTCCAACATTGAGTATGGAGTCACCGTCCTAGCCAAAGATGGTGGAAAACCCTCTTTATCCACATCTGTAGAACTTCCCATCACAATTGTCAACAAAGCAATGCCCGTGTTTGATAAGCCCTTTTATACAGCATCAGTCAATGAAGACATCAGAATGGATACCCCCATTCTAAGCATCAATGCCACCAGTCCAGAAGGCCAAGGCATCATATATATCATTATTGATGGGGATCTTTATAAACAGTTTAACATTGACTTTGACACTGGGGTCCTGAAAGTCGTTAGCCCTTTGGATTATGAAATTACCTCTGTTTACAAGTTGACAGTAAGAGCCAGTGATGCCCTTACTGGTGCCAGGGCTGAAGTCACCGTTGACTTGCTAGTTAATGATGTAAATGACAACCCCCCTATTTTCGATCAACCCGCATACAATACAACATTATCAGAAGCCTCTCTCATTGGGACTCCTGTTTTGCAAGTTGTCTCTACTGATGCAGACTCGGAAAACAGTAAATTGGTGCATTATCAGATTGTCCAGGATACTTACAACAGCACAGATTATTTTCACATAGACAGTGCAAGTGGCTTGATCCTGACGGCGCGGATGCTGGACCACGAGTTAGTGCAACACTGCATTTTGAAAGTCAGAGCGACAGATAATGGCTTTCCATCGCTGAGCAGTGAGGTCCTGGTTCATATCTATATCTCGGACATAAATGACAATCCTCCCGTTTTTAATCAGCTCATTTATGAATCATATGTGAGTGAATTAGCCCCCCGGGGCCATTTTGTAACCTGCGTTCAAGCCTCTGATGCAGACAGCTCTGATTTTGACCGCCTGGAATATAGCATTTTATCTGGGAATGACCGGACAAGCTTTCTGATGGACAGCAAGAGCGGCGTCATCACCCTGTCCAACCACCGGAAGCAGCGGATGGAGCCTCTGTACAGTCTCAATGTATCAGTCTCTGATGGGTTGTTCACTAGCACCGCACAGGTGCATATCAGGGTACTCGGGGCTAACCTGTACAGCCCTGCCTTTTCCCAAAGTACCTACGTAGCTGAGGTGAGAGAGAACGCAGCCGCTGGGACAAAGGTCATTCACGTTCGAGCCACGGATGGGGATCCCGGGACATATGGACAGATCAGCTATGCCATCATCAATGACTTTGCCAAGGATCGATTCCTCATAGACAGCAATGGACAAGTCATCACAACGGAAAGGCTTGACCGGGAAAACCCTCTGGAGGGAGACATTAGTATTTTTTTGAGGGCCCTCGATGGCGGAGGGAGAACGACTTTTTGCACCGTGAGAGTGATTGTTGTGGATGAAAATGACAATGCTCCCCAGTTCATGACAGTGGAATACAGAGCCAGTGTCAGGGCAGACGTTGGAAGGGGCCACTTGGTCACTCAGGTTCAAGCCATGGATCCAGATGATGGACCAAACTCAAGGATTACTTATTCTCTGTATAGCGAGGCCTCGGTCTCAGTGGCTGACCTCCTAGAAATTGATCCTGACAATGGCTGGATGGTCACTAAGGGCAATTTTAACCAACTGAAAAACACAGTGCTGTCATTCTTTGTCAAAGCAGTGGATGGGGGCATTCCAGTGAAGCACTCCCTCATTCCTGTCTATATTCATGTCCTGCCCCCTGAAACTTTCTTGCCTTCATTCACCCAGTCTCAGTATTCCTTCACTGTTTCAGAAGACACAGCCATTGGGAGCACAGTGGACACCCTGAGGATTTTGCCCAGTCAGAATGTCAGGTTCAGCACAGTTAATGGGGACCGGCTAGAAAATAACAAAGGGGGTGTCTTCATCATAGAGCAGGAAACAGGCACAATCAAGCTTGATAAACGCCTCGATCATGAAGTCAGCCCAGCATTCCACTTTAAAGTAGCAGCCACTATACCCCTGGACAAGGTAGACATTGTGTTTACCGTGGATGTAGATATCAAGGTACTGGACTTGAATGACAACAAGCCAGTCTTTGAAACTTCCAACTATGAGACGATCATAATGGAAGGGATGCCTGTGGGCACCAAACTCACACAGGTGAGAGCCATCGACATGGATTGGGGAGCGAATGGGCAGGTCACTTACTCCCTGCACTCAGATTCCCAGCCTGAAAAGGTAATGGAAGCCTTTAACATTGACAGCAATACAGGCTGGATCAGTACCTTGAAGGACCTGGATCATGAGACAGATCCCACCTTCACCTTCTCTGTGGTGGCTTCCGACCTCGGAGAGGCCTTCTCTCTTTCGTCCACTGCTTTGGTCTCTGTCAGGGTGACGGATATAAACGACAATGCACCAGTCTTTGCCCACGAGGTGTACCGAGGGAATGTGAAAGAGAGTGACCCTCCTGGCGAGGTGGTAGCTGTCCTCAGCACATGGGACAGAGACACTTCCGACATTAATCGCCAAGTGAGCTACCATATTACGGGTAAGTCAGCCACACTTGGCTTTCACTCCGTGTGCTCTGCTTTCTCAAGAAAGGCGGGAAGTGGCAAGAGGTAAGAGTCAGAGAAAAGAAGGGAGATGAGATGGGGGTTGAGAGTAATAAGAGCTCTCTAGGGCTGGGTAGAAGATCTCTGAGTAGGCACAGTTTTTCAATTGTTGGTTGTTGGCTAACTCAGCCTTAGTTTGGAGTTCATTCCTTTGCCTGTGACAGATTACCCAGATTTGTACACAGACCTTGAGCCACTGTATCATTTAAAAAGGAGTCCAGCCTGGGCGCCTGCATTGCTCAGTCGCTTAAGCAGCTGCCTTCGGCTCAGGTCATGATCTCACAGTCCTGGGATTGAGACCTACATAGCGCTCCCGGCTCAGTGGGGAGTCTGCGTCTCCCTCTTCCTCTGCCCTCCCCCCAACCATGCTCTCTCGCACTCTCTCTCTCTCAAATAAATAACATCTTCAAAAATTTTTTTAATAAATAAGTAAATAAATAAATAACCAGCTGAGCCCACTAAGCTTGACTTACAAGTTTTGCCTGGTAGTGAAAATTCCTATGCATGCACACGTACACACCTGTACCAAATTAAAGGGCATGATTTGACCTTTTGCTAAAAATCTTAAGTTATAACTCTAAACCAAAGAGTATTTCTCCCAACAACTCAGTTTACTTGGATCCCTTTTTGGCCTTTCCTGATAGTAAGTAGTGGTTCAGTGGAAAAGCCAAAATAGACCAAGGAAGTCAGAGTGGACCAAAAAGAACTGTCACTATTGCTGAGGGGCAGAGGATTTCGTGTCGGTGTCACTCATCAGGGGTAGCTTCCTGGGGGGTGACTGGCTTTAAACTGCAGGTGGGAAGGTTGGTGGGACAGGAGCAGTCTTCCTAAAAACGATTTAAGTGTTTTAAAGCTAATATTTTGATGTTGTGACATTCAAAGGCAGAACATAAGCAAAGTGCCAAAAGATTTTAAAGAATCCATCAATACTTGTAGTCAGGTGGCTTCCCTTTAGAAAAACTACATTATTCAAAGTGAAAAATGAATTAATTAGAATGCCCTCAGGACACAGAATCTGCTTAAGTACGTTAGTGGGAAAGTTAATTAATCACTGCAGAATAAGATCCACAGGAGAGCATATGTGTCAGTGCTTGGGAGCGCCACTCTTCCGCATTACTCCTCTCCTGTTTCTTCGTGGAACGTTTTCCTGATGGTGTTTTCTGTTTAAACTCTGTATGCATCTGTGCGTTATCTGATGCCTTCCCTTTTTTTCATTAAAATGTATATTTCTGCAGAAAAGACATGAGCGATAGTCTAGTCGCAAGGGAAGAAACTTAAGTAAAGCCTCACTTACATTTATTTGCATTCAGTTCCAGACAAAAAGCTTTTTAGAGATTCTGAGGGATACTTTCTATTTGAAAGGCTTGCTGAATATTCAGCTTTAATTATTTATACTTTGTCTCTGAATTGTCAATGGATGATTTAAAGGGACCCTCCCATCAACTTTACCAAAGTAATGAGAACAGAGTAGCTTAAAGCTACCATTACTATTGCAGTGCCAACCACCAACTGATTTTAATTAGATTTAACTTTTGCTCTTGATGTAACACAATTTGGCTGTGCTACCGCAGTTTAACAAAGGACCATTAATCATTTTATTTAACAAAAGATGTGGGCCTGCACTGAAAGCATTTAATAAAGAGGTTAAATTTGTGCATGCTAAAGTAATATTCAACTGAGGCATAATTGAATCCTAGCCAGTGGTGGAGGAAAGCGATATCCCAGGGAGGACCCAGAGCCTCGCCAGAGCAGGTTTCTCGACCTCCACACTATTGGCATTTGGGACTGGATGAGTCTTTGTTATAGGTGGCCATTCTGTGCATTGTAGGATGGATGACTGGCGGCATCTCTGGCCTCTACCCAAGAGACTCCAGTAGCACCACCCCCACCCCTGATGTGACATTCAAAAATATCTCCAGATGCTGACATATGTCCCGGTTGGAGGGTGGGGGGTTACACAGCCACTCCCAGCTGAGAACCACTGCCCTAGAGGAATATGCCACCCTCATCATTTCTGCACCATCTGCCCCCAGTATGGTCCATTTATCTCATGGCTGTCCCCCATGGCTGAGGCCCCTGGACTGACCCCGCCCCCACGCCTTAGAAGTGAAAGTGCAGCCTGGCCACGAAAATTCCCCTACTTCACTCTCAGTCCTTCTGGTCGGACCCGAGTCTTTGCCCTCTGCTCTTTGAGAGATTCACTGTAAGAAGCTGAGATGGCTCTACCTTTTTGGCGGAAAAGCAGTCAGGATGCAGTATGCTTTCCTGATTTATTTGTTTAAGGTTGGTCTTCCCCCACTAGAATGTGCGCTCCACCCCAGGAGTGGGGATGTGTGTCAGTTTTGCCTGCTGCTTCAGCCCTACTGCCTGGAACAGTGCCTGGCCCGGAGCAGGGGGTAGATACTTGTTGAATGCCCAATGAAACGGCAGTGATCTAACCGGATCCCGGGCTTCCTGCCAGTTGTCTTGTCCAGTCTTCCTCCATGTTGCAAGAGACACTGTTTCCCTCTTCAGGATTAGGTCAAGGCAGCTCTCTTCTCCCCTCCTCTTCTTGTCTTGTCCACGCAGCTTTTGTCTCCAGGTAATGTAATGATGTGGGGGAGTAATATTGCTGGGACCACTGTCAGTGGTTTCCTATCATGAGAAGCTTTCCTACTTCATCTCTTCTCCTTTTCTTCTTCTACCACCAGCTTCGCTCATTCCGTGACCCCTCGTTAGGGCCGTTTAATGCTGATGGGTCTTCCTTTGTCATACAAACTTTTCTCCCCCAAACCCCCGTGCTTGTAAGACACAGGCAGCTATATGAGAGAGCCTTCATTAAACGAGTCCTTAATAGAACTCACTGCCTTCCCTTGATTGCATAATCAACAGCTAATGGAATTGTCTTGGTAACAAGAGCTGTAGTGTATTACATCCTCTCTTGAGACAAAGTGGAAAGACAATTGTATCATCCCGGGAAGAGGATTCATTGTTCGCAGTTTGAATTTGATTGTCCTTCAAGGGGACTAAACAAGAGATCATCTCCAGCTTCTCTAAGTGCATTCTGTTCTCTTGGAAAGTTACTGTTTTACATTCCTCACAAGCCAAGCATATAAATATCATGCTTTGTTGCAAGAGAATCAGAAGGAAGTGACTGCCAATTTTTTTTTTTCAGTTTTGTAAATGATACAGTCGGAGGACCAGCTGGATGACCCCATACAGGCCTCTCACTGGAGGTGTAGATCAAAGCTTTTCATTGCACATCTTCAAAAACGCTTCTTTCATTACAGGAGGGAACCCCCGAGGAAGGTTTGCCCTGGGCCTGGTGCAGAGTGAATGGAAGGTCTATGTGAAGAGACCTCTAGATAGAGAAGAACAAGACATTTACTTGCTCAATATCACTGCCACCGATGGGCTTTTTGTCACACAGGCCATGGTGGAAGTGACCGTCAGTGATGTGAATGACAATAGCCCAGTGTGTGACCAGGTGAGATTTGCACATATATCTCCTATATATGGATACTTTTTACTCTACCCCTCTAAAGTTAAATCAGAACCCATTTCATTTTTCTCCTTAGGGCCAGGCTCCTTTCTGCTCTTCTCTCCTTAAATTAGTGAACTCCATTTGGATGCAAGAGGGTAGGAAAAGACATAGGTAGCAAGTTCAGGTACCTAATTTTGCCCGCCCCCCAAAAAACAAAAACAAACCATAAGTCTTAAAATTAAATAATGTTTAAGGAGTCATAAAGGACCTTAGAACTTATTCTGTCTAAATCACTGATTTCATAAAAAGAAAAATGGACCACTCAAAAGCATAAATTGTTTTTTTTTTTCATAAGTTTACACACCTGGTTAGTGGCAATGTTGGTAATGAACCCAGGTCTCCAGGCAACTCACAAAGTAGCTTGTCCATCACAATACAAAACATGACAGCCAGTGCAAGGTGCCAAGAGCAAATTTTATTTTCATCCTTAATGAAATTAAATCACTGTTAATTTACCTTTTCCTTACTATGTGGACCAAGAGACAATATCGGTATTCTGTAGCTTAGAAAAGTATTGCAAATAGATTGAATCTATCATACAAATGCCAGATGTGAGTAGGGGCTCTTTAAAGAGTGAAAGGGCCTCAAGGACTCACTGGTGCTTAACAGAACAGAAGATCACGATCAACCCATAACACATGTCATGGTTCCACAGAAGCGGGACCTTGGTCTGTTTTCTTCACGTTGTACTCCTGGCATCTAAATCATACCTAGCACATAGAGGGACTCCATCAGTATTTGTTGAATGAATGAGATTGGCCGGAGGGGAGGGGGAGCAGGGCAAGAGACATACCACATTTCATCATATATTGTAAGATGGTTCTGTGGTGAAGGGAAAAATAGCCAGAGCTAAATTACATGAATGCATTTTTAAAGAAATCATTTATAATGTGAAATATGGCAATCCCCTCACAAATACTAATGACTTCATTACCTTTCTTTACCTTTGCCAGGTTGCATATACAGCATTATTTCCCGAAGACATTCCATCAAATAAAATCATCTTGAAAGTCAGTGCCAAGGATGCTGACATTGGATCCAATGGAGATATACGATACTCACTCTACGGATCTGGAAACGATGAATTTTTTCTAGATCCAGAAAGTGGTAAGGTGAAATCTATTCTTTGGGTAAATGCCATTGTTAATCCATGAGAGAAGTTAGAGAAGAAGACCATTTCATGGTCTCATCACCTGTGGGTAGTTAGTGTACAAGATCCTCGGTATGATGCCCTGCTCTCTAGGACTCTAAGAAATACTAATCACACATGGTGTCTGAAGATGGGTGCTCTGGAGCACACAAACTGTATTTGGCCTGTAAAATTTGCCTTGACTTTACTTACACTTACTAGCATCAAGTAATCAGATGTGTCTATTTGGTTCTCCTGTTTTTCATATCTGTGATTTAAGCATCTGCTCTGTAAAGAATATAGAGTTACATCATAAATGTAAGTTTCAAACCAGACAGCAGGGCATAGGAAGGGGAGTTTTTCTCTCTCGAAATCCCTTTTGGGTCTTCCCGATGCTTATTAATACACTTGTCTGTTTTTTATTAAATTTTCCTGCCTAGTTTCCCCAAAGCTGTGAGCCCTGAGATTAGCCTTTATATTCAGGCAAAATTTATCAGGTCAAAGGCTAGGTATGCTAAAGGCAGATGCCCACGTTGAAGGCCAGAGCTAATGGAAAAGACATTTCTTATGGAGGTACATTATTTCAGTGTTGTGTACTGGATGGTTCATCTAATGGCAATTTTTAAATGAAGTGTAAAGATCGAATAATTTGCATATCTCCAATGTTGTGTTTGGTCCTAATGAATAATGACTAACTCTTGAAGTCTCCAAAGATGATGGATCCTCCCTGTCCCACTCCCATGTCAGCTGGGTCCTACTGGGAAGCACTTAGCTACACAGAAATATACTACTTGGCTACATAGACCTAGCAATTATTTATTCAATAGCTAACATTCATTGAGTAATTAGTAGACGTAAAAGCACTTTATGGGATATTTGTGGTAGTAAGATGAGTAAAACAAGCCATGCCCATGGGATATTGTAAGCCAGTGGGGAAGACAGACCAGTAAGCTAATAATAATAATGATAACAATAATAATAATAATAATAATAATAATAATAATAAAAGGCAGAATGAAATGAGTGCCCAAGAAGGATATCAGGGGAGTTATATCTGGGCACAAGGGAAAAAGGAGCTAGTATTCTGACAAAGGGGAAGAGGAAACTTTTAAAGAAGAGCTAGCATCTGAACAGAGGCAGGATTCTAGTAGCTAAAGCAGGTTCCTGCAGGCTGTGGAGGCAGCAGGAGCAGAGAGCCCAGCACAGCACAGCCGAGGAGGGCTGCATACGATATTGTCACTGGTGAGAAGAGCTGGGGAATGGCTGGTGAGAAACGTGGCGGGAGACAGGACTTCAAGCCGGTCATGGAGGGTCTCAGAGGCCCCACTGAAAAACCCCTGGAGGTTTCTGAGCAGGAGAAAGAAATAGTCCAAGCTGTGTTTGACAACTGGCAGCAGCAAGGAGGCCATAGAAGGAAATGCTTTATAAAGCATAGATGGCTTGGTCTGAAGAATGTCTACTAATTGCATTTAAGAATAATAATATTTCATGAGTCATACTTTTCACCAAATCGCGTTTATTCAGGTCTGTCACTGCTGGTTGCCATTGTCTGAAATTTAAACAACCACCGCCAATCTCCACAGGGGCTGACGCCCGGGGGTTAAAGTACAGACATGACTTACCACCTCACCTTGCTAAACTCCTGCTGATCCAAACTTCTCAAATATTTCCCTGCCAGGATCTTCCCCCAGCAACCATAGGCCCTTCCATAGCCAGGCAAGTCGATTTACCTTGGCACAACAGGATTCCTTCGAGACCTTTTTCTGCCAAAGCCCAGCCTCTGCTTTGATTGTTTTCCTCTAAATGATGGAGTAAAAAGATGTTGAGTCTCTGGAAGCAGAGAGACTGCCCCTTCTGGGTCTGTGGATCATTGGCATGACTGACCATCAGAGAACTAAAGGTACTTGTCCATTCTCCAGGCTTTTTCTGGAGATCGAGCAGAAATCCAGTAGCTGGTCTCCAGAGCAGGTATATATGTCTCTGGATTTCTGCTCGATCTCCAGAAAAAGCCTAGAGAATGGACAAGTACCCTTAGTTCTTGAGGTCTTGAAAGGTCATAAGGGTAATGGAGCCTTCCAAGGTAGCCAAAAGAAGGAAATCCTGAAAACAGAGGTTTCACAGTGGGATTAATTAATTTGAAGGCCACACAGTTGATTTGTTGTTGCATCGAGAATCCCATAAATTTTTCCCTGATGCTTGACATTGAATTTGTTCTGTTTTTTAAAGTATGAGGCACTTGAACTAAATGTCATTGGTCTTTCCTGTGTTGGGGATTCTTTATATACTTGATTCTCTGCTCTTCAAAGAAAGACAGTTTTTTGAAAATCCAGGCCATTTATTTTCACAGGTGAGTTAAAAACCTTGGCTCTTTTGGACCGGGAAAAGGTCCCTATGTACAGCCTGATTGCCAGGGCCACTGACGGAGGTGGCAGGTTCTGCCAATCCAACATCCACCTGATCCTGGAGGACGTGAACGATAACCCGCCTGTGTTTTCTTCAGACCACTACAATGCCTGTGTCTATGAGAACACAGCCACCAAGGCTCTGTTGACCAGAGTTCAAGCTGTGGATCCTGATGTTGGTAAGTCAGTTGCATTGATGGGATGCTTCCATGTTTCATGCACTTGACATATCTTCACCTTTCCTTTGGTGTCACCATCCCACCTGGGTTCCTTAGCACGAGAGCATGTGCATTCAACCAATGACCACGTGTCAACTCTTCCGCTGATACACTTCACATGCGTGAGAGAACTCTGCAAGATGTCCTCCCCCCTCTTTCTAGGGTTTAAAGAGGTGATAAGATGAATTTCCTTGCCTTTTAACAAAGAGTTTGGGGTTTGTTTGTTCCTTTTTAACCTTTAGAATAAAAATAATAGCTTTCTTACTTGCCCATTCCTCCTGAACATAGTTAAAATGCTGTGTCGTGTGACAGGGAGAATTCATTTCCATTTCTATAAAGAATTACATCACATGCTTCAGCTGAAATATGACAATCTCAATTTATGGGAGTGCCCCATAGTGCAAAGAACAATTACTAAATGGGCTGCCAGTCCAATGTCAATTTTTCTTAACTGCCATTTTCCATAGTCTTTTGGTCACATAGATCCTGATGTTACTAAGCAGAATGAGGGTGGTGGAAATAAGAAGGAATTCAAACTAAAAGTTGCTAATAAAGTTTTTGTTCAAATCCACTTTGCATAATGAGATGGTGAGTTAGAAATGACTGGAGTTAATTGTTAGGTAGTCCTTTTCAGAATGCATAAGTTATCGAGGTGACTGCATGATGGAATGTAAATACAAAAGGGCATATAGACAGCCTCTTGGTTGTGCATTTTAAGAGCTGTAAATCAGAGGACTAGAGAATGATGGGGTGTGTCTGCTATGCTAAACAGGCCTTTATATAATTCAGTGTCTTATTGCTTAATTCTGAATTGAAAGAAAAATTATTGGACTAATGTAAAAGTAAATACATGATAATTAGTTGAAAACAAACGTAGAGCCCAGGTTCTCTGCATATTTCCCTTTCAAGAAATCAGTGGCTACTTTAAATTATTGCTCTTATCTCATTAGCATAATTTTCCAGGCTGAAAACCAATGCTTTAAAAGTCTGCATATTATGTAAAGCTTCATTAAAAAAAAAAAAAAAACAGTGAGCAGGAAAAGAGTCATTTATTGATTTATAATTATGGAATACCTACAGATACTCTTTTTTTTTTCTTTGTAACTGTATTTCAAGTTCCTTCCAAAATAGGCCCCAGGATCACCCAGGTTCATGTATGTCCCTGAGCTTGGTCCACCACTGTCTTGTACAAATATTTTTTAAAGGAGCATTAGAAAACATTCTCTGGGGGTGTGTGGGTGGCTCAGTCAGTTAAACGTCTGCTTTCCGCTCAGGTCATAATCCTGGGATCCTGTGATTGAGCCCCGTGTCAGGCTCCCTGCTCAATGGGGAGCCTGCTTCTCCCTCTCCCTCTGCTGCTCCCCCTGCTTGTGCTCTCTCCCTCTCTCTCTCTCTCAAGTAAAATAAATAAAATCTTGAAAGAAAGATGGAAGGAAGGAAAACATTCTCTGGACTCTTATTAGCAGACTTTTGAGGGGGGAAAACAAATTATGCAAATAAATCTGTTAATAATTTAAATTTGAGAATGTGTAATTGAGCCACAGATGATATTTAAAGATTAATTTTTTATTTAAATTAAATTAAAATCCTAATTTTAAAAAATTGAAATTTTTCTACTCACCTCCTTCATGAAGGAGTTGGGTCTCCCAGAGATTGAAGACAGAAGGAGCCTGATTAGTGTACATGGTGTTGTGGCCAGTGGAGGAGAGGGAGATGTTACTGGCTCACAGATGTGGCTTGTGGTGAAGAACATGCAGTTAGCTCCATCATCCTTTTCAGTTCTTCTGAGTCAGCTGTCCAGGTTGGGATTTGGGGAAGAAGGGATAACTAGACTCTGGGCCTTCAGCTGGGCAGAGATGATAAAGCCTTGAAAGGACCAAAACCAAAATAATGATCTCATCAGCACCTGCCTCTGCTTATTTGCACTCATTAGCCAAAGGCTTACGTTCAGAGCTTCAAGTAGACACAGAGGTTGTGAGTGCTGCTCATATAAAGTGCATTTCCCAGGCCATTGTATCTGCCTCAGAAAATTCTAGCATAGGATATCAGATCCTGGTTCCTTTTCTCAGTTTTTATACAACTCGTTTAGCTTTAAAAAATAAAAGAACTGGGGAGCCTGGGTGGTTCAGTTGGTTGGGCAACTGCCTTCGGCTCAGGTCATGATCCTGGAGTCCGGGGTTTTGTCCCGCATCGGGCTCCCTGCTCAGCAGGGAGTCTGCTTCTCCCTCTGACCCTCACCCCCCTCATGCTCTCTTTCTGTCTCATTCTTTATCTCTCAAATAAATAAAATCTTTAAAAAAATTAAAGAACTAAGATAGCTAGGAAGAACAAATGAACCCATAAAAATGCAAACTAGACACCCCCCCTTAACGATTTCCCGGGCACCATGCTGAGGAAGTGGGTAGGCCGGTCCTGGCCAGAGCTTGCAGGGGGATTCCAATGACAGAGGCATCAGTCCCAGCTGTCATCAAACCAACATCCTCCAGAGTCCCCAGGTATCAGTGACTGGTGGCCTACACTATTTTCATTAGCAGCCCAATCAGAACACTTCCTTTCTCGGTCTTTCGTAAGGGACCACAGAGGAGCATGAGGCTGCGTACTGAGATTACCAGCTCATCAAGTGGGCAGTTCCTCTTGGGGCCAAATTGAACCTCTGGCCTGAAGCTGAGTTTGCACACGCATCATTAGACTGAATCTGGCGCTCTTGTATCTTTACTTTGGCTTACATAGTGTTCCAAAAGTTTGATTTAGTCGTCAGTAAGTGAGATTTTTATTAAAAATTTCAAATTCTGGCATTCTAAAAAACAGCAACAGCCCTCAGAAGACTCAGCAATTTCAGGTACAACAGTCCCACAGTGGCAGGAGCTGAAAGAGCGGCAGGTGCCTTTTTGATGACGACCAGTGCTCACCCACCCTATTTCCAGCCACTTCATTTATTTATGTTACTGCCTGACCCCCTGGGCCCCTTTGGGACAAGAAAATAGCTGATTTTTTAAAAACTTTTATTTTGAAATAATAATAGGTTCACAGGTAGTTGCAAAAAAAAAAAAAAAAAAAAGAATGTGCAGAAAGTCATGTACCTTTCACCCAGCACTTTCCCCCAATGAGGACATCTTGCGTAACTGTAGTACACTATCTGATTTGGTGTGTGTGTGTGTGTGTGTGTGTGTGCATTCACGTGTATGTAGTTCTATACAATTTTATCACTTGTGCGGCTTCATGTCCAGTGAGGACTTGTCCAACCTCCATCACAGAGCTCCCTCCTGCCACCCCATCATAGCCACACCAACCTCCTCCTGGCACTTCCTTCCCAATCTTTAATCCCCAGCAACCACTAATCTCCATATCTATAATTTTATTATTTCAAAAACATTATTTAAAAGGAATTATATAGTTTATCATTTTTGAGGTTGGCTTTTTTCACTGAACAAAGATCCATCCCAGTTGTCCATTCCCTTGAGATTCACCCCAATTGGTTTTTGTTCCTAGTGAAGAACATTGGCTCCATTTGTGTAAATAACAGGACTATTTGGTTCATGAAACTTCTTTTGTTAAGCATATTCCCTTACCTGAAATTATTAATTATTTCATCACCATTTAGCTACAGCATATACTAAGTCACTATAAATTACAGAGAAAAGACAAGGCTATATTCCTCTGAAATCTGATTCCATAACTTCATGAATTCAGAGCTCTTATAAGGACTTGCTAAACTTACATATCCTGATTTTCTCATTTGAAAAACTATTACTGCTTTTAGCCAAACAGCTCTTTCCTATGCTGAATTCATTATTCATAATAAAACCACACTAATGTTAGAGTAACTGCCTAAGTTAGGAACAAAATCAAAACAGAAGAGGACAAGATAAATTCAACACCCATTTTATGAGCTCTAAGAAATAGCATGGCAACTGTCTAGATTTTAGCAATTAAGTCTTAGTCTTCCTGTAAAATAGAAATATCCTCAATCCCATAAACTAATGACATGACTTTATGACCTAACATGCTTAAAAATGTAATCCTTTGAGTAAAGATTAGGGGACCTTTTGTTGTACTCCCTCATTGGGTTTAATATCTTACTATTTAGTCTACCTCTTATAGGTAGGATTTGTGTCCAGCTTCCTAATTTTGAGGGTTTTCTAAGCTAGCAAGGGAAATATGCAGTGATGAAGATCAGAGCTAAAGTCTGTGACCATTTTAGGCAAAGTTATATGAAAATAAAATGTAAACATGCTCTGCAAAATATGCTATAGCTCATGATTTATTGAGAGGACAATTTCCAGATATTTGAGATCCAAGAGGACATATTTTTCCTCTTATGGACCAGGGACATAAAGCAAGGAAATGTTCTAATAAGCAACTCACTTACTTCTTGCCTATAAAATATTTCCTGCAAGGTTTGGAACTTCTTTCAGGGGTTTCAGAAAAACTTGGGGGCTCATAACACATGTTACAATTATTTTCCACTCAATTTAACAGAAATTTAGTGAGTAGCTAGGTAGAAGACACTACAGAAGGTACTGCAAGATTCTCAAACATGAGGAATGTGCAGTGACAGACCTCAGGTCATATGCAGGAGTGAAGAACATGAAGCAGGAACACACACACCTATAAAAAAAGGCAGAGCTCCCAGAATGAATAGGATTTCAACAGGCAGAGATAAGAAAGCATTCAGGAAGACAGGAACCATGAAGATAAAGTTGTAATGCTGTAACATGTGGACCCAACTCAATAACTGGGAGAGTATCATGTCATCTGGGATGGAGAGAAGTAAATGAGATGAGAAAAGTCTTCTGGGCCTGACTGTGGTGGTTCACACAGGCCAGGGATTATGTACTTAAACCAATAAGTGGAAAAGAGCCACTGAGCACTTTTGAGAAAAGAACTCATCAATTCTGGGTTTGGGAAATGCTAATCTGATAGAAGCCTCTAAAATGAGGGTGAAGGAAGCTCCCAGGAAGGTATTGAAAAAGACCACAAGGGCCAAAATTAGAGTGGTGGCTTTGGGATTTAAAAGGAAGGAGCATGGCCATCACCCAAAGCAGCTCCCATGGGGTGGGGTGAAATGGGGAGGGGTGAAAGGAAAGCAGCCCTGCCTACCAGCACACCAGCAGAAGCCACAGCTGGACCTCTCAGCCAGCCACACCAGTGCACCCACAGCTGTCACGGCCCAGCCACACAGCCCACACAGGGGACACCCCTGGAGTGCCTGGCTCTAGGCACCAGTGGGAGACCCTCTACATAAGGCCACTCCTTCAAGACTGGGAGACACAGCTGAGCCACCTAACATAAGAACAAACACAGAGAGGGGTGCATGGGTGGCTCAGTTGGTTAAGTAGCTGCCTTTTGCTCACGTCATGATCCTGGCATCCTGGGATTGAGCTTTACATCAGGCTTCCTGCTCAGCGGGGAGTCTGCTTCTCCCTCTCTCTCTGCCCCTCCCCCCCGCTCATGCTCTTTCTCTCTCTCAAATAAATAAATAAAATCTTAAAAAAAAAAAAAGAGATCCCGACAAATGAGATGCCAGGGAATATGTTCCAAATGAAAGAATAAAACAAAACCTCAAAATTAAAAGAAGCAGAGATAAGCAATTACCTGATAAAGAGTTCAAAGTAATGGTTGAAAAAATCCTCACTGGACTGAAGAGTGGATGAACAGAGTGAGAACTTTAAGAAAGAAATATAAAATATAAAAAAGAACCAATCAGAGTTGAAGACTACAATAACTGAAATGAAAAATACTCTAGAGGGAATCAACACCAAATTAGATGATGCAGAGAAATGGATTGGTGAGCTACAAGACAGGGTAATGAAAAGCACCCAAGCTGAACAGCCAAAAAGAAAAAAGAATTTTAAAGAATGCGGGTAGTTTAAGCAACCTCTGGGACAACATCAAACATGTTGCATATAACATTTGCATTATAGGGGACTCAGAAAGAGAAGAGACAGAGAAAGGGGTAGAAAACTGATTTGAAGAAATAATAGCTAAAAACTTCTCTAACCTAGGGAAGGAAACAGACATCCAGGTCCAGGAGGCACAGAAAGCCCCCAACAAGATGAACCCAAAGAGGTCCACACCATGACACATAATAATTGAAATATGCAGAGAGTTTGCTTCAAGGGCTAGAAGAAACATGAGAGGAAGTCACCAAGAAATGAGGAGGAGAAATGCCTCATTCACTGAGGGCTCTGTAAGTAGTGCATTACATTAATGAGTGGATGCAACTGGTAGAGTGAATTGTTAGAAAATACAGAAATTCTCTCTCAGAGTCTTCTGGAATGATGCCTTTCCCTCAAAAGTGAATAGTTAGGTCCTCATATTAACAAAGAACAGGAAAGAGACAGAGAAAAGTGATCTTGTGGCAGAACTTTCCCATTTTTACCCAAATGTTTGTATTGCCACAGCCCTCAGAATTCTTAATTTTGCACTGTCATTCACTGTAATAATGTAAACTTGCTGTCTGTGTGGGAGGTTCATTTTCTGAGTATTTAATGAGGGAGTTGGTATCATGACTCCTGTGCTGTGCTCTCATGGACCAGTTGCTGGAATGAACTTGATTTTCCAAAGCACCAGCCTTGTCAGAGGAAATGAATGGCTGGCCCAGTATCTTGGAGCATTATTTGCTCTGAGAGGGTAGCTCCTTATGAATGAGCAAGAGATTATTTATCTGAGAGTAATGTTCATAAAAATAACCCGTGAGGGTTGTTAAACAGAGATCTTTCTGACCAAACCACATTAAATGAATCTCTCCAGTTGTTTTTTTTATCTCTTCTGACTCATCCTAGCCTTGTGTATGTGCCACTTACTGAGAGCCATGAAAAGGGACTTGGGAAGAAAAGCAAAGAGAGGAGATAAGTTCTCAGCGAAGTGTTGTGGATTAGGTGCTGGAACTATGACAGAAGAGCACGCCGAGAGCTCCAGGCTAGTGGGTTCCTGCATCTTCATGGGACAAACTCTGAGGGAGTGTCATTCACACCAATCTATAAGGACCTCACTGAGTGCTCACATGGCCTTTCCTTGGTGTGTGCAGTAGAGAGAAAGAGTCCTCTCTGTCTTCCTCTTCTTATAGACCATGAATCTTATTAGATTAGGACCCCATCCTTATGACCTCTTAACTTAATATCTCCTAAAAGCCCCATCTCCAGATACAGTCACCTCAGGTTTAGGGCATCAACATATGAATGGGGCGGGGACACAATTCAGTGCATAGCACTCTGTCACTCTCCTTTGGGTCACTCACCATGGGGAAGAGAGCTATGATATTGTGAGGCAGGCTTGTTAGAGGCCCACATGATGAGGGACTGAGTCTCTATTAGCAACTAGATGAGGGAGCTTGAAAGTGGATACCCACGTCCGTTTGAGCCTTCAGATGAAGCTGCAGCCCCGCTCAACAGGGAAATGAGAAACCTTGGGCCAGAGCCAGACAGCTAAGCCATGCCTGGATTCCTGCCCCCACAGAACCCATGAGATACTAAATATTTGTTTTTTCATGCTAAGTTATCAAGTAATTTGGCATGGAGCAATAGAGAACTAGCACAATAACTCAAGTGTATGGGCCTTCTAAATTCTGTCCACATATCCTTAAGAATTCCCTGCCATAGCCATTACCCTCCCACAGGCTCTACTCTCTGAGGAAGAAGGGCTCTCATGCAGAGCGGTGACAATTAAAACAGGGCCCTCCCTCAAGGAAAAGTGGTTCAGCCAAGCTGGGAACATGCTGCTTTGATGTGGCGGGGTGAGTGGTAATGCCAGAGCATTGGCTGCTTATTGTTGCTGTTCTCGTGGCTTCCTGGATTCCTCCTGGGGCAGTAGGCCCACTGCTGTGCATCGTACCCTAGCAAATCTTGGGATATTGCACTGGAAAGGCCCTGAAACAAAATCCAGTCAAAACCTTTCTTTTCCCGAGGAAGAAACTGAGGCCCTTAGTTAAAGAGACTTCTCCAAGATGACTTTCTTAGAGGCAGAGTGAGATCTAAAAAGAGGATATCCTGACATCTCAGTCCAAGGCTCTTTTCTGTATTCTAGTAATTTCTACCAGAAGATGATTCAAGAGGAATTCAATTCCGACTCAGCCTGTCTGCTCTTAAGTACCATTTTTCTATGTCTTTCCTAATGCTTTAGAACTTGTCACCTCTAAGCTGTTTAGGTCAGTGATTTAATGTTTTTTTTTTCTTCCCCAAAGCTCTGTTATTCTCTAAAGTATTGAATCATTGAAGGTGGCTGAGGGACTATTAAAATTTTTGTAAAAATTAAATAATCCCCCTAAAGACTTCAAGACATAAGCCGTTTCTGGAGCATGTTGTGGCTGAAACCCTTTGTGTTATCTCTTGAGGATATCAAAAAATATAATGTTATGTTTGAAGCCTCTCTCCAGAGATCCTCAAACACCAACACATGTGATTTTATTATGGCAGAAGAGCTATTGATAGTCTCACCTCAGACAAAGAAACGGGGTTCAAAAAGGTTAGGTGGCTCTCTCAAGCCATTTGGTACATGGAGGGTGGTCCTGAGCAAAGGTTTCATGGCCCCATAAACCCCTGAATTCTTGCCCTCCCACCAGCATCAGGACACCTTCTGCAGTACCAGTGGCTCAATGGTGGACTGTGCCACCCCATGCCCTCCTTGTCACATTTGCCTGTCACTTTGGGAAGCAACACCCTACACTGGTTTTGGGAGGAGACCAGATTAAATATTCCAGTTCCGGCCTCTACTAACTGTCTCACCTTAAATAAGTTTCCCGGCCCTTTTGAACTCCACTTCCTCCCTGGAAAAATGGAGATACAAATTCCTTGTTTTCCCACCAGACCATGAGTTCTTGGAGGGCTGGGTCACCAGCCTTCTGTGTCGCCAGCACTGGCATGGACCACCCACCCGATACATGTGCCATACCTGTCTGCTGAACTGTTAAGTTGTTGGGAGAACAACATGAGACATTCCACGTTAACTCCTAACGTCATGTCTAGTGCGTATGTGGGCTTTCACTCACAGATCCTGGACTCCCCCATGGAGGAAGCTTCAGATGCTGGAGATTACTCTCTCCGTGTCCACTGGGGAGAATGTGAGTGCTTTCTGTCACACAGGGCTTATTCTGGGAACATGAAATGACCCTCTATGCCTAAGAAATTAAGATCCCTTCAGTTGATTAGAGCCCTACGAACTACCCCCTCCCAAATTCCAGGACCCAACACCAGAGGAAAAATAATGCACAAGAATCAGACAAACTGGTTATCAGTCCTGGCTGTGCATTAGAATCCCTTTGGGAGTTTTTAAAAATAAACAGACAAAAATAGATAAGACAGGCGAGTGCTCCATCCCCAAAATCTGATTCAGAAAGACTGGGGTAGGGCTCGATAAACATTTTTTTCCCCTCATTTTGAATGTGATGCCTTGCCTGGTTTAGAAGCCTTTGCACTTGCCACGTATAAGTTGTTATCATTATTATGCTTTTTAAAAATCCAGTTTCTTCCAGGGGCGCCTGGGTGGTTCAGTCAGTTAAGCATCCAACTCTTGATTTCAGCTCAGTATCATGGGAGCATGAGAATCAATCGAGCCCTGTGTCAGGAACCTGTGCAGGGAGCCTGCTTAAGATTCTCTCTCTCTCCTTCTCTCTCTGCCCCTCCACCCACCCCCGCTCACAGATGCTCTCTTTTTAAAAAAATAAATGAATAAATAATAAAATAAAATCAATTTCTTCCAAGTAGGGGATCAAAACAAACAAAACAGCTAATTCCTTCCAGAAAAGAATATCTTAGTGAAGGGTTTTAGCACCGCCCCCTACATGCAGGGAATTCTGATTTCTAACAGTTGATAGTAGTGATTCATTCCCACTCACTCACCCATTCACACACTGCTTCGCTCCTGGGTGCCACGAGGTTGGTTAACAGCTTCTGAGCTCCTCCGTGGGTCAGTCCTGATCCAACATGCAGCAACTCGGAGGATGGGTTTACGGGAGTGCTGGTGTCCTGGGGAATTTCCACCTATGGCTGGGCATTTTGTGCAGACACCATGGACCCCCTGCTTTGGCTTCTTGCCTCTGCAGGGTATGTTGAGCCTCAGTGGAGTGTGTTCATCAGCTTTGCCACAGGATACTCACTATCATTTCACCCTGTGAAGCCTCCTCGACAGGTGCAATTATGTTATCCATCATCTGTGGGGAGCTCTTTAAATAACTTCTCACATATTACAAAATGCTTCCCACTTGGACAGCCTCTTCATCCTACTCCTCCAGTCTTCCTTCTTCTCTCTCTGCTAATTCGTCCATTCACTTACGCCCAACTTTTCACTTACACCCAATTTTTCACTTACACCCAACTTTTCACTTACTCTAGCACTAACTGTTTATAACAGCTTTGGTAATTTGCTAGTGGTCCTGAAAATAGACAGCTTTAGCTCCTGCCCTTCTAAATTTATTTAGCAATACTGAACACTTTGCCCTTCTCCGAGCACCCAATATCATCATTCTTTACTTCATTTGTGTTAGCATCACAGAAATGCCCCTTCTTCTCATCACTTTTCCACCTTGGTACCCCTGACAACTCCCACCTTTCCTTCTAGACTCAACTGAGTTGTTTCCTTCCCTGGGAAATGTCCTTTGGCTGTCCCTCTCCAATAATCAACTAGATCCATGTTTGTCTCCTGAGGGATGGGGGACATTGAAGGGCTGTGATTCTTCTGTGCATCCCCAGTGTCTGCGATGTGGTGGGGGTCCTGTGAGGATTTATTGGATGGAAGTGAATTATTGGATAGATGAATGATTGATCCAGTGGTCATACATAACGACCCACTTAGGAAATGTTTTTAGTATTATTGCTGCGTAGTCCAGCACAAAAGTTCTATGCACCAAAAAGGTGGAGTTTTGAGTACTTTGATGAATTCTACCTACACTTGACTCTCCCGGGCTTAGCAAACTGCCAAGCCATAAATGGTTGAGAGGGTTTATGTCCAGATGAGTTGCAGTCTTTGAGGTATCATGGAAGGTGGTGTCACACACCAGCAGGGCTTGCTATAGGGGAGTGCAGCCTTTGCAGGTGTATAGGCCCCTTGCTTAGAAGGGCACCATGTTGGTTTAACTCTCTGCTGGGATTATGCTGAACTTCACAACTTTTTTTAAAACAATGGGCCCTGCATTTTTATCTGTCATAGAACCTCATAATCATATTGCCAGTGCTGCCCAGCGGAGCATCTCCCCAACTCTGTGACCGGGGCTGCCTTCTGTCCTTTTTGAGGAATCAAAAAGCTCCAGGATTCCTGACCCCACAGTTGGTATTTTGCCTGGGGAGATGCTCCAGGGTTAGTCATCACCCAGTGAAAAACTTGTAAAAGGCACTTGAAACGGAAATAATCAGAGTCTAAAGTCCAACTTGAAAAGTAATTGCAATTCTATGGACCTCCTAAAGGCAACTTTCTTTTATTTTCTATTATCTGAAGGCCTTAATTTTAAAGATAGAAAAAAGCGGTCAGTTTGAGGTCTTTCGCTGTAATGGGATTTTACTTGCCTCCAGCAGATAATGAAAGGAGATTTGAGGCTAACCATTTTCTTCCACAGCTTAATTTAAGGATACAAAATAGTTCAAAACAATGTATCACTTGAAATAATGTTATATGAAACCTTGACAAAAAAAATATTTTCTAAATAAAGTCAGAGTCTTTAGGAGCACAAGAAAAAAATGAGAAATGGAAATATCCAGAAAAAGAATGCTCATACAATATATAAATATTCTTTTCTACAGTTACTTCAAATGGCATGTATGTTGAGAATTAAACTGGCCTGGAAAATAACTCGGAAATTTGACTGCTCCCCAAATTGGCAATAAATTTTCCATTACGCGATTTTTATAATAGTCCTTTCACTTGCTAGAAACGTGATCTATGTCCACTATATAAAACCTAGAAAGATAGGCAAAAGGAAAAACAAGTCAATTCTAACCACTGTTGCCATTTGGATGAAGTCCCTTCCACATTTTTTCTTTACAAAAATGGACTCAAAAACCAGATATTGTTTTGTAACCTCTTTTTTTCACTGGCTCACAAACATATTTCTGTGTCACTATATATTCTTTTACACTTTTACATGGTGACATATATAGTATTCTGTGATATGAATGTACTATAACTTATTCAACCAGTCCTCATTCTTGGAAAATTGGGCAGTTACCAATTTTATTCATAAATACAAATATCCATTTAGCAACAGTTTTTTTTAAGATTTTATTTATTTTTGACAGAGAGAGAGAGTGTGTGTACAAGCAGGGGAAGCAGCAAGCAGAAGGAGAGGAAGAAGCAGGCTTCCCATGGAGCAGGGATGACCTGAGCCAAAGGCAGACGCTTAACTGTCTGAGCCACTCAGGCGCCCCACAGTTTTTTATATATCTGTGAATGTTTCCTGTACATTTTTAAAGATTTTATTTATTTATTTATTTTAGAGAGAGAAAGGGTGTGTGTGTGCACACACGCATGAGAGCAAGCACAGGGGAGGGGCAGAGGGAGAGAGAGAATCTCAAGCAGACTCAACCCCCCACTGAGTGTGGAGCCCAACACAGGGCTCGATCTCACAACCCTGAGATCATAACTTGAGCTGAAATCAAGAGTTGGATGCTTAACTGACTGAGCCACCCAGTACATTTTTAATATTAAATCTTCCCGACTTCTCCATGTTGTGCCCTTTTGGGGTTCTTCAGTTCTTTAACACATGTATTTGCAGTGGGCATTATGTGCAGTGTGCATATCACCTACATGTGTTGTGTTAGCTCATACTCTTCCTTTGGTCCCCTGGTTGCTCCTTCTGCAGTTCAGTGTTCATTGCTTTCTAACTGTGTGCGGGGCCCTGGACTCAGCACTGAGCTACAGAAATCAGAAGACACAATCCCTCTGCCTAAAAGCTACATTAATCAAGTGGAACAGAGGACGTAACTAATGATACTATAAAAATCCTGTTAAGGGAGCACAGAGAAAGGAGTAACTGGGGAAATGAAGGAAGCTGTCCAGAGGAGACCCTACAAAGACTTTGTAGGATTTTGACAAGGGAAGGAGGGGAAGAGAACATTCTGAGTACAAGAACAGGCATGAGCAGAGGCCTGGAGAGGTAAGTGTGTGTGGAGTCTTCAGGGGTAGCCAGGGTAGACAGCACACAATGGAAGGAGCAGGAGATGACGCTCAAAGGGTGGCTGAGACTAAAGGGCAAAGGATTGGAAAGCCATCCTCAAACATCTCTACCTCTGACTATAAGACCTGAGCAGTCAAGGCGCCTGGGTGCCTCAGTCGGTTGAGCATCAGCCTTCAGCTCAGGTCATGATCCCAGGGTCCTGCGATCGAGTCCCACATTGGGCTCCCTGTCAGCGGGGAGCCTGCTTCTCCCTCTCCTCCCTGCTCGTGCTCTCTCTCGTTATTTCTTGTTATTTCTCTCTCTCTCTCTCAAATAAATAAAATCTTTAAATAAAAAAACATTCTCCTAAAAAGAAGTCAGTGACTATTTTGAGCAGCTGAGGCAAAACTGGATCAAGAGTTTTAGGAGCTAACCTCTGGTTGGGTTTGGCCAGGATGGGAAAGTGAGGCAGTTTGCCATCAGGAGTCTCTTGCAACAGTCTAGGTGAGAGTGAGGGGAGCCTCACCTGGCGGTGAGACCTGGCCACAAGACATCAAGAGATGTCTCCAAGGCAGAATCAAAAGAACCCACCATTCTGATTCAGATGGGAGACAGAAACTGAGGGCAGACATGCAGGAAACTCTAAATGGTCTAGTTTAAATAATTCCTCATCAAGTTGTTAACACTCCTAGGTTTAGAGATGGTGTCTTTTGTGTCCCCTTCCCCTCAGAGCAGTGCCCAGAGTAGTCAAACAGGTGGCACTTGGCAAAACCTTATAAAATGGAAGGGTCATGTCCAGTGTCTCCTGTGAGAAACTTCTCAGAAGTCACTACTGTCTTTTAAGGATAAGGCCGTCACAAAAGAATGCAATGACGTACTCAAGAAACAAAACTTTGTTTATCATTTTTCTTCAAAGGATAATCCTTCTAGCTTAAATAAGAGCGTGCCTTAGTCACCAAGTCTGGGCCATAAAGACTGTGAAAATTAAATATACTTGTGGGATTTCTGGCACTGATGAATAGGCATTAACAAAAGCAGGAAAAGTGTTGGTTCAAAACCAAGTTACTAGATTGCCTGGGGTGTGGGATTTGGGGACTGACCGAAATGGGACATGAAGGAACTTTCAGGGGTGATAGAACTGTTCTAGATGCCAATGAGGGCCATGGTTCCATGGGGGTATACATGTGTCAGAATTTATGAGCTGGACACTTAAAAATGTCTTCCTGTGATGATACATAAATTATGACACCTCAGGGTAGCAGTAAAGTTGATAAAAAAAAAAAATAAGTGATGAGAACCAAAATTAAGAGGGTTACTAGAGTCTGATTGTTGAGACTGTTTCAGATCATTTCTTCCCCAGATATCTATTCCATAGGAATTCAAATCCCTTTATAAAAGCCAGTTTATAGGAATTGAGCAGAGCCCCCATTTTTACTGGGCCACCTAGAGGCCAGATGCTGTGCATTTGCTGGGGGTGGTATGAGCGTGAATGTCACCAACAAGGCCCTGACAGAGTCATAGCAGCCGCCAACCTAAAACCCCAAAGCAGACATAACAGAGCTCTTGCAGTTTCCTTAAGCTTAGAGAGCTTGGTGTTAGGAGGAGAGCAGAAAACATTTTTTCCAGGTTACAAAAATCTGTGTACTTGCTGCGTTTGACTGTTCTTGCCATTCAGTTTTGGTGCTGATTCTAACACCTTTAACAATCTCAAACATAAAGCTGAGTTCTTCTGACACTGGGTTAGATCCCTGGGAATGATCCAACAGTGAGTTATTTCTCACTGAGGTAATAAAGCCTTGCTCTAAGCCGTATATGTGAACTCTGAACACTTAACTGAATGGTATGAATGGCTGTGCTAAGTTTTCCTCCCATCCAGAAGATTCCAGTAGCTCATCATGATGAGGCTTACTTTGGACTTTGGTGATGAAGCCCACATATGCCCAAGCCTGGCAACTTAATGAGCATTTTGAGGGTGGGGGATGATCTTTTGGAAATATAAATGAAACTAGCTCTCTTGGTTTAATTTGGACATGAAGCACAATCTGGAAGATCGTCTTGGGCCTCAGCTGACCCGGGTTCTGTCATTTTTAAAATGAAGAGACCTGAGACCCAGGGAAGAAGTTAAGTGACCTGCCCAAGTACACTTGTATAGTTTGGGCAAACCGTGGGCCAGAGGCAAGATCTCCTTCCAGAACCGGACCCCACTGCCTTTATTTGAAAGCTTTCACAACTTTGACTTTTATGTGCTGTCCCATGCCCAAAAGGTCTGTCTTTCCATTTGGCTGAATTTGGAGGAAACTAACCTCCATTTAGAAACCTTCCAAGGAAGGGAACATAGATACCTTTGGCCACCCCCGCCCACAGTTTCATAGCATTCCCAGACTGGGAATTTTTATGTGCTATTTTTTCCCTCCAACCCACCCCACAAAATGCCACTACCTCTTACTTCCTTTGAGCAAATCAGGATTTTAATCATTCCTTTTCCTTGATTTTTATCCTCTGAAGACCTGCCTGCTGCATTTGCCACAGTTAACATGCAGAAACTTCACTTGCAATGAAAGTCATACTTCTCTTGGTAACCTGTCATTTCAGCATTTTGAGAAGCTAAGTAGCTCTGTCCTCATTAAATTAGGCTCAAATTGGAGAAGAGAATTACATACTTAAAAACACAGACACAAAATGATAGATTAATGTTATACCTTAATATAACACATGGTGACATGCAGTAAGAGCATTAGACCAATTAGCAAGCAAGTTTTCTACTCGGGTTCATCTTTTCTGCTGGGGAATATAGCAAAGGGATGGTGATTTGAAGCATGGCATTTATCATACGCCCTTGGGTAGAAAGTTACCTCTTTAGTGACATGACCTGCATTCATTTAACAAAGATAGCACCCATCACCTGGTAACACAGCAAAGATCCAAGTGCTACGCCAAAAGTTCTGCCTCCAAATTGGCATTTACCCATCGGACTTTATTTCTAGAAATCATTGAAATCCATTGCAACTGGGTCTAAATGGGAATTATAATATATTCCAAAAATATATTCTGCTCTTTTCTTGAGAGCTGCCAAATCATAAGTGATGCCATTTAGCAGGTTTGTAGGTTTGAGGGTTTTTTTTTCCCCCCTCCCCCTTTTCTGGTCTCGCTTCCATATCAGCCTGATTGGTAACAGAAAGGAGAAGGAAACAATAAATCTCCCAGTTCCTCCTGGTGTGAATGCCCAATATACTGTCAGAAGCAAAATGTATGGGAAGTGGGGTGGGGGGAGTTTGGGTCAGCAACTTGGTGGCGGTGGGGGGCAGGGGAGGGGATAGTTTTCTGCTGTGGTAAAACAGAAAAACTCTGTCACCGAATTTAAATTAACAGACTCTGCCCAGAGGGGAGCTGTGGTCTTTGTGTGGCTGATTAATGTCAGCCTTGTAAACGCAGTGCTCCAACCACAAGGCTAGCCTGCTGAGCAGGAAGCTGGGAGAACACAGCATCTTCTGCTTGGGGATGGGAGCAAAGCCCGGTGCCTCTGAATAGGGCTGGAAGAGAAAGTGGCAGACCGGGAACATAGGTGATAGTTTTAATTAGATTCCAGCTGTCTGTCCCAGTGAAGGAGACACAAGGCAGCCATGAGAGGCACCTTCCCTTCAGGCCTTGCTGCCACAGACAGCAACAGTGTGCAGCTCCAACCCCTTCCTCCCCTCACTCGGCTTGTCCCGAGCGCCACTGCCGTCTGGACAGTGAGTCACAAATCCCCGGCTTCCTAAATGATCTCTGGGTCTGAAGAAACAGCATGTCCGGGAGCACATCTCTGGAAATCCTGAAGGGGCTTTGCCTGGGGAGCCCAGGACTTTGTCCCTCATGCTTGCCTGAAGATGCTAGTAGTGGCAGCAGGCAAATCCGTCCGTCCTGGGTTTCCGCCTCAGCGAAGTGGGTCTTGTAGTTGTCAGCAGAGGCTCAGATGAGAGACCCTGCAGGAATTTCCTGCCCCGTCTTATCAGTGGTGAGAGTGGTTGGTGTTCCAGATGCCGGGCATGGAGGTCAAATCCGCAGGCAATGTGTGGGATTTGAAAACCTGTGTGGTGCATTAATGTCAGTCGCGGATGTGTTTCCATAAACCTGTGTTTGTGACTTTGAGAGGTGTCCTGAGAGCAGCTAAGCAGGCAAGGCAGCTTCTGAGGCAACACAGCCAGCTCTGACACCCAGCCAGGGCTCATGCAACCCTATGTCTATTCACCCCTGGAATTGTTGAAGAATTTAATCTTGGAGCCACCCCGCAAAGAGCCAGAAAGCATCCCTGAAACCTCTCCTCTGGGGCCTTATGTCAAGGGGCAGCAAGGGAAGAGGAAAGCCTTCTTGTTTTTAATCCCCACACCAATAAAATCAGAAGTTGATGTTTATATATCACAGGGTAGTTGTTTTGAAAGAGAAATAAAAGTAAATGATGAAACTTTGGAAAAATGGACTCTCTGGAATGGAACCAAGAACAAGCTCTCAGTGTTGACCTTTTGGTTAAAGCCACATAATACAATTTATGTCATTCCCTCCAGATATATGATTTTATTGGTTTGCGGGAATTTTGGCTTAAGGGAAATTACACATTGGGAGAATAAAGTGCTTAACTCTTATTACTGCAAATGCCTGACCCCATGGTGAGGTGTTATAGTGGAAAACAACGCAGACTGAGGCTCTCCCCTCTAAGAGTTTACATTCTAGGAGTCCATGATTCCCAAGAGGCATTTTCACATGGTGGTCCCAGCTAAAGACCCTTGATTCATGGCTGTCTTCATTAAGAGCATTTAGGATCAAAATAATGCTTTTTCAGCCTACAAAGTTGTTACCTTTTGCCTCTTATAAATATTAATACCTGCTGAATTTGGGGTGCATAAACCATTTTGAAGTGCTAAGATACTCTGATGAAAAGAGTATCGATCTCCAGAACCAGAAGTCAATCTGATCATCATTCACTAATTTGTTGGTTGTTGGTAGACATTTCCTGGATGATATGTTTTAGCTTTTGTGTATATCAAGGTAAAATGGTCTTTTGGTAAGTAAGTGCATTTTTTTAAATCACAGAGCTAGAGGTCACCCTCTGAGCAGATCTTCTCCCTTCTTTTTGATGGAGTGCTCCAGGCTCACTGGCCACTGGATTTCCTTTTTCTCTGTACATTCCCTTACGGCCTCACCCATTCTCTTGGCGCTGCGAGGCACCTGAGCACCAGCAGCCCTCACATTCATAGCTCAGTGTGGACCTCTCCTTTGATCTCCAGCCTCCTGTGCTAGCTCCCTCTGTGAATCTCCACTCACGTGTCAAAATGCCCATCTGGAATTTAATCTGTCCAAAATGGGGCTCCTGGCCTGTCATCTCCGTCCTCCTGTATCCCACCTGATCGCAGCTCCCTCTTTTCAGCCGCTCAGTTATCCCGGATCCTCTCTCTCACACCCGGTATCCTGCCAGCCCCACCATCAGCAAACAGTCTTTTCTCACCACGTCCGTGTTCAGAACAGGCCGGCACCGACCACGTCTCACGGCTTCGGAGGCCAGCGCCTGAGCAAGCCGCGGCTTCCCCACGCCTGCCCTCCCGCGGGAGTCCACCAGCGGTCTCGGCTTCCGCACTCGCGGCTCCTCCGGCTCTTCGCAACCAGCAGCCCGAGTGATCCTGCTCAAATCCGACTCCCGTGTCCTGACTGCCCGCCCCAGAGCCCTCGGCTGCCTTCCCACCTCAGCACCACAACCCCACACGGTCTGCTCCCCAGCCTGCTGTCATCCGGAAACCATCTTTCACTTCTTTCTTCCTGACTGTGGTCACGTGGGCCCTCTCGACGGTGCCCTCCAACACACCAGAGGGACTTCCACCTCTGCCCTTGTGGGTCCCTCTGCTGGCCCTGTTCTCCTCCCAGATATCTGCGCTGTTCACTCCCTCCCCTCCTTTGGGTTTTTATGCAAATGTCAAGGCCTTCCCTGATCACTTTATTTAAAGTTACCACCCTTCCCTCCACCTCCCATGCTCTCTCTCCCCACCACCCCAATACTCCCATCCACCCCCCTTAACAGCTTTATTTTTCTTCCTTTTTACCCCGTAACATGCCATTTATTTTACTGACTCTTTATTGTTTGTTAATTTCTTGCTTACTCCCACTAAGTGTAATAATTTCCTCAAAAAATGTTTGACTCTTGTCCATTGCTAAAATCTCTAGCACCTAGAATACTGCCTCATCAATTCCAGATACACATTTGTTGAAGGAATGGATTAATTTGTATTACTCTTTCTGTGGCACATCTTTACCCACATATCTATCAGCATCTTAGAGTTTTTCTTAAAAGATGTGTGTTCTTTAATATGTGAAGAATACCCAACTGTTTATGATATTTCTTGCCAATATTTCCTTCCCATTTAATTTAGTTATACATTTTTTAAACTTTTGTAAGGCCAAAGCTGTTGGTTTCTGTCACCACTGCTCTTCTGTGTGTGGCCCCCTAATTCAGCAGAGCCGTACTATTCTAGTGCAGAGCGTCCAGCCACGCTCTCGTCACTCACCTTCTCGAATCTCCCACAGGCATCAACAGGAAGGTGGTGTACTCCCTGGCTGACTCTGCCGACGGTTTCTTCTCCATCGACAGCTCATCGGGCATCATCATCCTGGAGCAGCCGCTGGACCGAGAACAGCGGCCCTCCTACAACATCAGCGTCCAGGCCACCGACCAGAGCCCCGGCCAGGCTCTGTCCTCTCTTGCCACGGTCACCATCACCGTCCTGGACATTAACGACAACCCCCCTGTGTTCGAGAGGAGGGACTACCTGGTGACCGTGCCTGAGGACACCTCCCCAGGCACCCAAGTGCTCGCTGTTTTTGCCACCAGCAAAGATATCGGCACCAACGCTGAGATTACATATCTCATCCGGTCTGGGAATGAACAAGGGCAATTTAGAATCAACCCAAGGACAGGTGCGTACACGGCAACCCACTTAGAACTCATGGCTTCAGTATATCCTGCTTCTCTTCCATCTAACTGCCCTCTGGGTGGGCTCTTTTTCCTCCTCCCTCCCTCCCACCGGAAGCACATCTTCTCACGGCTGGGCCTTTCTGGCACCTGCTTCTGCAGATGCCCCCCTGCCAAGTATTAAAGCCCCTAGCTGTGGGCTCACTCGGCAAACACTTGACCTCCAGGTGGGCTCCAGGATGTCTTGGAGGAAGACTCAGGAGCAGCAAGGTGGCTTATAGATGGGGACAGGAAGGAGTATTTGCATACTGAGCATAAGGGTCTCTTTCTTTCCCTGTCTTTTCCATTTTGGCTTTGTTTCATCTTGTGTTGTTTTATCTGGATCATGTGTTTATGTATGTGGAAGTGCCCCTAGACATTAGCATGCACCTGTGCCTGTCCACGCTCAGGCTGCCACTCTCTGGTCACCTACCAAAGTAGACACTGAGAAGTGGTGTGCATGGTGGCACGTAGGTCTCATCAACTCAGCACCACGGTCGGCTGGAACTGGCACCGTGTTTGGGTCCTGTCCGCTACTCTCCATCAGAACACTGCCGTGTCTCACCACGCCCTTTGCAAAACTCAGGGACAGTGTGGCGTCACCCAGGGAAAACACGTCTAGAAAGAAATCAAGAGAACAGAAAGAGAACCCTAGGGCTTTCTTTTCACTAGGGAGTTGACTATCGGGGGCACTTTGGGTCATAAAGATGGTGATAAAAAAAAGATAGTAATTCAAGAAACAAATTTGGATATTCTTTGAAGAGTAAATATACCTTTCCACTATGTATTTATAGTGTTTGTATTAATGTGTTCAAAGCACTTTCATGGATATTCTCCTTCGTTTACCTATTCCCCTATAAATAGTCATAGTCAAAGGCAGGCCCATTTTTCAGATAAGAAAGGTAAGTCTCTCCCATTTCCTGTCCGTTGGACATAGTTCCCTCATCACACAAGGAAAATGCACTTGCTGAGCAAGGTGGCAAAAGGAGGTGCATTCTCCTTTGGACAGTTCAGTTAACATGAACAGGAAACTATCATAATTAGCAACATTTACTTGACATGGTGAATACGCCAGATTCTTATTAAATTGTTAGTTATTTCTCTCCTTTTCCATATGAGAAAAACAGAGCTTCGTTAAGTAAGTTCTCCAGTGCCCACTGAGAGTCAGTGGGGGATCCAGGATTTGAGCCCAGATCTTCCTGATTCTGGAATACCCGCTCTCACTTCATAGAGCACTGCTCTGCTGGGTGCGGGGATGTGCAAAAAAGGGAAGGAGATACGGTCCCCGCCCTTAGGTTTAGGAAGGTGGAAATATTGATGGAAGAATTGCATTAGCATCTTCTCCTAGCAGTAACTCCATTTATTAAGGTCGTTACTTCAAATTAAAATGTATGGGGCTTCCCTCATTTAAATACATGTTAGACTTGGTCTGTCTAGTTACGGCCATTGTATATGAACACCATGGGGAAATGGTTAAGTGCTGTTTAAATTTGGCACTGGATAACGAGACTGGGATACAAAACAAAGCACTAAGGGTGGTAATTGCTAAGAAAACTTAATTATGGGGAGAAAGAGGCTCTGGTCATAGGCATGACTTTGGTTTCTCACCTTAAATAGAAGGGCAGCTTTAGCATCTAGGGAAGGTGCCTGTCTGGAGATGGGAATGGATGTGACATACTGACCTTGGTCCTAATGATTGTTTTCCAGTGGGGAGAGAGGTGAATGCCCTTGAGAACGGCACTGCAGGCAGGACTATGACCAGCTTCCAATTGCAGGGTGCAGGATTGGGTCACCTCGCTAGAAAGGGATCGAGTGGGAGGGAGAAGCACTCACAGAGCCCCTCCTAGGGGTGGCACCCAGCCAGGGGTTTTCATCTTTTCTAATTGCTTAACTTAAATCGCATTGTGGCATGGACACCACGTCCTATAGTCGCGGACACTCAACTCACACTTTCTGTTTGACCACTAATCCCAGGTATTTCCTTTTCATTAGATCACTGTACCTTGAGCTGTCTGAGCTCTTTGCCCTCTTTGTGCTGTAATAGTTTTAGATAAGCACATTATAACTTGGCAAGGCACATAAGTGGTTAATTGAAATCAGCGAAGTCTGCAGGTATTGACTTGCCGACAGGGAGGTGGGGTCATGCAATCACATCCCCACATCTCAGCTCATTCTCTGTCTGCCTGGGTCCAATTAAGGGATCATCGGGAGACATTTATCATGGAAGCTTGTTTCTGTCCCTTCTCCCTAGAAGCATATGGGCGAATGATGCCAGAGAGTTTCGGGATGCTTGAGAGAAGTTCAGAAACTGTTGGAGAAACCGTCAAAGACTTTATTTCTTCAGTGTTGCATCTGATGGATGGCTGTGTTTTAACTGACAGTATTAATCAGATTCTGAGATGCTTTCTGCGGGGCATTAAATAAACAGATTCCTGAATATCTACAATTCTTGGCTGGAGATGATGTAAATATTTCCATGATTATGGAACTGCTGACCAGTGTTTTTTTCCCTAATCAAATCTAAAACTTCCCATTTTTCTTCAAAGGGGGTATTTCTGTCTCTGAGGTCCTGGACTATGAATTATGCAAAAAGTTTTTCCTGGTCGTGGAAGCCAAAGATGGGGGCACACCCGCTCTCAGTGCCGTGGCCACCGTCAGCATCAACCTCACAGATGTGAATGACAATCCTCCCAGGTTCAGCCAGGATGTCTACAGCGCTGTCATCAGTGAAGATGCTTTGGTCGGAGACTCTGTCATTTTGGTAGGTGCCAGTGGGAGGTCCAGATGTCTGGGACCCATAATCCTAAAGAGAGCGAAAAAGTGAGCAAAATCTATCCTGGATTCTCGTCACACTTTCTCTTTTCAGGGTCTTTTTGTCCCCAAGAACGCTAGTCAGTCACCAATCTTTCAACTGTTTCTTCTTTTGTACATTGGAAGGGTCTGATAAATTCATCTATTGCAAGGTATAAGTGACCAATAATTACTTTCTTCCTTGGAGTGTATGTTTTTCAAGAAAACAAAACAGACCATGGAATACATTTCTAATGATAACTCTCACCAGTTTCTGACCTTAGATAGGTTATTAGGTGGCTAAGGATAAAATAAATCCGCCCCCCAACCCCCTGCACATGCACACATGTACTCACGCACGCACAGACAGTAGGACAGTTATGCCCATTTGTAAGACCTGGGACCCTAAGAATAAATCTTTTCTTTGTCTCTTATGTCTTTCTTTTTTTTTCTTCTTTTTTTGCTTGTGTCCCATGAAGCTAGTAGCAGAAGATGCAGATAGCCAGCCCAATGGACAGATTCGTTTTTCCATTGTGAATGGAGATCGGGACAATGAATTTGCTGTGGAGCCTGTCCTAGGACTTGTAAAGGTTAAGAAGAAGTTAGACCGGGAACGGGTAAGCTAGTTTGGGCCAGTTCCCCTCCTGTAGACACCAGTCCCTTCACTGGAATTGAATGCAGGCTCCCTGAATAAAAGTAGAAGATTCTCCATTCCAAATAACGACAATAAATAGGATGGGCTGAAATACAGCATGACATATTTGGGCTAAGCCTTAGAAAGAATTTTCTGCCAATAGATACTGGCAGTTTCTTATTTATGGGTGTTTTAAAGAAAGAGCAAAGATGTGTCTTTCTGGATGCTTTGAATTTCAGTCCTTCCTAAAGCAAGGAGGCAAGAAAGTACCTTCAGCATTGGCATCCTGTGGTCCTGGTCTCATCGGCAGCTTTAGGCCTAGATGTGCAGATACAAAAGGATCATTTGAAGGTATTTAGGTCAGAAAGAATGACCCAGAAAACTCCTCCTCTGCCAAGGTTAAACTAAGTTTCTAAACATTGTGTGTTTTGACTAAAAATATATGTCTTCAGAGTAAAATTCAATACAGGAAAAAATGTCACAGTGGTTGTGCTGAAAAGCAGAAAAACCTCCCAGGTGGTATATCCCCGTACCTTCTGAAGGATCGGAACAGAGAAATAAGATCAGGGTGACAGCTGCTGTGTTTGAACAAAGACCAAGAGCTGTGGTTCTAACCAGGGGTGGGTTTGCCCCTCCTGGGGACGCTTGGCAATGTTTGGGGACAGTTTTGGTTGTCTCAGATGGGCAGAAAATGACATTGGCTTCTAGTGGGTAGAGACCAGGCATGCCTCCAAACATCCTACAGGGCACAAGTCAGCCCTGGCAGCCAAGAATTACCTCAGGCCCACATGTCGGGGGTGCCGAGGTTGAGAAACCCCAATCTAGAGAACCAAGAGTGAGGGTGGCTGATCTTCAGCAGAGCACAGCCGAGCTTGCAGCTCCTCTGAGTGTGGGCAGCGGCAGGGAAAGGCTGCCCTTCGTTACTGTCAGTCCTTTGTGCTTTGGCAGGTGTCTGGATACTCCCTGCTGGTCCAGGCAGTAGACAGCGGCATTCCTGCAATGTCGTCAACGGCCACTGTCAACATTGACATTTCTGACGTGAATGACAACAGCCCAGTCTTTACGCCTGCTAACTATACCGCTGTGATCCAGGTGAGCAAAACTCGCCCACCAGGCACTGGGCCTTACACACTCAGCCTTCTTCCTCTGCTATGGTTTACTCATCATTTTTTCATTTTTTTTTTTTTTCTTATCAACTCATCCCGTCATGAGGCTGGGATGACAAGAGCCTGACTTCCACAGCAGCAGCTGACTGATAACCACTGATGAGCGCTGTTGCCAGTGGGGTTCTTTCAAGTGCCGGGCACTTTGCATGCACCACAGCCCAGTGAAGTGGGAGGGTGAGGCAGCCCCCACTTTACAGTAAGGGAGCCGAGGGCCTGAGGGGTTCAGTAGCTCACCCACGATCCTGCAGCTGGTAAGTGGCAGAGTGAGGATTTGAACTCAGGTCAGTCTTCTGCAGAAACCGCCCTCTTTTTACCCCAGCGGCAGGCTGCCTTTCTGCCACTCCATGCTGTCCCGTCATCGGGGTGGGGGGCGATTGCTCCAAACCGTCTCACCTGTCCAAGACAGGTTGGGCATCAGGAAAGGGCTGCTACGCATTAAAATCAATCTTCCAGAAGCAATTTGTTTAGCACTTTAGATCCACATGCAGGATGGAGTAGCTTACGGCTGTTAGTCAGCTCTCGGTGGGGCATGACTCTTCTTCCCATCCATTTTTTTTTCAAAAGATGTTTCATGAGCTCAGTGCTGGGGGGCAGCTACTTCTTCTTCCCAACTCCAGGAGGGTCAGGGAATCCAGTCCAGGAATGCTGTGGGCATGGAAGAGCTAGAGGCAACAGGGATTGATACACGTGTTGTGAGGGGCCTCAGAGAGTCCCAAGCACCAGCTCTTGCCTGATCCGGTTTGGCCTCAGAATCACCTCCCACGGGGTCTGCAGGCTTTGTGGGTAGAAGGAGAGGTGAGAGTGAGCCGGGGCTCTCGAGGGACTTCTTTGGAATAACATCAGGACTGTGAGTCTGGCCATCTACAGCCGGCTCCCTGCCTCCACCGCTGAGGTGTCCAGAAGTCAGGCCCAGAGAGGAGGCTTGCTCAGAGAGCAGGCAGCCCCTCTGCTTCTCGCCTCCCACTTAGCGAAATCAGATTCCTTCCCCAGTGGTATTTCGGTCTTCCTCTCCTCTCTGATGCTCTTTCCAGCAGTCCTGCCTTCTTCTCCCTCTCTGGCTTCCACCAAACTTACCCCCACCCTACCCCCGCCCCCGCCCCAGGGTCTGCCCCTTCCTGCATTTTCCTTTCTCGAAGATCACTGTCCTCCTGGTCTGCCTCCCACGGTGGCACTGTCTGCCTTGCCCAGCCTCTGCGTGCTCGCCCCAAAACAAAATGGGCTTTGCCTACTCAACATTCGGGTTTATGACACACATCAATCAGCTTGACAGACTGTTTCACACGCACCACAGGAAGTCAGCAGTGAAAGAAACAACTGCAGCCATGAGCAGTGACCGTGGCTCATATCAGCGCCGGGGCCTGTCTACTCTCTCTCTCTCTCTCTCTCTCTCTCTCTCTCTCTCGCTTCCTTCTTGGATGCTGACCCCTGGGGCACACATTCTCTCTCTCCGCCTCTCTCTCTCTCCAGTGCAGGAAATGGCCTTTATAAAGTGAGCAAACAAATCAATAAATCTTCTATTTTGTGTGGTGCTGAGTGTGTTGTCACCGTGAAATAGTAAATCTATGCTGGGCTAAGGGGGTGCTGTGGCTGACGGGAGGGGGAAACGGTGTCTAGTCCTTGATGACCAAAAGGCCAGTTGAGAGAAGGAGCAAAATCACAGGTCTTAGGTCCTTTTCTCTTTCTCCTTCAAGGAATGTTCCTCCCTTTTTCCAACCCAGGATGATTTCCTTATTCCAACACATGGTTTTCATAAGACGAATTCAGCACTTAGAACTTGAGTGTGCCTGCCCCGTGCGTGACTCCCGTCCACACGGCACTGTATCGTGGTCTCCATCTCTTTGACCCTAACTTATTTAATGCTGAATCGATGTCATCAGCAGGCCTGACTAATGAAACTGACTTCAGGCCCAAGCTGTGGTCTTGCTGAAGTCTAAACAGAGGGGGGCAAGAAAACCAATTCGCCTGAGCTACAGAGAAATTTAATTTGGCGTTATCGGAGTGAGGAGAACCTTCGACCCAAGGAGGAGTGACAAAAGCCTTTGTGTTTCTATTTTGGGGAAAAGGCAGAGAGGTTCTGCAAAATAATGCTTGAATGATAACATCAGCGTTCCCCAAAATTCTGATGACTTTAAGGATTTTCATTCTCTTCATTCTCAGTTTGGGAAACAGTCCACCCCCTTTCCCTTTCCTCCAGAAACACGGCAAAACTGTGTTCTGAGGGGTGAGGTGTAAAGGCCCATTTTCCACCTGGCATATGCCTTTGTGTACTTCCTGGGAAGTTGCCAGGATGTCTCCCCACCCTCACCCCAGAAAGTTCCATGTTGTGACACTGTGTCACAGCGTTGGGCCTCAGTGTGATCGTGTTGTGATGGGTGTGACAAAGTGCCTTCCCATCCCGAAAGGGTGATGTTTTCTTGGCCGGAGAGGGTTTCCGACCTACTCACAAAAGGCTGGTGAGAGCCATTTAGGTGAACTCAGGGCCTTACCATTCTGTGAAGGACAAGATGAAGCCGGCACCTCCTGGGAGGCCCTCCTGTGCTCACCTGCAGCTCACTGTCTCACGGGGTGATTGTGAGGAGGCAGCTAAGGATGCAGAGCATGACGCCTGTGGACGCCAGCATACTGTCAGAAGACAAGATAATACCACAGGGAACCCCTTCTGCTGAATGCCCTGTTTTCTAGCCGTAATGATGGGGTTTTTTTTCAATGTGAAGAGAGGTGTAATTTTATCTTCCTTTTTAATATCCTTTTGCATGCAGGAAAACAAGCCAGTAGGCACCAGCATCTTGCAGCTGGTGGTGACAGACAGAGACTCCTTCCACAATGGGCCTCCTTTCTCCTTCTCAATTTTGTCGGGAAATGAAGAGGAGGAGTTCGTCTTGGACCCGCACGGGATCCTGCGGTCCGCCGTGGTCTTCAGGCACACGGAGTCCCCGGAGTACGTGCTGTGTGTCCAGGTACGGCCCCGTCCTCTGGCCGCGTCAGGCCACCTTTCCCTTGTGCTGGTTTCTGCGCCCATTGGATGGGTTTTCTTTGGTGAGCGAGTCAACATAATTCATTACCGTGCAGGCATGTTCCCCTTTTAATCTCAAATTCAATTTCACACCAATAAAAGCGGCCTCTTTGTGTGAAATTTGAACAGGAAGGAAGGGAAGCATCATTGTTCAGAAGGGACATTCCTGTAGTGTGCCAGGCAGACAGTCTCTGGGCCGGAATCTGCATTCTCTGAATTCCTGGGCTTCTACCTGACCCTCAGAGACAGCTCATTGATCAAGGCTTGCTGCCCTATACCGAGTAGAAGTTGCCACATTTCTCCACCTATCAGAGCTACTGATCTTTGTCCCAATGTGACTGAGGCGTATCGTGGGCTCTGCTTCTGAAGAGACCTTAGTTTGATGAGTTGTCCCAGGGAGGCAGGAGGGGGCCAAGCCCTCGGATGGCCATGGCCTCCCAACATCTCAGCTTCCCCAAGAGCAGTGGCCTGTGTAAAATGAAATAAGACGAAGAGGCAAAAGTGGCAGCTATGGAATGAGTGTGGCTAGGAGCAGGAAGAGAGTTCCCAGGAATTAATTTTGCCCGCACCAAGATTTGGGTCCCATCTGTGAGACAAAGTGACTTTTTTTTACTCACAATTGCCACAGAGGGCAACCCAAGTCATTATTAATGGTAGCAGTAATAATAATTATTATTATTTATATTTGGGTAGCATTTCACTGGGTTCTTTACTTCTTTGGGTAAGTTATGGCTAACTGTGCTCCAAGAAACTTTCCAGATTAATGACTTTTGGCTCTGAGCATGTCAGTGAACGCTCCAGTTGCCTCCCACTCCTCCAACGATACTATGTAAATAATTTTAGATCACAGAATAGGTACCAAGAACAAGGAGAGATGTTTAGTGCCTTCCCATAGAAGCTAGTATGGTTCCTTGCCTGCCGCCTCGTCCTTCCATCCGCAGACACAACCCCTGGGGACTCAGTCCGTGGGAATCTGCCCATCTCGGAAGCTGTACAGCACGGCCTGCCACCGTGTGGCCCGTGGAGTAGAGAGTAGATTCTGCATCTCAGACTTCGGGAACACCACAGAAAGCTTTCTCATCCTCGTGCCTAAAGTTACACTACCACCACATGCTGAGTTTCTGGCTTCATAAGGTCCCCACGTGCATCAGTGACATTTCCTTTGTCCTTTCCCCACTTCATCCTGTACCGCCCCGTACGCTCACTGTTGCAGGAGCCCCGGGTGACTCCTCTGGCCTCAGCCTCATTCTTTTCTGATACATCCCGCCTCCCCGCCCAGGTTAATCACTCCACTTCGGTTATATCAGTCCCCTAGACCAGGGGTCGATCAGCTACAGCCCCAGGACCACATCTTGCCCTCAGCCTGTTTTTATACATGAAATTTTACTGGAATGTGGCCTTACCCGTTTGTTTACATATGCTCCGGCTGCCTCCACACTGGAAACATAGTTGATTAGTTGATAGACATCGTATAACCCCAAAGCCTAAAACGATTTCTTACCTAGCCCTTTACAGAATAGATGTGCCAACTCCTGCCCTGAGCTAGAGCCTCTGTGGCTCCCCAGTGCCTGAAAACGTGGGGTCTCCAGGCCCATACTCTCCGATTTTGAATCTCGGGGTCCTTCAGCAAACATGGTTCTCCAGTCCCGCTCAGTCCACAGGCCCACTGATCTGTCACCTCACACCCAGTGGCTTCATGCCTTTCTGTCACCTGTCTGCTCTCTGACATTTGAGTGAGCAACCTCTGGCCTATGAAGTTCACACTCATCACTGTCCTTCGAGGCCCTCCACAGTTTGACTTCAAGGTCAACCTCATTTGCTAGACTTCTCTCCTCCTACATGGCTTTTCCCTGTCAGCATCTCTGGCTCCCATAGTGGATCACATTAACTCTGATGTACTAAGTACTTCCGGGGTCAGACCTGTGCTAAGCACTTTGCCATCACCGTGTCTTTTAATCCCCACAATACCAGAATCCTGTGAAGGAGGTACTACTCGTATACGCAGATGAAAGGTACAAAAATCGAAGTTCAGAAATGTTAAGTCACTTCCTTGGGGCCAGAGTCGAGATTCAAACTCAGGTCTGTGTGACGCCCAGGTCCCTGCTTTTACACTGGCTTCCACCTACGAGGACATATCTCCTCCAACCCCATCTGACCAGCAAGGTCCACCTCGTCCCTCCATCCTCAGACACCTCCCCTGGGGACCCAGTCCATGGGAATCTCAATCTGCCCATCTCGGAAGCTCTACAGCACGGCCTACCACCGTGTTGCCCATGGCAGGTGTTCAGCAAACATCTGCTGTCAGAGTGGTTCTTCTATCAATTCTTTTTTTTTTTAAGATTTTATTTATTTATTTGAGAGAGCAGAGCAAGAGAAAGCACATGAGCAGGGAGGAGGGGCAGAGGGAGAGGGAGAAGCCCGCTCCAGCTTGAGCAGGGAACCTGACACAGGGCTTGATCCCAGGACCCTGGGATCATGACCTGAGTGGAAGGCAAATGCTTAACCCACCGAGCCACACAGGCGCCCCTATCAATTCTTATATATAGAAGGAAGACAAAGTTTTTCTCAGGCTACCTATTTTTCCCGTTTCTACATCCCATTTTCTTTTATTCTAAACCTTCATATTGTGTAATTCACAGCTCATGGTATTTCTTGAATGTACAGAAAGGTGTTCCCTGGCCCAATCCAAAGGAAAGAATGCAAAGAGGGCAAAGATTACTCCTCCGAGTGAGAACACCACTTTATGCATGACGTTCCCCGGCGGCTTCTGTTCAAGAAGAAAACCAGGCCAGCGTGTTGCAGGCATATCAGATCTCATAGCACCCTCTGTCCCCCTTCCTGTTCACCCCCAATGGCTAGATTGTGTGGACACGTTTTATTGTCCATAACCGAGTGTATACGTGGGGACCGCGGGTGATAAATCACTCCTCTGCCTGCGGTGCACATCTTTGGCATTTCACCGAACAGGAGCAGGGGATGGAGGAAGAAGCAAACGAGGGTAAAGGAATAAACATCTCCTCTCTGAGTTGTGTTGGTTTTTAAATGATTCTGCTTTTTCTGAGTTCCTTGCCTTTCTCCCTCTTGGTTGTTTTAGGCAAAAGACTCGGGCAAACCCCAGCAGGTCTCTCACTCCTACATCCGCGTGCGGGTCATTGAGGAAAGTATCCACAAGCCCACGGCCATCCCTCTGGAGATTTACATTGTCACCATGGAGGACGATTTTCCCGGGGGGGTCATTGGGAAGATCCATGCTACGGATCAAGATATGTATGACGTGCTCACGTTTGCCCTGAAATCGGAGCAGAAAAGCTTGTTCAAAGTGAACAGTCACGACGGGAAGATCATCGCCCTGGGGGGTCTGGACAGCGGCAAGTACGTGCTGAACGTGTCCGTGAGCGATGGCCGCTTCCAGGTGCCCATCGATGTGGTCGTGCACGTGGAGCAGCTGGTGCATGAGATGCTGCAGAACACCGTCACCATCCGCTTTGAGAATGTGTCCCCCGAGGACTTCGTGGGGCTGCACATGCATGGCTTCCGGCGCACCCTGCGCAACGCTGTCCTCACCCAGAAGCAGGACACCCTGCGCATCATCAGCATCCAGCCCGTGGCGGGGACCAACCAGCTGGACATGCTGTTTGCCGTGGAAATGCACAGCAGTGAGTTCTACAAGCCGGCCTACCTGATCCAGAAGCTGTCCAATGCCAGGAGACATCTGGAGAACGTCATGCGCATCTCAGCCATCCTGGAGAAAAACTGCTCAGGTCTAGACTGTCAGGAGCAGCACTGCGAGCAGGGCTTGTCCCTGGATTCCCATGCACTCCTGACCTACAGCACGGCGCGCATCAGCTTCGTGTGCCCGCGTTTCTACAGGAATGTGCGCTGCACCTGTAACGGTGAGTCTGGGTTGGAGTTCCCTCGTGCCACCCGTGATCTGGGTAGACCGGGCCGCCGTTCCTGATAAGCATGCATTCGTTTGTTCGCTCATTCAGCAAAATGTTTACTGACCACCCAGGACGGGCCAAGCTACCATGAGAGATGCCGGGCTGGGGGTAAGCAAGACAAGGGGAGCCCCTCTTCCCGTGGAGCGTACAGCTCACCGAGCAGCACAGACCAGCAGGCTAGCATGAGCCCATGCATTAAGTATTGCTAGGGGAAGTACAAAATCCCGCAGGAGGACACACCAAGAGGGAAGGTCTCCTGACAGGTTGGGATAAAGGATAAGTAGGAATCAGACACATGAGAACAGGTAGGGGAGGAAGAACATTCCAGGCCAGAGGGCAGCTTGTATGAGGAAGGTCCAGAGTAGGAGAGAAGCCCATACCAGGGGAGTGACAGAGATCTTCTGTCACTGGAAGCAGGGGGGAGGGCGTGCATGATGACAGATGAGACCTGTGAGCGGGCCAGGGTTCACACAAGGGCCATTAGCCAGGATGAAAATTGTAGAAATTGCCCCAAGGCAGGAGGAGCTGTGGTGTGCTGATGTGAAGTGAAGAAGTGACAGAATCAGCTGTCTTTCACAAAGAGCGTGCTGGCTGCAGAAGGGAATGGATTAGCTGGGGCCAGGCCAGAGGCAGGCCAACAAGTTAGGAAGCTACTGCTGAGGGTAAGGGCAGTTCGATTTGCTTCAGTGAAAAACGGGCCACTCGGAGGGATTCAGCCCTCAGAGCAGAGGAGATGGAATGGCTTGAGTTTGTTGAGGTAACGAGAGTCGCTGAACCTTGACCTTTCCCGGTCAGAGGCCATAGCTGTCCAGAGTCCCATGCCCATGGTGGTCAGTGAGAAGTATTGCTCTCTGCCTTTTTTCCTTTCTGACATGTGGAGCCATAAATTCACTTCCCTCTTCCAAGAAAATTGCTCCCGGAGTTTTTCTAACCAGTGTGAACTTGGCCCAAAGGGACTGTGGCCAGAAGAGAGGCCATTTGTAAAGCATCCCTTTAGGTAACTGGGGACAGGAAGGGCCCCTGGCCTCTTTCCATTATAGAAAGTTCTTGGTTGCGGCTTGGAAAATAAGCTCATCAGAGCAGGGCTCCTGAGACCACAGCTTCCGCCCACCCCACCAGGGACATTTTGACATCCTCTGAGAAGCCTAGAAAGTGATTGCCACTCACCCTGCCGTACCAGTGAATTCTGTGTTTTGATCAGGTAGATGCAGTGGTGTCGGACCTGCTGAATATGTAAATTAGCTCCAAAGTAACTCAAAGCATTCAAGCTAGACGCTATGCCTTTCTGGCAGATGCCACCAGCATGCAGGATTTATGAGTGCCTGCTGTCTGGGCTTTACCTAGATCTCCGTTGTGGGCAAACTGATTTATGCACCAAAGCTCAGCTAGGGCCTTCCTGCAGCGACTCACAGCAGGGTTCAAAAGAGGTTCACTATAGGGCAGGGCAGAGCCTGCAGGAGAAACTAAACCAGCTAATTAATCCCTGTGCTCCGAGAACGCATTTCAGTCAGCAGACCTCTGTGGTGGCAGCAATGTGCTAAGCGCTAAAGCTTCAACGTGGAAAAGACACCGCCCACCCCTGCCCTTAGGAGCGGGCTATTATGAGGTCAGCTTGTAAGAGCCTATTTGCAATAATAAGGTTATAATAAATGTTAAGGCAGAGAAAGGACAAGATCCCTGATATGGTCGGCCAAAGGGAGGCTTTCTGTGACGTTTCTACACCACAGACCATCTGTGTCCTGGGTCTTGAGGGATGAGTATGAGTTCATCAGGAGGAGTCAGAGGAGGGCTGACGTGACAGAATTTCTCCAAAGTAGGAAATCAGAGAGGTGATTTGTGTTGGAGAGAGGGAGGTTTTTCATGAGACACTAATATTTTAAATGCAGTGAGTTTCGAGTTGGGGGTCTCTGCCCAGGACTCCTAGTCTCTGGTCCCCATAAACCATTGATTCCTGGTAAACCCAGGATGCCGGGAGCTTTTATTTATTTATTCATTCATTCATTCATTCATTCATTTATTTGAGAGAGAAGAGAGCACAAGCAGGGAGAGCGGCAGAGGGAGAAGCAGGCTCCCCGCGGAGCAGGGAGCCCGATGTGGGGCTCCATCCCAGGACCCTGGGATCGTGACCTGAGTCAAGGCAGCTGCTTTAATGACTGAGCCACCCGGGTGGCCCTGCCAGAAGCTTTTATGATTCAACCCCCAGACATCCCACAAAGAGGCCTTCTTGGTTTGAAAAGTGAACAATTCCTCAAAGAATGCTGTATGTGTAGATTCAGGCTCATCCTGGAGCCTCTTCTCACCTTCAAGTCACTCTTGTAACTAAGCTGTAAAACAAAATACTAGATTCTAGTAGTAAAAAGACTTGGAAAAGTCATCTGGCCCTGTCCCATCTTCAGCAGGTGATGTACGACCATCTCCATTTGATGAATGTGGTAGCTCCGTGCCCTGCCCAGGGCTGTGTGGCTGGTGAGGGTGGCATGCAGATTCAATTCAGGCTTTTCTTGGGCCCCTCTTTTATTATCTGCATCTTAAGAATAGGGGCTTTTCCATTTCTTATGTGAATCACAACCCCAGTGCTATATGCTTTGTAGGAATACTCAGATAGCCTTGTTTTCCCCGGCAGACTGCTGACCAGCATCACAGTACCGTCACAGGACAGCCGAGGGGCTCCCAGATGCCAGCATGCATGAATGGGGCTTACCAGAAATGCCCACAGCCGGCCCCACATGCAAATATAACAGTAAGATTCAGGTGAAGCTTAGGAGTCTATATACGTAGCCCTGGGTGATTCTAATGCTGGTAGTCAAGGAAAACAAACTTGGAGAAATCCCACAGCAAGATAAAATAGGAAAGATTTCCTGCAAGTTCAGGGGCAAACTCTTAGTTAGAAATAGAAATAGCTCTCACTTCTTTTCAAGTGTCCTCTAATGAAAATACAGTGAGGAACTGTTAAGGAAAGCAGTAGGCATTTCAGGCATTTTCTCATTTATTGGACGGAGAGGTAATTGAATTCAGTAATTGCCCGCCTAAAAACACGCGCACACGTGTGTGCGCACACACATGCACAACTAGTATTGACTGCGCCTCGGTTTGCCCTGGGAGCTTGGCAGATACAATAAATGGACTTTTCCACCACTTGGTGGAATAATTACGATGATAAATAGAGGTAGCTGCCTATTCTGAACTGTGTAGCAATATTTATACAGATCTGGCCTTGATATGCTCCTCCCCACTTCCAACTCCTCTTTCTCTCCTGCACAGTTTTTTGGGTCCAATTAACAAAATTAGCATCTTGAACCAAAATGCTGAGTTGCTTTGACAAAATGGAAGCAGACTTGAATTTTAGTGCCAAATAGGCTCATTAAATTCCAGCCACCGTCGAGCATCATGTTTGAACTGAACTTCAAGAGATACAAAGTTCTGATGTCACAAGATGACTCCTGGTAAACTTCACAAGTTTAGTGAACTTCAGCACTTCAGGAAGAAAGCCTCATGCCAATTTAAACGCACAGGGAATGAAGGGTGCTCTGTGGGCTGTCCTTGATGCTCTGTCCTCTTGTTGTCCCACCGGGCTGTGCTGATTGTCCCTTTTGTAAAAATGTCATTGAGTTTTCAAAAGTCCAATGTAGGGGCGCCTGGGTGGCTCAGTCATTAAGCGTCTGCCTTCAGCTCAGGGCATGATCCCAGGGTCCTGGGATCGAGTCCCGCATCGGGCTTCCTGCTCAGTGGGGAGCCTGCTTCTCTCTCTGCCGGCCACTCCCGCTACTTGTGTTCCCTCTCACCCTCTCTCTCTGACAAAAAATCGAAGTCTTTAAAAAAGCAAAAACAAGAGACCAAAGTCTGTCATAAAAATCTATCAAAAAAAGAGCCCATTGTCCAGGAGAATGGACTCCCTAGGAGACCATCAGAGGTTAAGCCCAGGGTGTTGATGGTGGTGACAGCCAGAGCTGAAGGGAGCATCGGCAGTGGGGGAGCAGGGTGGGGGCCAAGCAGAGTGTGAGCAACAGCTGCCCTGCCCTCAGCCATGGCCTATGGCACTGTCACCAGAGTTCGCTCGGGGAGGGGAGAGCAACACTGCAGCACATCACTGAGGGTGATGCCCACTGAGCTAGCTCTGAAAGGGTACGTAGAATCCGGCACGTGCTCTAGGCCGAGGAGCACGAGAGCCAAGGCCTGCAGGGGAGAAGCAGGGACAGGCTTAACAATGAACATTTACTGAGCGGTGACCAGTGACTGCACTGTTTGTCCAACATACATAATTGCATTTAACCCTTCTAATAACCATAAAGGCAGGGTATCATTAACCTTCCTCAGAAGTTAAGGAGACTAAGACTTGGGAAGCTCAGCAGACTTGCTCAAAGTCACAGAGCTATGCAAATGGCCGGCGCCATGATTCCCAGCGGGTAGCCTCAAGCATGGCGCCCTACTACTTCCGCACCCATGTGAAAGGACCTTCAAAGTTTCCAATCCAACCTCTCACCCACGACAGACATCCTGTTAACTACATTCCTGGCACAGTAATTTAGCCAGCCTCACAACCTCCCAAGATGGACCAAGACAATCTTCTCCCTTCTAGTGCACCAAAATCCACCTCCTTGTAACGTCACCCAGCTCATCCATTAGAGCCACCCAGAACCTGACTCGTCTAACTCCTCCTATACAAGCTGCCCTCCAGATACTAAAGGGCAGTTGTTGTGACCCCTTGAATCCTCTTTTCCTACGCAAACTGCAGAAGTTCCTTTGTTCCTTGGCTGCAAACAAACAGAAGCTATAAACAGTTGTAGGTGGTGTAGTTAGGGCACAGAGGAGGGACAAAGGAGGGAGTCCTCAGTCCTATTGGAGGAGTCCATGAGAGGCACTGGAAGCAGTGAAGCTTGTCCTCCTGGGTCTTTGCCAGGCAGGGGATGCACTGTCAGCAGAGAGAGCACTGAAGAGAAAAGCCCAGAGATTTGGGGTATCCGTTCATCTGCTCATTCACTCAGCAGTGATGTGGATACGTTGCCAGGCCCTGGGCAGGGTGCAGGGTGCTGGAGGTATAGAGGTAGGTGAGGCTGCCATCGTTCTCGTCCTCAGGGAGCACGACGAGCCAGCATCATACACTGGACAAATGACAAGGATGCTGAGGGGTCAGGATAGTCCTGGGGAGGATTACCAGGGGACAGGTAAATGGAGTCTGTGATAGGCAGCCATGGCAGTGCACTTCTTTTTTTTTTTTTTAAGATTTTATTTATTTATTTGAGAGAGAGAGCCTGAGAGAAAGAGATCAGGAGGAGGGGCAGAGGGTAGAGGGAGAAGCAGACTCCCCGCTGAGCAGGGAGCCCGATGCAGGGCTCGGTTCTAGGACCCTGGGATCATGACCTCAGGTGAAAGGCAGACTTAACCGGCTGAGTGACCCAGGCGCCCCGGAAAGCACTTCTAATAAGCATCATAAAATAAAATGACGAAGCCTTCTGTGATTCAGTAAGACACTTAAAACTTAGCCTTGATGAGTTTTTAAAAAGCAGAGAAAAATCTGAGATTGGGTTTGCCTTGGGCTGGGGTTTGTTAAGGCTAATGCTCAGAGAAGAAAGCCAATAGTCCTCACCTCAAATAACCTTCAGTGTAGTCTCTGAATCTTAACCTGCAAACTGGGAAGTTTCTATTTTACATTCATAACAGCTATGTCTCTGCAGATCTTCATCTCCAGTACACAAGTCCCAACATGCCAGGAGAGGTTTAGAGGTGTCTAGCCTAGCCATGACACCAGCTTCTCAATGTGTGGATCTTCCCTTATCTATTCCACCCACACACAACCGCCCCAGAGAGGATGTCTTAAATGAAATTTAAGCTAAACATCCAGAAAATATGGCTGAGCCAAGCAAACACCATTCCAGATGATTCTGTGCTTGTGGGAGAACCACTTAAGAGACCACTTCAAACCAAAGAGACCTCTGGAGAATATGTTTTAAAACTTCATGCAGGCCAAGAATTAAGAGGAAAGCTTATTGACTTGTGCAGCATTTGCTAAGACATGGCATCTTGGCAAAGTGTGTGAATTCAGGGTGTAGGATATTTACCGTTAGTTATCAGATCCACAGTGTAATGAGGCAGAAATGTACATGAAGAGGTTGAATCAGCTCCAAGTGATGGTGATAATAATGACAGGTAGATACTGATGTATTCTCTCAAGGCATAGACTTAATCCCGGGGGCTGCAGGAATGGCAGCGAGACCCTCCAAGACCCCAAGAGGATCACCGTTCCCCTCTGTGCAGGTTCCAAAGCTCTGAAGCTGCTGCTCCAGTGAAATGTACATTGTCAGCTCTGTAGAAAGTGGCCTAAATTTCCACCTGAGCAACGCTTCAGAACGTGGAAACCTTCTTTCGGAGAATAGCCACATCCTGTGCACCTTTCTCCCGTGCGAGGCTGCGTACAGGGCTGTCTAGAAAGACCACCTCTGCCCGAGACAAGGTGGCCAAGGGGCTGACCCCACAGGGGCCTGGGACGCAGACGAATAAAATGGCCCAGGCTTTAGCTTGTACCTCCCAGGCACACAGTATTTCATATCATCTATCAGTTTACAAACCACGAATTTGACCAAAAAAAAACAGCAAGAAAAAGATTACAGTTGAGTTCAGGTTTCTGCCATGGGGCTGAGTCAAACTAGTGTCTCCAGTTTTGAGACCTTGTAATAATTTGTTTTTACTTTGTTTTTCCCTTTAAAAATTGCTTCCACGGGACACCTGGGTGGCTCAGTCGGTTAAGCATCTGCCTTCGGCTCAGGTCATGATCCCAGGGTCCTGGGATCGAGTCCCAATGAGGTTCCCTGCTCAGCAGGGAGCCTGCTTCTCCCTCTGCCCCTCCCCCTGCTTGTGTGCTCTTTCCTCTCTCTCTCTCTCTCACACACACACAAATAATAAATAAAATCTTTAAAAAATAAAAAATTGCTTTCACATACATTAGCCCATTTAATCCTCACAACTCTATGAACAGTTATTATCCTCATTTTTCAGAAAAAGAAATCAAGACTCAGAGAAGTCAAGTGACCTGTTCAGAGCCACACAGTAAATAAGTGGAATAACTGCTCAGAGCCAAGATCTAGGCCTGCAGCTTGTCACTGCAGATCCTTTCCTGTTACGATACACTAGCTTCTTGAGGGGACCTGGGCGTGGGGCACAGACTTTCTCTGCCTGTTCCGTGTTCTCGGAGTTGCTAAAAACATCCGATCCTTCTATCCTGCCACAACAAATGGCATCGGTCATTTGGATAAAGCGGGCCCCTTCTCCCTTCATGCTAACTCTGGCACCAAACTGATGGATGCCGGGAGATGCAGAACGTGTCGGTCTAGACCCTCCACCCCCCAAGTTGTCGCTGATCACAGCGCAAGTTAATTAAACCTGGATTATTTAATGATAGTTAATAAGATAAACTTCCTCCCAGAGGGCAATGGGACTTGACACTGTTGTCTCGTAACTATTACTATGATAAGGCACCGTCTGCCATCAGAAAGATGAGCATTAACACATGCAAGCAGTCGAGCCACGCGCTACGGCTAATGTATGTGAAAGCAATTTTTATTTTATTTTTTAAAATGAGCATTAACACACACAAGCAATCGAGCCACTCACTACAGCTGGCTCATTCCCATTCCCGTGAAACACATGGTCTTTCAGACTTAAAATAGTAGGTGTCTATACTTCCATGAGAGGGGGATGATATAAACGTGGGATTTCTAAAAACAAGTTAACCCCTCAGCATCCATTTAAAGCACACTGGGTTTCATGTTGCTAGAGAATGTAGGGCTTTGGCTGGAAAGAGGCTTATTATTCCCAGGAAAGTGTCCCCAGGACCCAAACGTCTAGGTGTATCTGAGGTCAAAGGACACACAACATTGTTCAGCATTGGCATACAAAGGTCAAGTCCCTCTGACAACATATATGTCAGAAAGGACCTAATATCTTTTCCTAATTAATAGGGAAGGAAAAACTACAGTATTGTACATGGGGAATATTTAGTTTGGGGAAACCTGTTTCTCGTAGCCAGAAGTCTTTCTCTATTTGGAATAGACCGCATTTTGCGCACATGCTCACATCTGTCCCCAGCTAAGGACGACATTACGTTTTACACTGACCTCTGGATTCTAATCTGCCTTCCTGCTCTCTTGAGCCACGGGAGAGCGGACCGACCATGAGCAGAGTGAGCTGACAGAAGCAGCTGGAGTCTGAATGTTTACGACTGTTCCCAGCCCGGGCTGAGACTTGGTGGGGGAGGCCCGGGAGGATTTTTAACGCATCAAGAGATAGATCACTTGCCAAGAACTGTCCCCTTTGCCTTAAAAAGCCTATTAAAAATAAAAAGAAAGAAAAGTAAACCTATCAAACTCAATGGCTGCTAGAATGACTAGAAATATACTTATTATATATCTAATATGTATATTAATATTATTACTTTTTAAATGCACATATTATAATACTTACACTAATGTATTTTTTTTTACATATCCTCCAGCTAGAGTTTTTATAATGGGCACTGGATCTAACATAATCCATTAACTTAGTGGATGTAATTGTATGGGTTCTATGGTTATGACATGAGGAAAAAAGAAAAAGCTTTGAGTTTGAATCCCAGCTGCTGGTCTGAATGGCTTTGGCTTTACCCCAAGATAAGAGAGATGGTGACAGAATAAGAAGCATGTGCCAGCTACCAGGGCAGGGCTGATGGTAAGAGAAACCGTAAAAAAAATGTGGATAAAAGGGAGAAGTACTCAAATGCTGGGATTTTTTTTGTGTGTTTTTTTTTTTTTTTTTAGTGTTCCATGATTCATTGTTTGCATATAACACCCAGTGCTCCATTCAGTACGTGCCCTCTTTAATACCCATCACCAGGCTAACCCATCCCCACACCCCCCTCCCCTCTAGAACGCCCAGTTTGTTTCTCAGAGTCCATAGTCTCTCATGGTTCGTCTCCCCCTCCAATTCCCCCGCCCTTTGAATCACAGATCTGTACCTCTGAAACAAATAATACATTATATGTTAAAAAAAAGAAGAAGAAGATAGCAGGAAGTCAAATGCTGTTTTAATATGAAATACTGTGTTTCGTTTTTATTATATACGCTTACAGCTGTTTTTGTTTTTTTTAATCTTACCATAATTCCTCCAGGAGAAAATACCTTTACTGTCATGAGTCTGAAATTATCTAGCCCTCTTTTCCCCCTTTGAATTAGTGGCTTTTAAACTGGACTTTTAATAATGCACAGTTTCTTAACAATAGAGCCTTGCACTACAGCAGAAATGGGGTCTATGCCGCTGTGTCTCAGAAACAGAAATGTAGAGAAAGATATCCTTCAGCTGGCGAAAGCAGGACACGGAAAAAGTCATGTCTGTGTAATGGGAAGAAATAGATTTCTTAACTATGTAAATTACTGTTTCTGTGTCTAATTGGAAGGTGATGCCCAGGTAATTCAGAACTACATCTATTGGATAGAATGCATTTTGTGATTATCTATGCACATGGCCACCTTCATGTGGCCAAGTTTAGTGTTGGGCTGAGTTAGCATCTTTGAGCACATACTAATGAGTCCACATTTAGGAGCAACCTGGAAGTGTGCAAGACCATCAGAAACTGACATGTAGCCATGCATGGAGACAGTGAAGAGTCAGCTGGTAGAGTTGTGAACTTTTCATGAATGAGCATTAACCCACACAACAGTCGAGCCACTTGCTATGGCTGGCTCATTCCCATGAAACACAACCCCTTGTTCCTAAAAGGATCTCAGCCTTCAAGCCTGAATTTAAAATGTTCCCTTCTTTGGTGAGGACTTCTGACATTCTCCCAGGAAACACAATTGTCCCTTCTCTGGGACCTCTATCAAGGCGCTTACCTTATTGTATAGTCCTCATGTGTTTGCTGGTTGTTTCCCGGAGGGAGGAAGAGGTGGCCTTGTTTCCTGTCATCTATGTATGTCCAGGCTTGGGGCGCCTGGGTGGCTCAGTCAGTTAAGCGTCTGCCTTCGGCTCAGGTCATCTCAGGGTCCTGGGATCGAGCCCCGCAACGGGCTCCCTGCTCAGCAAAGTCTGCTTCTCCCTCTCTCCCTCTTTCCCTTTCTCTCTTTTACTTTCTTTCAAATAAATAAACAAATAATCTATATGTCCAGGCTTATCACTTCTTTGACCCTAAAAAAAATTATTTGCTGAATGAATGCACCAAAAATTATCTTAAAACTGGTTATCAAAAGCACTTTGAAGCAGATCATAAGGTGGTAGAACAGCTGTTTTAAATGCATAAATATTGAGAAATACATGGCAGGAGTAAAAATTTCTTGGGATGAAAATAAGAAGATGTATTTTGGGGCACTTAATGTCTTTTAGAACCATTTGTAGAGATCATTCCAAGTTTTCAGTTGAAAATCCCTTCATCTTCTAAGACTTTGTAAGCTGGATCATTGCCAAGAGTATCTTTCATGCCTGAGCTCTAAACCGGTGGAAAATAGGATTTATGAATTCTGAGTGTGCTGGTGCCACTTATATTGCTCTTCTCAAGGATTACAGTTTTTAAATGTTTACATGTAGTTAGCATTAAATGTCTGCTTTCCCCTGGACAAAGAATTGACTGTATAATGGGACAGTATGCTTAATGATGAGGAAAGAGTTAGGACGGATGGGAGTTTGGTAATGGGTCAGATCCTCCTGAGGAAGGAAGCTGCTGATGTCTGCACATTCTTGGTTCGCAGAGGAGGTGCTCCTTTAGGCCACCGCTAACCCATTTGTGGGCGATTTTTCATTTGTGTGTCCTTTCCTATCATCCTTACCGCTTAAACTCTCACTACGTGGAAAGTGGCCTACTCACATTTGAAATATCCAGGACTTCTGAAACCTGTACTTCCTTGGGTGGACCCCCATTTGCCCTCACCACGGTTCAGAAATGACTCACTTGGGTCCTGAATTTTGCCTTAATCAGTTAATCTGCTTTCCAGGATTTTTCTTTCTGAGGCATTAACCTTTCATCTCACTGTGCTGTGAGCATCGAACAGGTAGCAAGAAAACTGCCTTTGCCAGCGATCATTCAACTGTTTTTGATAGGTGGTAGGACACCTTTATGGCTAATCGATACAAGAGCAGGTAGCAGAAGGGATTAGGAAACAATGGGAATTGTGCTTGCATGACTTAGAATTCGTCATACTTTTCTTTAGAAATGTCTTTTTCTTTCCCCTCTGAAAAACAACAGCTAACATCTTCCGAAGTCTACCCCCGAAGTTTTTCAGGGCAGGAAAGAAAAAGGGTGTAAGACAAATGGAAACTCCAGCAATGCATTCATGTGCAGAAGCCACTCCAGTAAATACGACCAGAGCCTGTGCAGTGTGATCTTCTTTCAGCTAATACTGATCCAGTTACAACCTTAGCATATCTGAACCTAAAACGAAGAGCTCTGTTTATGCTTTGAAGCCAAACTACTTCAGGCTGGCGGTGAGCTTTTGGCCGATGCAGGGACATTTGATGGGCACTCACACCAGGTAAAGCCCATTCGGGTGCTCCTGCTTCTGGGTGGCCCTTTTGTCTCTCAGCCCAGAGCCTGTAGAGCCCCGCTCTGGAACTATTCCAGTGTCCCCTAGAATGTAAGGTGATTCTCTGCATACTGATCATGTGTGTTCCCTTTTGTCACAGGAGGACTGTGCCCAGGGTCAAGCGATCCTTGCATGGAGAAGCCATGTCCAGGGGACATGCAGTGTGTCGGTTATGAAGCCAGCAGGAGACCCTACCTCTGCCAGTGTCCACCAGGGAAGCTCGGAGAGTGCTCAGGTGCAGAGGGGAGTGGAATTATGTGGGTCTAAATTCATATTCCTGAAGCACTTGCCCTTGGGTAAATGACTCTGCCCTAGCTCTTCCGAAAGGCATTTCTGTCTGCATGCCACATTTACCTTCAGGAGGGACCACAGCTAACATCCGCCCTCACATGTGCTTGGGATTCATTACAGCTTCAGCCTGTGCTCAGGAAACCCATAATGACCGTGGACTCCTTATATAACAGGAAGACCACAACATGTGTTTTCAATGGTGTCTCATGGATGTTAAGAGTGTAAAATGGAAAATAGAAGGCCATTGGTTAGGCAGAGGAGTCAAGAGTATCCGTGGCATGGCCTTTGATGGTCAGAGGGCTGCACAACCCAGAGCCACAAAACAGAGCTCACCAGAAGGTACAGCTGAGCCAGTCCAGTTGACCTTCCATAGGGTAAACCCAAGCCTAGAGCACCAAGTGAGCAGACTCTCCGCTGGAGATATATACGTGCTGCATGTCTCACCTCTGTGTCCTAAAGGGAAAAAAAAGAGAAAGAAACCTGTTTATGTTATATTGATCCAAATGATCCTGTTTCTGATCTCCCTCAACTGCAGAATATGATTCACATATTCCCTATCACATCTAAACTCTAGAAGAAGTATTCATTTTGGGTACCAATAGACCTCTCTTTTTGGTAGAGGATGTATTTAAAATACAGGTACACTGATACCCTTCTTGGAATCCCAAGAAATATTTATGAAGTGGTGATTATAACAGCAATTATAGGGAGAACACAAAACAATGAGGTCTGCTATATGCAAGGCACTTTGCTAAGCCTTGGGTTCTAGAAATTCAGCAGCACTGTTCTCGAACATGGAAGCCAAAGCTCTCTCATAGGTGATTTTAAGAACAGAGCTGCCCGTGAAGTGAAGAGATCCCTGGCATACTTGCCTTTGCGGTCATCTAGGGCTTAGAGTTGAAAGATACTTAGGCTGGCCCTACCCCTACACACACCCTGTGCACACAGCAGGTGGGTCTGTAGGGGTGACAACAAAGCCAACAAGTCTCCTGACTTCAGATGTCACTTTCCGCCCATCTTCCTTCTCTTTTCTATGTAGAAAACTTGTGATTGTCCATGAGTTTCATCCACTGGTTGTATTTTCACACTTGCCACCTGTTGCCCCAGCAAGACAGCTTTTCAGCATCATTTTGCTTGTTAGAACATAAAGTTGGAGTTAGTACAAAAGACAGTGAACTCAAAATGGGGTGATGTAGATAGGACTATGGATGCTGGAAAAGCAAGCCTTGAAATTCATGGTCAAAAAGTAGAATTGCGACAACACATGAGCAAGACATGAACTTACTTCTTTCAACATTAGTGCAAATGACATCAGTTGGCTATTTGGCATTAAGATACTCGGGGAAGGTGGCTACTCTTTGCAAATGGCTTTCTCTCTTCTTTGTTTCATGGAGTGGCAAGTGTTTAAGTGTCTAAGTGACTGGTGGTGGGCAGGAAGGGCATATCCGTTAACAGTGCTCATTTTAGAAAGTGGGCGTTGAGACTCTAAGAAAATTCAGGTTATAGAATTTACCAAGTTTCCCCTGGCATGAGACCACTGAGATTTTTTGGTATCTGATGAATTAATATTTTTTTCACTTCGGAATTAGAGTGTGGCCTGAAGTGGAGAGAACCCGTTTTTAATCAAAAGCGGCTTCTCCTCAATGCCTTCATTAACTTCCCATGGTCTTTCATCAACTGGCTTGGTGGGTTGTTGGGTGATGTCATGTGTCCCTGACCATTTCTGGATGTTCCCAGTATATCTGTCTTCTCCTAATGGTCTTTTCAGGGCACACTTCTCTCAGCTTTGCTGGAAACAGTTACATCAAATACCGGCTGTCTGAAAATAGCAAAGAAGAGGACTTCCGGCTAGCTCTGCGTCTGCGAACCCTGCAAAGCAACGGGATTATAATGTACACCAGAGCAAATCCCTGCATAATTCTGAAGGTAATTAAAATGGGTTATCTTTTCCTGCAGTCAGTTCTCATGTTAATATTTTGGCTCTCAGATTGGGGCCTGAAATCTTTTTTGTCTTTTAAGTTCAGAAGACCAGAAACTGGCTTGAGGGCAAAGACGGGCAGCCGCAGTACTGGGAGGTGTGCCAACACCCCATTTCCTTTTGTACATTCGGCTTCAGAATTGGCTCTTCGGATATTGGGGCATCTCTCTCTAGAGTGGGTTCAAGGGCTGCCCTCCTTGGAGCTGTAATCATGCAACAGTTCATTAGGATGCACTTCCTAATCAATTCCACGGCAGGGGTGGTCCTTTAAAAAGATTGGTTGTGTCCTGTTCTCCCACGCGGGCCTAGCCCCACTGACCCCTGAAGGTGACTTCTGTTCTTACTTGGGGAGGAAGTTGGAGATCTAGGGTAGAGGAGACTCCATATGTCCTGTCATGGCCCCTAGTCGCCCACTTGTGCAATCACTGCCAGCCTCAGAAAGGCTCCGAAGCAGCCGGATCTCCTGGAGAGCAAGTCTAGCATTTGTATGCGGCTCAGAGCTCCTGGCGCCTTCGTGAAACCAACGACAACACAAATACTAACAGCTTTATGCACCTCATTTGTTTTCTCTTATAAAGTTAATATGATACATTTATTATATACGATCAGCACCATCTGATCAAGGAGAGAACAGAGATTCAGAAAGGTCAAGTTCATTACCCGGGGTGGGCCAGCTCACAAGCGCCCAGGCCAGGACCTGCATTCCAGTCTCTCTGGCTACATTCTGCTGTTCTGCACACTCTCCCCCAGCTCTCAGTCTTGCTGCTATCATCATTTCATCCAAAGTCACATTCTGGGCATCTGTCGACCCAAGGAAGCCTTCCAGCACAGGAGGACAAGGAGGGAGATGTTTAATCTGAGGCTGTTCTCCCGTTCCCGCAAGGTTCCTGTACCAGCCCATTGTAAGTGCGTTCAGAGGCAGACGCAGTCTGACCCCTAGGAAGTGCCCATGCAAGTGGAAATGGCTGGCAGTTTTTTCCTTCCTAGGGTTACATCACTGGGCTTAATGGGGATCATGGTGGGCCTTTAGAGCTTCTGTCCTTTGATTATTTGATAGGTCACATCCAAGTTGATGAGGTGCCCCAGGCTTTCATCCTGAGGGAGAAAAGGATGTAGGACATTAAATGCCCGTGGCTTCTATCACACAGACTTTTACTCACCTGCTTCTGGAATTGCCAGGCACCACGTGGTGGCCAGAGGGAGCGAGCAGGCAATTGGGGTTTAAAACTTTCGTGGGGACTCGCCTGCTACCTCCACTCATTCAACTCAGAGAATCATTTCAGCTCTGGGAAAGAAAACAGGAGAAGTTCTGGAGGCACAGTTTTAGCAAACTGAATTCAAGTTAGATATTCGTGGTAGAAGAAGACACAGGCAAAGACCTAAGTGCTGTCTTTCTAACCTCCTGGCCCCTGAAGCCACCTGCCTTGGGTGGCTTCTTTCTAAATAGCCCTGAGAGGTGGGGTTTTGTATACTCGCTGGGGAAGGGCTCTGGCCCTTCCGAGCTGCCAGCTCCCGGGGCTCAGCTGAAATGTCACTGACCCTCCTCTCCTCCTTCAAGGTCTAACAGGACCGCTGGTTTGCAGACCTTCCTTAGGAGGCACTTTCTACTAGCAAATCTCTCCTTTAGCATTAAATCTGAGAGAGAACAAAACTCTTGGGCCTGAATGGCCAGATCCTAAAACCGGAGCTTGTCATTTGACACTTTCCTGGCAAAGGTCTAAAACGTGCAGGTCCCTGGGGATGGGAAAGAAGAATAATTAAACCTTTTAGGCGGCTCTGGCTCCTAAGGTATATTGTATTTCACGAAACAAGCGTGTTTCTGAAAGTTGTGTAAATTGAATCTCTGTAAATGGAATTCTAATAAACGGTGGACGGTCACTATTTGAAGGAACCCTTCCATTAATCCCTTTGTGATGTGAATAATCACCCCCAGTCTGTCTGTTTGGTACGTTTGCTTTTCATATGTTGAGTTAGCCTAAAGCAGGACACAGCTGTACTGAACTATAGCAGATATTCTCCTACAGTCGCCAGGAATATCCACTTAGGGGATTTGAATCTGTTTGCTTAACATTTCCAGCCTCATGCAAGATTTTTCATTGACTTTAGGTACAGTATGTGCCTTGTACTCAGGTTCAACGACTAGACTGAAATGCTTTGTTTAAGTTGCACCTCCTGGTTGTTTAGATTTTCCCAGTTAGAGCACGTTCTCTAAAAAGTATTGAGAAAATCAATAGGGGTGAAGGGCACCCCTTGAAGACAGTTGAAGAATTGCTTGGGACCTCAAGGATTGAAAATGCTCATGGACAAGGAGCACCACTCTTTCTTAGCAGCAGCAAAGGCGCTCATTCTTCTGTTGACCACTGACGCCCTGTCTTCTTCCAGAAGAGATTCCAGGCTTACCATAAACACCAAAATGCAGTAAGATCAGGATACCACTAAGATGAAAATAGAAGGTTAAGACCCAACCAATGAAGTGGGGACAAGAATAATATCATCATTAAAAAATCTAGACCAAGGGTTGCTGTATCAGTTGAACACAAACCATGACTCTGAATTTTCAGGCAGCCAAAACAAGAATAAAAACGATGGGATAGGTTCTCTGGCTCTTCTCAAACCTGTAAAAGAAACCTGTCAGATCACCAGGAGAGATTTATAACGTTTTCCCTCTATCCGTATTTCGGGTCCAATATTATGGTGAAAGCACGAGAAGTTCTTGCTTGTTAATCTAGAAATGTTATGATTTCATGTTGTGGGGAAGTTATAGATAACACATGGCTTCATTTCGATGATTCTCAGACACAGCTAACTTAAAACCCCAGGGATAAAAAGAAGATGGTCAGGGAAAGCTCATTTGGTTTATAAAACAGCCCACTTGGAGTAGCCAGATCTTTCTGACATAGAAAAGCAACAAGGAAGCCCCCACAGGATTCCAGAGTTTCAAGGATCTGTGTAAGAGTACCACTGAGAAGTGAGTTAACTGATAATAATTGCAGGATGATAATAATAAGATACCTAAGAGTTTACAAAGTACTTTACAAAATACATGCATGTATTCTTATACTCTCCTGTGCCCAGACAGGAGTGCATCCTTTTTTGCTTGTGAGGAAACAGGTTCAGAGAGAATGGATGGGCTTGCCCAAACGTAACTAGTCAGTAGTGGATCTGGCCCTCTAACCAGGGCAAGCAGGTCAGGGGTACTACAGGTGTTATCAAAAGAAGAGTTTTAGAGGGCTGGGATGATCATTTATTTATTTATTTATTTATATAAGGTTTTTTTTTTTTTATGTTCAATTAGCCAGCATATAGTACATCATTAGTTTTTGATGTACAACGATTCATCAGTTGCATATAACACCCAGTGCTCATCACCACACGGGCCCTCCTTAATACCCATCAGGTTACCCATCCCCCCACCCCCCCCTTCTGTAATCCTGTTTGTTTCCCAGGGTCCAGAGTCTCGCATGGTTTGTCTCCATCTCCGATTTCTTCCCATTCAGTTTTCCCTCCCTACCCCTGCGGTCCTCCATGCAATTCCTTATGTTCCACGTATGAGTGAAACCATATGATAAGGTATCTTTTTTAAGATTTTATTTACAATGAATCATGAAACACTATATCAAAAACTAATGATGTACTATATGGTGACTAACAAAATAAAATTTTTTAAAAGATTTTATTTGCTTATTTGAGAGAGCAAGAGAACACGAGTAAGAGTAGGGGCAGAGGGAGAGGGAGAAGCAGATTCCCCACTGAGCGGGGACCCCAAAGAGGCAGGGCTCGATCCCAGGACCTTGAGATCATAACCTGAGCCGAAGGCAGACACTTAACCAACTGAGCCAGCCAGGCGCCCTTAAGGCATATTTTTTGAGCCAGATAACCACTGATGGCAGCCTTGAAAACAGGTTTTCAAAAAGTTCCTTTACAAAGAATAGTTCATAACCCTCTTACAAGTTTTGGGGCATTAGTGCATTTGCTAGAGCCACACACCAAGGATCTGAAGCAGTAAGACTTTGTGCCATCATTTCTACCTTTTCACTCAAAATCCTACTTTCCTACAAGATGACTTCTTACAGCTCTGATATCTTGTCTTCCAAGCCACTCAAGACCGCGTTAAAGCCCATCGCTGATTTAAGACAAAACTGAGGACTTAAATACCTCGTGATGTTAGAGCCCTGCTCTCAGAATTATGCATTTCATTGAACAAATTGCCTACCTTCCTCCCCCAACCCAGCACATAATTTCAGATCATTGCTGCAGACTTTTTTTCTTTCTTTTTTTACAGTTTGATGCACAGCTGAATTTCTATTAAAACAGTTTGCCCTCTGACTTGAGAAAGCATTGTCCTCTTAAGAGAGATCCTTTCAAACTGGGTCTACCCTATTTTGGAGACAGAGAAAAACTAAATATGATCAGAACATGAGTTTCCAGTGTGAACAGACTCAGACATGAAACTATTCTCTTCTCTCCTCAGCATAATATGCTTGTGACATAGGAAGAGATTAACTTTTGCAAAGTTGCCTCTGACATCAGCACTCTGGTGTGTCACCTAAACAAGGCTCATCATTCCAAACTCCTAGAATTTTGAGGACATAAATCACTTTTGTTTTCCAAAGGCACCAGGCTTCCTACTTATTCGGCAGGTTGCTGCTCTTACTTTTCTCAACAGGAAAGCAAACTGAACTGTACTCGCTGTTACTGTGGGATCATTTTATGTCCCTTAGTTATGGAACTTCAATGTACCTGAGTACCTTAGAGCTACATCGGTTCTCCCAGATGAATTTGCAACTTGGCTATTAGCCCAAGAGGTAGGGAGTGGGGTTGGAGAGGGGAATGGACCGAGGAATCTATTAATTGACTGCATCCTTTTATAAAACCTTCGATGAGTTGCACCCTCACCGCCAGATCTTCCTTGCTAGTCTGGGGACACCGCTTTGTAGCCACGGAGCATAACAGCAGATGGACTGTGTCGGAGGAAGGAAGTCCCCAAAGTCGCATTTGATCATTTTATTACTTACATTGAAATAAAAATATGGATATTACCCAGGAGTTGTTCCTGAACAAGTCTGCTGGTATGATTTACAATATCCATTCAGTCCATTTTGTGGAACCAAGAAACTGACCAAGGCAATAGCATAGATCATATAAGAAAGCTCTTTGAGAAAAACATAAATATTTGCCTCCGGTCTCTTTACATGTATACACTTGGATTTCAGAGTGGGAGTATGTACATACTGCGTACAGGGCAGCTAACCATTCTGCAGTGGACCCAGGCTCCTTGGAAAATGAGCCATAGCCACGATCTCTGCTCGCCATGTAAGGGGTCCCAAGCCCAGAGAGGTCAGCCTGTTCTCTCCAGGTCGCCTGGGTGGGACACAACAAAGCCCGAGTTAAAGTCCTCTTTCGTATGTTCCCAGGGTTCTGCCTGGTTCACACAGCCCCCCGCCTTCCATGTACGCGTGCTCCCATGGCATAACTTTATATGCAGGAAGAGAAGGTGCTAGAGAATCCACAGAGGCAGAAATGAGAGTCCCTAAGAATTAGTTGTCTGTGGAACATACTGAAGCATAGGGAGAGAAATACATCATTCGTGAGAATGAGTGATTCTGTGAAAAATCCCTATCAGGCTGTCCTAAAGCAAACGCATGTTGGAAAGAGTGGGTCTGCCTGTATCTGTGAATTCATTTGGCATGTATACCTCCTTCGTTCTTAGAGATCTAGGTCTGCCTTCCCTTCCCTTCCCCTTCCCACTCTCCAAAGTTTGTGTTCTCTTCCCAGGTTCTGGTACAGGACTACCAATGTCAGCAGATCCTAAATGAAGGCCTGCTGCCCTTGCATGACTCAGATGCCGGCCCGCACAAGACCCCTTTGCTGGGTCATACAAAAAGGCCAGCAGAGTACCTTTTGTTTCGCAGTCGCTGGCTGCCAATCCTCTCATGGCCCAGTATCGGTTTGTTGGCAGGACCAGGGTCCAGCATCATTCCCCGGATCCTCAGCCACCTTGCGTTTCTGAGAAATGCAGAGGAGGGTGGACCCCAGGGGATTCAAAAGCCAGCCCGACTCCTCAGCAAGAGTTGAACCTGGGTCTCTGTGGAGGACCAGTCCCTGGCCAACAGATCCTGGCCAGCCACCATCACCCAACAGCACACACTTTCTGAGTTTAATGTCCCCCTGCAGTTCATTAGCCTCCCGGAACGGACTTGGATGCCCTCCCCTCGGAGGCACTGCTCAGTGCAATCAAAGCAGACAGGTCTGTGTTGTAGCTGACCCTAGATGGGGGGCTGGGAGCATCTACAAGGCAGAAACAGTTACCCAGAAAATCCCAGATGTCATTAAAGATACATAACTATATTCTAAGCAAATGGCCAAGCCCTGGGCGCTTTGTGGGATAATTGTAACCTAAATGATGAGCAGCCGTCCTAAAGAACCACTTTAGGAATATGCTAGTGTTTAATATAGAAGGGTTTTAAAATCTTAGCTATATGTGAAGCTGGAAGTAAAAGATCATTTATTTCTACCTGGCCTCTTTCTTCCCTTTTAGCACACTCACAAGACTTACTTGTGGAGTACATATGTATTTCTATGCTTATCTGATTTATGGCCATCTCCACCCACCCCACTCCACCCCCGCCAAAACATAAGCCCCCTGAGGTCAGAGAGAACTTTTTGCTCACAGTGGTTTCCATAGCACCTAGAGCACTGCTTAGCACATAGATGTTCAATAAATATTTATAAATAAATATTGAATTCACAGAAATCATTCCTGTGGTAGTAATAATGAAGAAGGGTGCAGAGAATGAACAGACCCCTAAACAAGATATTGCTGTGACCTTTCAAAGGGCGAAGATCCAAAGAATAGGAACATTCTTAAATATAATTGTGGATCTGTACAGCTGTGCTGGTGTTACTAATTACAAGATTTGGGACATTTCAGGCATGCATTTGCATAGCACATAATGGGGAGAGATCAAACCACCCCAGACTTAGGACTGGCTCAAAAGAAACGTCCATCCTAGAGGCTTCCAGTGCACAGGGTGGGAACAGGGAGTCCGGGCACATGCTGCCAGATGCATACTGAAAAGCGCTCCGGTGCTGGTTCCCCACACAGATTGTGGACGGCAAGCTGTGGTTCCAGCTGGACTGCGGCAATGGCCCGGGGATCTTGGGCATCTCGGGCCGCGCGGTCAACGATGGGAGCTGGCACTCGGTCTTCCTGGAGCTCAACCGCAATTTCACGAGCCTGTCCCTGGACGACAGCTACGTGGAGCGGCGCCGGGCGCCCCTCTACTTCCAGACGCTGAGCACGGAGAGCACCATCTACTTCGGGGCGCTGGTGCAGGCGGATAACATCCGCAGCCTGACGGACACGCGGGTCACGCAAGTGCTGAGCGGCTTCCAAGGCTGCCTGGACTCGGTGGTGCTGAACAACAACGAGCTCCCGCTGCAGAACAAGCGCAGCAGCTTCGCCGAGGTGGTGGGCCTGACCGAGCTGAAGCTGGGCTGCGTGCTCTACCCCGACGCCTGCGAGCGCAGTCCATGTCAGCACGGGGGCAGCTGCGCCGGCCTGCCCTCCGGGGGTGAGTGCACTGCGCCTGGGCACCTGCCAGGCAGGGGTGGGAGGCGGAGGGGCTGGATCGACCTGCGAGGGACTGGCTTTTACAAGCCTCACCCACTCGAGTGCTCTCGCTGGGAGGCGTAGTCGCCCCAGATGCTGGCCGGGCTTCCTACTGCCCTGTAGGAAGGTCCGGGAGCTTGAGGAGTGTCCAGTTTCACCAGTCCTTTTCGCAGCAAGCCACCGGCGCAGGGCGGTGACCTCAGGAGTCCAGAGATGGCTGTCACAGCGGCCCCCTCCCCTGTCCCCCCCCCCACTCTTCCAGGCCTGGGGAGGAATAAGACCCCCTTTTAGGTATCTGCCCTCTTGAGCCACCTGTGTGTCACCGCAGAATTGGTGGCAGTCTGAATCATGACTTCCCCACACAATCCTTTGTCACACATCATGTAACTTCACTAGAAGCTAAAGGGAGGGGAGAGTTGAACCCACCACTCCAGGAATGGAAATACAGTGGAGATGCTTTGCAGCATGCTTTTAAAACGTACGCATTAAGAATAAATCTAGAGACAATTCTATAAAGGGGTAGAGGGTCAGGAATAAAGAGAGGGCAATTTACATGAAATCTCAGGACAGATGAACAGTCAATGAGGGCAGGATGCTCTATGCCAATAAATCTTTTCCCCAAGCATATATCATGAAGAAAGAAGGAAGGAAGGAAGGAAGGAAGGAAGGAAGGAAGGAAGGAAGGAAGGAAGGAAGGAAGGAAGGAAAGAGAGAGAGAGAGAGAGAGAGAGAGAGAGAGAAAGAAAGAAAGAAAGAAAGAAAGAAAGAAAGAAAGAAAGAAAAGAAAGAAAGAAAAAAGAAAGAAAGAAAACAAGGTAGGTGAAAAAGGCGGGGGAAGGGAATAGAGAGCTTCTATTGTTTGAGGGCAAAGCCAAGATCATCTGAGTCCTTGGAGTCTGGAAATAAAAGAATCCCTGACTTCCCCCAGATGCGGTCTCTGTGCTAACATAAACTAGGTCAGGCACTCCGCTAGTTGAAGGCCCTGCTGCCTTCCAACAGCCCAGCCACTGATCACACTTGAGCCCCTTTGCAGAGTCTCTCAGCAGTAGTGTGATTAGCAAATTTAAACCTTCCTCACAAATCACTTAGAGATTCTGCTGTGCACATTACCATCTAATGTTCGTGAAGCCCAACTCCAAATTTAGAGTCCATTTTATTATTAGAATGTTATAAACTGTCCATAAAATGATGCACTGCTGAAATACAGACACCAAAGTTATTTAGACTTGCATATGTTACTGCCACAATGAGGGCCAAGTGCCCTGGGGGGAAATTTCTGCCGTCTCGATTTAAGAAATCTATTTGCTGTTTTTACTGTCTCAGCAGTATATGTAAATAAAGGGTTGTTATGGTGCCATAATTCCCGAATGATGGGCAGTAACTATACTTCAGTGGTTCCATAAACCAGCCCATTATGACAAGTCATGGCCAGTTTTTCACCAGGCAAAACAATTCTGCTAGTGTGAGCCATCCACGATATATAAAAGGAGCATATAATTAAATTGGGTTGAAATAGAACACCACTCCATGTCAAATGCTGGGTACCTAGCCACAAATTGTAACATACTTTTAACGATGGCAGGACATTGTTTTTGCTGGCAAAGCTACGGGCTTCCATGATGGGTTATCTTTAAAATAATAATAACAATAATAATCACCGTATTAAGGAAAAAGACAAGGAATCTTGCTCCTCGGCGTGCATTTTAATGTTTTTTAATTGCCTGAAATCCGTGAGCAAAGTATTCAGTGCAGGTATGTTCATTAGGTGAGTGTGACTCATGTCAGCACAGCAATTGTCCTCTCCTTTTTTTTTTTTTTTTAATCTCATTTGGTTTAACCAAATTTCAGCACTGAGGACCCACCTGCTGTATACTTTTCACATGGCCTCAGGAGCTTGCTTTCCTCTCCCCAGAGGCCCAACCTGGCCTACAGGTTACATTCTCTCTCATATTCTTTGTCCCCTGCTCCCCGCTTCCCCCTCTGATTGGGTTTGGGACTGGGATTCCACAACAGATGCTCTTTCTTCCAAGGCAATAGAGCCTTCCATCAGTTCAAATGTCTCCTTTGTGCCTGGAGGCTCATGTTTTCCTAAAACAAAGTATCTTTCCTCATCTCCACCTATAAAACTCTCTTTTCTCGAGCCTACTATTTCTCTTGAGTTGAGGAGGCCCAGTGGTTCTTAGCGACCCCCATGGGACAATCTGAGGGTCTCATGCACAGCAGTACTGAACATAGGGCAAGCGGACTCCTCACCACCTGCCAGGAAATCCAAGAACTGGGTTTCTCTTTCTTCCCTAGGGAATCAAAGGCACAGAATTCCTCCTCTGATGTATGAGAAGGTATCTACCTACTCCAGGCTATCAGGACTGAGACCTCGGCTTCTAAAAAAGAGGAGAGGGAATCCATTTTCTTGCCACATTATCTGTTAATATAAGAGGAATTTTTGCCAGGCCCCTGTATCCTCTCTGCGAATGCCCAAAATTGGGGGATAAAAGCAAGGAAAGAAACAACCAATAATTTGGCCTTTAACTCCTATCTGTGAAATTCTGCAGCTAATTGTAAGAGTATTTAAAAGAAAGGAAAAATCATTCTAGTTGTGAGTGATGGTTTAAAAAGAACAATAAGACTCAGTCATTAATGAAAGAATATTCATGCCTTGAAGAATGCCCTCTGGCTGCAGGGGTGTCTAATCACAGAGAGAGAGTCCGGCTTCCCCAGATCAAAGGCTGGGATGCAGGCAGTATTCAAAGAGGGGAATAGGGCTAGAGAAAGTGGAGTGAGGTGCTTCCGGTGTGACTCCATGCAAACGAGAATGCTGGTGACAAAAGTTAATTGACTGAACATCTTGCTGCCATTTGAACCCTGTGCTGTGTGTTGCTTTAAAATTCCAGACACTTTATTCAAGCATAATGACCCCCTTGACCACGGAAGAATGCTGGAGTTTTGGTCATCGGCTCTCCTGGGGACAGACTTCACTCTCAGACTGTGGCTATCCTAGCTCATTGTTCCAGAGCATTTGGAGTGTTTTAAGCAGGCAATTCCCAGCAAGAGGCAGGATTCTGCTCTAACCACCTCCAAACCCAATCAAACCCCTTGGCACGAAGCGGCCAGCAAGCCGTGTCTGCTAGCTGGGAATGACACGGTCAGCGGGTTTGACCAGTGTTATAACTCTGGCTGTCCCGAGAACGAGCCACGGGAACCCCAGGGGAGTTCGAGCCCAGAATGCTAACTTGTAATAAGAGTGTAAATATGACTCTGTAAATCAACCACAGAGGGAAGGCTCTCTCTTGTTAAAGCCTCGAAATTATATATATTTCATAAACATGAGCTGGAAATAGCAGCCACTGTGGAGAAGAAACGGCCTCGTCCCATTCTGACCCCTACATTTCCAGGCCCCGTGGGCGGGGAACAGCCCACTGAGCACCCACAGTCTGGATGAGGAGTCCTCCGTCCTCCCTGCCTTATCCTGCTCAGATTAAGCCCATTCCTGGAAAAACCTAGTTGAAGCTAAGCTATAATTTGGTAAAGCAATGCAGCAAGCCAGCAGTCACCAGGCCAGAAATAACCATTCTGTCAGCTCAGCATGAGACTAGAAGCCTAACTCTTAAAGTGAAAACCTGGTAAATTTGTACATGGGTAAGTGTTACCGTTTATTAGACCCTTACCTTGTGCTTGGTACTGAGATAAGTGCTTACCTTGTAAGTGCTTAAGCACTGCGACAATTCTCACAATACGCTGGGGTCAGTCCGAGTCTTCCCTTCCCCCACCCCATTTTACAGATTAAAAACACAGGCCAGAGAGATTAAGTAACTAGCCCAGTGTCACACAGTTAGTACAGTGGGGAAGCCAGGATTTGATCCAGGTTTGTGGAACCCCCCCCCACCTCCAGCCTGTGCTCTTGAAACCCTTGTTACTTAAAGTATGTTCCAGGAGCCAACCATATCGGCATCACTGCAAATGTTAAGACTGTAGCATCTTAGATCCCACCCCAAACCCACTGAATCCAAGTCTGTATTTTAACAAGATCTCTAGGTGATATACTGATATCTTTCTCTGTCTCTGAACTGCCCTGAAACCTAAGGAAACTAGTTCTTTTTTTGTTTTCATATATACATGTATATATATATAGTGGTTCTCAATCTCTGAGAGGCATCTGCATCACCTGAGGACCTTATTAAAATGAAACCTTGTTATAGAAGAGTCTCTCAATTGTTAAAGGGAAAAGGAGAATCTCTCTACTTGCCTCCATCATTCACTGCCCACGTCAAAGGAACCTTCTGGTAGATCACCGAGTCATAGTCACAAATTGCTCAACTTACTACCAAGAAGAATTTCTCAGTCAAAGTTTGCGGGGTGGGGGGAACTACCCAAATCTACAAATCGGAATCTCAGAATCTGCAAGGGGGGGAGTTCAGACATCTCTGTATTTAACAAGCCTCCAAGGTAGTTCTATGCACATCTGAGTTTGCGAACCACCGGAGTTTGGGAATGCCAATAAACTCTGTTTCCCGGAATGTGAGTCAGTGATGTCCAGGAGAGGTAAGCAGACATGGGATGTTCAGGAAGTGAATGTCAGGTGCGCGACCTGGTTTTGTTGTCACTGTTTTAGTGTAAAGCTTGAACTTTGTTCCCCAGACAGCCAGGAGTTTGAGGTCCCCCTGAGCTCCCCACCGAAAAGTGATAGTGTCTACCTACTCCCTCTAAGTAAGTTGTGCGCAACAACAAGGTCTTGGGTGTTGCCAATAGTTGGGCATAGAAGTGTTTTCAGCAACAAAGCTGCCCGAGATACTTTGGCTGATGTTTTACTGAGTCTTTTGCATCCCTAACTGGTAAGGGTTTAGATAAAATCAGGCCTTCCAACTTTGATTCTGGGGCCCCACTGCTGTCTCTGTGACCAGCAGATTCCACTCTGTGGCCTCCCTCCCCTCACAGCTGGCTTATGGGAATTGAACAGGGCTCCTGTATGAGCTCAGCCCACTGGCCCACTGAGCAAAGTGGGACAGAGAAGGGAGGAGCCAGACACCCAGTGGATATACTGTGGACATCATTTTTAAAAAATATTTTATTTTTAAGTAATTTCTTCACCCAGCGTGGACCTCCAACTCACAGCCTTGAGATTAAGGCTCACGTGCTCTACCGACTGAGCCAACCAGGCACCCTTACTGTGGACATAATTTCCCTGAGCTTTGCAGCTTATGGGGAAACTTTTTTTTTCTGAGTGACTTTCTTCTAAATACTGAGGTACCTTGTTTTTGGTACTTTGGAAAAAGCCTCACGGTAACAGCATTAATCATCTAGATTCTGCTAAAAAACAAAACAAAACAAAAAACCCTCAAAACTCTAAAGCAGTCAGGTTACTTGCAAACACAAAAGAACATGCCAGAAGGTGAGAATTTACTGTGTGCCTGATGTTGTTAACACATTCCATGTTTCCAGATCCTCAAAGAAAATGCTAGAGGCTCAGCCCAATATACAATGTATGAAATGTGAGCAAGCTGTCCTAGGGAAAGTTACAGGTCTCACCTTCAAAGGTCGTTCTGCACCCTGCTTGGTGAAAGATGGGAAGTAAGGACAGAAGCCATGCTCTACAGCCAAGCTTCCCCTACTTGTGATCAGCATCTCGTGCAATAATGGGCCCAACCAGCTTTCTCATACTTATTGAGATTCACACAGACCAGACGTTTCAGGATTTCCCAAGATTCAGCCTAAAAGTCAGAGTAAGAAACTCCCATGGCTTTCAGTCATTTGGTTGATGGGCAACACAGAAACGAAGCTGATTTCAGAATCCATAGTAATTACAATAATTACAACAATAAAGCACCTAATGTTTGTGTGCTACATTGTGGCTGATGAATCCAAAAGCCTTATTATCCTCTATGAAGTGGGTATTAGTGAGGTTCAATTACCAGATAAAAATAGGGAGGTTCCTGGAGGCCAGGCGGCTCGGCTGTGATCATACCCGGCTGGTGGGTAACAGCCAGAACTCAAAAGGACCCAGGACTTCCCTAAACAACCTCACAGCTGCCTCCCCAGATCATGTGAGCTCTTGGAGTCTCTAAATGTAATCCATAATCCAGCAAGCGCAGTGATTGATGCTGACTTCAGATCCCAAATGCCAGTTCACATTTGTCATTACTTCCACCTTTGTGCACAAGGCAGATGTTGCCTTATCGAGGCAGCCAAACCTGATCAGAATCATGTCACCTGCACTGGGGAGCAGGGCCGAGGGTTGAGACCACTACCTGGATGAATTAGCTTCGAAAACGACTAATAAGTCAAAGGAGTCCGATAGAAACGATCTTGATAATTTGCTTACCCAGCCCACATTCACTCTGTAATTGCTTAAACCGTTTCTATTTTTTTGCATTTAATAAGTTTTGCATTGTTCTTTGAACGAGGAAAGGAGGGGGCATTTTAAGTTGGTCCGGGTGCAGATTTCAAAGCCATCTGCATCTGCTATAACTAGAAGGATTGTAAACAAGAGCACAGCTTTGAGGCAAGGCTTAAAAATACACTTCTCACTTTGACAGGATTCCAGGGGAGAGAAGCTGTAACAGTATTATTTTTTTGTAACATGTATTTCAATGCTAAGAATATGACTGTCTGTTTTCAACCTGGGAACTACTTTAAGCGGTGTCTGTCACTTATTGACTATGTAACTTTAGGCAAACCATCTTATTTAAGCCTCAGTTCCCGTATGTCTAAAATAACTATAACTAAATAACTATAATAATAGTACTCACAATAAATGAGATAACGCATAGAACGTTCTTCGCATTTTTCCTAGTGCATAATAAGCTGTTGTTCTTTTTAAAAATTTCTTAAAAGATTTATTTATTTTAGAGAGAGAGCAGAAGCAGGAGTAGGACAAGAGGGAGCGACAATGTGAAGCAAATTCCATGCTAAGCACGGAACCCGACACGGGGCTCGATCTCACGACCCTGAGATCAGGTCCTGAGCTGAAACCAAGAGTCAATTCTTTAACCAACCGACTGCGCCACCCAGGCACCCCTGAGCTGTTGTTCTTACTAATAATTTCCTTATTTGACCTTCTCCCCTAACCCCGAAAAAAGAACCTACTCTTTTTTATAACACTTGGGTATTATCCACAGTGTTTTATTTTTCTTTCACATTTACAAAGTGTTAAAATACTATTTGTGGTCAGATAATGCCTGGATAGCTCTTGAAGTTCTTTCCTTGATTAGTGGGTTTTTAAAAAAGATTTTATTTGTTTATTTGAGAGAGAGCACGTGTGCACACAAGCGGAGGGGGGAGGGGCAGAGGGAGAAGCCGACTCCCCGCTGAGCAGGGAGCCCGACATGGGGCTCCAACCCAGGACTCCAGGATCATGACCTGAGCCGAAGGCAGATGCTTAACCAACTGAGCCACCCAGGTGCCCCCCTTGATTTGTGTTTTAGATCAACATACGGTAATGCTTGGGAAGAGCAGAAACTTTATGATGCCAGTATCTCACTATTTAATGATGAGTTGGCTCCCAGAGGGGTGTCTGATGTTGTCCATCTTCCTTATCTCCATACCCCCCTGGAGCATTGATTAAGTACAATCCCCTCCTCATTCCTAGCAAGTGATAAGTTTCCACTCACTGACGAGTTTCAATGCCAATACCATCTTGTAGAAATGTTTGAGAATCTGAAAGCCTGGATTCAAGCTCAAACTCAATCACTTACCGGTTATATGTTCTCGAACGAGCCACTAATGTCTCCAACCTCCATGGAGTTGAGATGTTAATGGGGCTTTTCATTTTTCCTTTATAGGATTATTGTGGTCCTTCATAAAATGATTCAAAGTGACTTTAAACCTCTACAGCAGTAGATCCCTCATATCACTGTGGCAGACTTACTGATATTCTAAAATTATTAATTAGGGCCCAGGCCAGGAGAATGAGATCATAAAGAAAACTCTGTGATAACAGGTTACTCTTGATCAACAAACCTCTTTCACAATAGATATCACTCTTCTTTCATTTAAAGAAAAATCTGACCACTTCAAAATAAGATCCAGTCGCTTTTCCCTCTCATCATGTTAACATAAAAACTCCAAATTTAAAGTTCTACAAGCAACATTTTTTCCAAACATTCTCTGCCTCCTTTGCCCCATGGGCTTGAGATCCTGAGAACAGATATTAGACAGCTTCCTTCTGTCTCTGGATAAGCAGAGAATCCAGAAAGAGAGTGTAATGAAGTACAATTATTAAAGGATATTGAATAGTTTAAGGACTCTGGAGCCAGATCCATACTAGCTCCATGACCTTGAATAAGTAAATCAACTTCTCTGTACCCTAGTTTCCTTGTCTAGAAAATGGGAATAACAATAGTACCTCTGACAGAGGCTTATTTTCAGAATTAGATGAGTTAGTACATGTGAAGTGTTGAGAACTGTTTTGGGCACAGAATAAATAAATAAAACATACAAGTGTCAGCTGCCATCACCGTCATCGACACCATCATCTTCAGATAATGTAGAGCAGAGCTCCTCGGTCGGGCTTGGTTTGCTCTAGCCTAGATCCAACGTGCCCGCTCCGAGCTCCCTCCTGCCACACCCGTGCCTGCTCTCATGGTGGTTTTGTAGCTGTCTCTGCATTTGTAGGCGGTGTATTTTTGTCTTAGTCCCTCTTCCAGGGTGTACTGGGAACCAGCTCTCTAAAAATCAAAGCCCCAATTTATAGTGTTTGTTGATTTCTGTGATGTAAATACTCCCACTGTGGCTCGTGTCAGGCTACCAGTGGTTTTAAAACTTGCCTGCCACATTCCGTTCTCACAGCCCTGTGAGCTCGCTCCAGCCCACCACTGCCTATGGCTTAGGCACTAAGTCAGTGATGAGGTGAATCAGTCAGGCAGGCGGCCGCATCAACACTAGAGAGCCCACAAAAGATAATGAAAATGACAAAACACAGAAGGAAATGTGTGAGTAAAATAGTGCACTAGAGGTATTGCCTCATTTTAAATTCTGATTTCCAAGGCACCGAGACATCAAATCAAAGAAATCAAACCCATGACCTTAGTTAGAATCCAGTTTCCATGATAGTAATTCAAATGCCCCTTATTTCCAGACAGGCCTTCCTTGTGTGTCCTTCCCCCCAATGTCTTCTGCTATGGCATTATTTGGGAAATTGTCCGAAGCTTGCCAAATAGGAGCTGGAGAGTGAGATTTTTACTTGCCCCGACCCACCTTGCCGTAGATTTCCCCTTCCTGGCTTCCCTCCCACCTCCTCATTGATGTGCCTTCAAGTCCCCTCCTGTGATTGTATCACCCCTCCCTTTAGTCAAGAAGGGAGTCTAATTCATCCTCACAAGTTACTCTACCTCTAACTGACATGCTTTTCTGGCCAACGACTAGCCAGGTGACACAAAGATGCATTTTTCCCAGTTCTAACTGCTTTCATCAATCCCATTCGATTCCATTAAGGCAAGCAGCTTCCCAAATTGGAAAAAAACAACTCCAAGTCAGCAGAATTTAAAGCAAGCATACCTCAGACTCCTGCATCCTGTCCACAGACATCAGGCTGGCTGCCTTTGGACACAGTTTGCATCAACAACAGTCTTTCCTTAAGAGTTAGTTCCCTGGTGTTTCAATGTTATTGCATTCGAGAGCACCGTGTCTCTCTCGGAGCCTCAATCTCTGGCCCTTTGTGTTTCCTGATGCTGGGGAGGTTGGCACCCCACGCCCCCCTCCTTTTGTGAATGTAAAGAGTTCTCTCTTGCCTCCTGCACCTGCCTCCCAAAGGTGAGTCTTTCTTTCTCTGAACCTATGAACAACCCAGACAGTCATAATGTCCCCTTGGACGTCAGAGATCTCTGTAGTGTGAGTTGAGTACACATAAATGAGCACATACGCTATTTCAATCTAGAGATTTTTTAACTATGTTATGCCTGTAGAAATCAGTCTATAGGAGCACCTGGGTGCCTCAATAAGAAGGGCATGTGACTCTTGACCTCTGAGGTCATGAGTTCAAGCCCCATGTTGGGTGTAGAGATTACTAAAATAAATAAATAAACTTAAAAAAAAATCAACCTATAAAATCCCAACATCAGTCCCTGGGGAGCAGAGATTAGCCCAAGAACCCTTCAACTAAAAGTGAGAGTGGTCATTTACAGCATTTACAAAAGATCTTAGAAATGAGGAAAGTCTCATTGGTCACTTCCGGGTAATGGTGGCAGCTCGCTGACACAATCCCACTACCTCATGAGTAAAGGCATTTTCATAAAGCCATAAACCCCGAGGAGTGAGGGGACTTGAGAAGGAGACAACACCAGCCAAGGTTGGAGGTGGGAGGCCAATTAACTGGTAGTCAGGAAGAGAGAAGTGAAGCTTCGAGAGGCTGAAATGTTGACCAGGAGAAGGGAATCTGGGAACTGAATCCCCAGAAGGCTCAGGAACTGGAGGCCTTAGTCACTGCTAAAAGGGGAAGCGATGGGGAGAAGGGCTTAAAATAAGAATTGGTCAAACATCTTTTTGAGAGGCAGTCAGAACCCTAGAGTCCCACCTTCTCTCTGCACAGCCAGGCAACCACGCCCCCCACGCCTGCAGGTGATGGTGGATTACAGGGGTGAGAAGACAGGGAGCGCCAGCACTGCCCTGCACTCGGCCAGTGCTGGGGCAGGTAGAGGTGAATCTCATGTCGTCATTGGATGCTGAGACCCACAACCATCGCTCCTCTACCAGAACCCAGTCTCTCGAATGTTAGAAAGCAGGCTTTCGCTGTCCCTCTGGGCAGGTGATAAGGGTCATTAGTGGGGAAATTTACCAACCCAGTGGAACTGAAACAGTATCACAGTATCACAGTTGACAAACCCCACTCATGTGCTCAGAGCTTCCCATCAGATTTCTAATTTCCTACCACCCCACTTTGCAATCTGAGGTGATAAGGAAGGATTGCCAGACAAGGTAGGAAATCCTCTAATTTGGAAGATAAAGAATGTATTAAGCTTCTTCGGAGAAACAGAACCAATAGGATGGATAGATAGATGATAAATAGATAGACAGACAGATGGATAGGTTTTAAGGAGTTGACTCATACATTTGTGGGGCTGGCAAGTCGGCTATTTATGGGGCAGGCCAGGATGCTGGAAATTCAGGTAAGAATTGATTTTGTAGTCTTGAATTTGAAATTGCAGAGCAGGTCAGCAGGCTGGAAACTCAGGCAAAATTTCTTTGTTGCTGCAGAATTCCTCCTTCTTAAGGCCAGCAAACAAATAAATAAGGTCCACCTGTATCATGGAGGGTAATCTGCTTTGGTTCAAGTCAGCTGATTGTAAGTGTTAATCACATCCACAGATACCCTCACAGCATCATCTGGACTGGTGTTTGTCCAACAGTTGGACACCATAGCCTGAAAACTGACACATAAAATTCACCATCGCAGAGACCAAAGCAAAGTAACAGAACAAAAACTACCTGGAGAAAACTTCATAAAAATATTAATATCCTCAGAGAGATAAGAGAAGATACTGTAACCGCAAAACATGAGCAGGATGCTATTGTTTAAACACACACACACACGAAAACTTAGTGAACAAAAAAGAGCCCTTGGAAAATGACAACATAAATGAAAACCTCAATAAAAGTTTCAGAAGATGAGAATCTCAGAAAGTACAGAAAAAAACCCATGGAGATGTAATCTAAGAAAAATAATTAGAGGAAGGTCCAGGAGATCTGAGACCAAATCATAAAACTTCCATAAAGACAGAACAGGGAAAACAAAGGAATGGAAATTATCAATGAAATAATTAAATTTCCCAAGAAAGTAAAAGGACAAGAATTTCCAGAGTGCCCAGGGCTGGTTGAAATAAGCCCACATTAAAGCATATCATGGTGAAATCTCAGAAAACTGGGGGCCAAAAGAAGATCCTCCACATTGTTGGAGAGGAAAAGAAACAAGGTCACGTACAAACTTCAGGAACCAAAAGGCCTTGGATTTCTCAAAGGCCACATGGAAGGTACTGCTCAGAATTCTGGACACAGCCTACAAAAGAGGGGGTAAGGGTGAAGTAGAGACACATCCAGCTATGCAGGGTCTCACAACATTGACCTGCAAACCCTTTCTCAGAAAGCTACTGTAGAATGGATCCTAAGGAAATAGAGAGTAAGCCAAGAAATTAGGAAGATAGGGGATACCAAAAACACTAGATCCAGCCCAGGAGAGCAGAGAGGGCATTCCCAGGGACAGTAGCCCCACAGCAGGACGAGAGTGCACTACTCAGGGTAGATCCAGTCAGAAAGCCTTAGAGGAAAGATTTCTCCCGGGTATGAAAATATAAAATACCAGGCAAAACAGCAACACCCAGGGAGACCTAGTCCATGAAGAGTTCAGTGCTTAATCAACAATATGTACAGTTGACTCTTGAAGAATGTGGGGCTTAGGGATGCCGACCCCCTGCAGAGTCAAAAATCTGTGTATACCTTTTGACTCCCCAAAACTTAACACCCGAATATAGCCCACTATTGACCAGAGGCATTACTGATAACAAACAGTCGATTAACACATGTTCTGTATGTTCTACGTATAATATACTATATTCTTACAATAAAGCTAGAGAAAAGAAAATGTTATTAAGAAAATCATAGGGAAGAGAAAATACATTTACAGTATCAAACTGTAATAGGAATTCCTTTAATAGGAAAAGGAATTTTAAATTTTTTTTAAAGTAGGGCAAAAGAAAACCCTTACTCCTTATTCATCCCTTCCATCTCTGAGAGGTAAATAATACCATTGTCCTCTTACCTACTCTGATACTTAATATTCTTTGCAGTAAGGATGCTACTACCTGTTTCCTCATGATGCGTTCATGAGTAGAGAAAGCTGACAAAGATGTGAAAATCAGGATCCAAATACAGGAGCTGGGTGAAGGCTGGGATTCTTCCATTTCCCTGTGCGTCTGCCAAACTGAGGCTCATTTGAGTTGATATATATCCACATTTTACCTGTCATCCTCTCTTTTCCCCTCCAGGCGGGAATTGAGGTTCTCACCTAAGGAGAGAAAGGGCATGGGGGTGAGAGGGGGTTCAGAAAAGGAACTAATGTGGTACCTATGGTAAACTGCTCCTCCCTGGAAGCATCCTGCCTTTTAGGTAAGAATGTGCTGGGGAAAGCATCTTCTCCCCATCTTGGCCTCTGCTCTTGGAGTCTGTTCCTTGGGTGCCTCTTACCAGTCTCACTCGCATTTAGACATGTGGTTAATTAGGTGCATTTTTGTGGACTAGCAGGGGATCCAAACCATTACTCGGCATCTTTGTGGCAAATGTGTCCCAAGTTCAAAATAACCAATCTGATAATCATCTTTGGAATCTGGGCCCTGCCAAAGATTTGGTTTAGGAGGAATCAGGAGGGCACGTGATGGCCGAGTCCCTGCACTCCGAGCATTGCCAAGGGCACTGTGGCTCATGAGGACCTCTGTCTCCCTAGGCTATCAGTGTACCTGTCTCTCACAGTTCACCGGGAGAAACTGTGAGTCGGAGATCACAGCTTGCTTCCCAAACCCCTGCCAGAACGGAGGCTCCTGCGACCCGATAGGGAACACTTTCATCTGCAATTGCAAAGCTGGGCTCACTGGAGTCACGTAAGTGAGATTATGCAACCAAGTCTTTCTCTCCTCTGCTTCTTGTTGCTAAGAAAGCAAAACAGTAAACGACTAATGGGGATAAAAGATTTGCCACTAGTGGAACAGGCAAAGGGTTAATATCTTTACAAAAAGAAGTCTTACAAATGACTTAAATGTTAACAGGGATCATCTCTGGGTAATGGAGTTATTGGTTATTTATACTTTCTTACTTTATACTTCTCTACATTTGCAAATTTTTATATAATTACTATGTGTTCTGTAGTTAGGAAAACAGTTTTTGAAGAAAATCATCTATGAGCCCTAATATTTTCAGTATAATTTTGAGGCAGACATACTACCCGTTTCCCCAGAACTCATTAACTGGACTCTACCGCCTAACGTTTTACGATCATTCTGAGAAACTAAAACCTACCTTTACTTTGCAAACCCTTTTTCCCCCAAGAAATGAGGGAAATTAAAGTGTTAGCCAAATGGAAAGGGAATGTTTTAAGCTCTTGGTAAAATGCCACTTCCAACCACCCTTGATCATTGGAGAAGTATATATATGTAATCTCAAGCAAGTGATATTCTAATTACAGATCAGTCTTATGGATTCATTAAAGCAAATCTCCCGAGGACTTTACCAGGAAATACTTAGTGGACTTTGAATCGTTGGATGTAATTTAAAGTAATAAAGCTGCATTTATTTTTAAATACTCTGTGATTCTAATTTCCAAATGACTTGGCCTCAATCTGTTCAAATTAGGGATGTTTGACTACATTTTAAAAGGTGGATTGCCAAAGATATAAGTGATTGCGCTTTTTAAATGAACACATCAGAGCAATTGCTGAAGTAGAGAAAAGTGAAGGAGAAAGAAGGCCTATGTTCTCACGTAATGATAAAGTAAGAAAGAATAAGACTTAAATCTTTGCCTTATAATTATACTCAATGTGAGTCATGGATTGCTTTAAAGAGAATAAAAATGATTTAATTATTTTTCATTAGAATGCTTTAATCATTCTTTCCTGATAATCTGCATTAGTATTAACCTTTGTGGTAGCACAGAATCTGTAAAATATATATATCTTTAGCCCTCCAGCTATCCGCTTACTCTGTTACCCCACCCTGCACACATGTGCGTGTGCGCGCACACGCACACACACACGCACACGCACACACGCGCGCACGCACACACGCACGCACACACACACGCACACACACACATACGCGCGCACACGCACACACACGCGCGCGCACGCACACACACGTACACACACGCACACACACATACGCGCACGCACACGCACACACACGCGCGCGCACGCACACACACACGCACACACGCACACGCACACACACACACACCCAGTTCCCAGAGAGACCAAAAATTACAGGAACTCTTGGGAGGAAAATGTCAGAACCAAAGATTTCCTCCTCTCGGGAAAGCCTATATAAGGTGTATAGGTTCACTGCTTTTTCTCTGCAATTCTCCAATCCCAGAAGCTCGGAGAACCAAAAGGGTTCCGGATAACTTCGTGGCAAACTAATTCGGTGGCAAAACCAGCCAAAACTGCTCTGAGACTATTTCTAGTCTTTATTTCTCTGATTTAGTGTGAATATCCATGTGTTTTATTATAGAAGCACTGGTATAGTTTGATTCTGGGGTCCTATGGCAGCTCCCGTTTGAGCAGTAGGGCAGGTATGTTCCAGAAAAGGAAAGACGTGTACTATATGATGTTTCTAAAATTGCAAGAATTTAATCCCTGAAATGCATCCGACCCCGAGGATTTGGAGACCAGTTCCTCTCCAACAGCATCTGCTTTTTCTCTTCCTGCTCCTTCTCTTCCCTCCCGCCAATCTTTGCCTTACTTCCGTCTGGAGGGGGTCAGACTATCTGGGAGTGATCCTGTTGATTGCGAGAAGTACCTTAACTCACCGTGACAACTCGGGCCACCTGCCGAGGTGCCCACCCACCCACCCCCCACTCCCAACACACACACACGCACTCATGCACGCCATCACTCTTTGTCACGCTTCACGTGCCCTTGGGGTGCTGTGTCTCCTCGTCAAGAAGGCCGTGAATGGCGCTGCGGGGCCTGCTGTCTGAGAGGGGCTTTGTGTTTTGTCACGAAGGTGCGAGGAGGACGTCAACGAGTGCGAGCGGGAGGAGTGTGAGAATGGGGGCTCCTGCGTCAACGTGTTCGGCTCCTTCGTGTGCAACTGCACGCCAGGCTACGTGGGCCAGTACTGCGGGCTGCGCCCCGTGGTCGTGCCCAACATCCAGGCCGGCCACTCATACGTGGGCAAGGAGGAGCTCATCGGCATCGCGGTGGTCCTCTTCGTCATCTTCATCCTGGTCATCCTCTTCATCGTCTTCCGCAAGAAGGTCTTCCGCAAGAACTACTCGCGCAACAACATCACGCTGGTGCAGGACCCTGCCACTGCCGCCCTGCTCAACAAGAGCAACGGCATCCCGTTCCGGAACCTGCGTGGCGGCGGCGACGGCCGCAACGTCTACCAGGAGGTGGGGCCCCCGCAGGTGCCCGTGCGCCCCATGGCCTACACGCCATGCTTCCAGAGCGACTCCAGGAGCAACCTGGATAAGATCGTGGACGGGCTGGGGGGTGAGCACCAGGAGATGACCACGTTCCACCCCGAGTCCCCGCGCATCCTGACGGCCAGGCGCGGTGTGGTCGTGTGCAGCGTGGCTCCCAACCTGCCCGCCGTGTCGCCCTGTCGCTCAGACTGCGATTCCATCCGGAAGAATGGCTGGGACGCAGGAACCGACAGTGAGTAGGAGGCCATAGTGTGTCTGCTTGTGCCTTTACTGTCGCTGGGGAGCTGTGGTGTGCCTGGCACTGGGGAAGGAAATCGGGGAGAGGAGAGAGAAACCGCCTGGGCAGGGCACTCCTTGTGACATGTTCTGGCATTGAATGTCCAGAAAACTTGCTCTGATTCTTATCCCCATTTACAGATGGGGAAAATGAGGCTCAGAGAGCTTGCATCAGGTGTCCAAGGTCACAATGCTAGGAAGAGGCAGCAAAGCAGGTGGGCCAATCCAGAGCTGCCAGCTCTAAAAACCCATGCTCTACTCACAACAGCACACCATCGGTGGTAATAAAAGCAGTGTGGTGACAGAAGTGATATACTGAGAGCATGTTCTGGAAGGTCAGAAGAAGAGAGTATTTCTAGACCTAAGGTGAAGACTTGAGAGCTGGAATGCAGGGTCCATGAAACAAGAGGGTGAGACTTAAGGCAGGAAAAGTACAGTCCAGATAGTGGTATTTCCCTCTCCTTCAGGCCTCATGGGCCAGCATCCTAGCCAAAGAACCACAGGTGCAAAGGCCCTGTGGTGGGAAGGACCTTGACATGTTGAAGAACAGAAAGGAGGTCAAGGTAGTTGGAGATTGGTGAGCAACAAGGGAAAATGAATGCATTTTAATGGCAACATGAGTGCAGGTTTTTAAGCAGGGGAGTAGCATGATCAAATTTACATTTTCAAAAGATGGTTCAGATTGATCCATGGAGGACAGATTAAAAAGGACCAAAGAGGAAAAAAAGCAGAGCTGTTAGCTAGGTTCCATGAACATCTAATTGAGCAATGATGATTGCTTTCCCTGTCCTAACACGGGTCAGCATGAAGCTAAGGCAAGCTCTGTAGTAACCTGTGACTTTCCGTTAGGCCGAACGGCTTTATATTTCAGCAGGAGAGATGCCCTGGTAGCAGGAGTTTCCAAAGGCTGGAGCTTTAGTACTATGATATGTGTTGGGGTAGAGGATCCGGGGGAAGCTGCTTTCAAATGGAACTGGAAAGCATATGAGCAGAGGAGGTGAAGGGCATCTTTGTGGAGAAAGGGGGAATTCCTGCTGTGTCTTCAAGGATAAGTACAATTTTGGTAGGAAACTATCGGAGAGGGCCTTCTAGAAGCAGGAAGCAGCTTGATGAGGGTAGGGGGCACATGAGGGTTACCTGACAGGTTCTCTTGTTCAGGAGAAAGGGGAGGCTAGAGATGAAAGTTTGGACATCATCTGGATGCACAATGGTTGAATCTCGAGTGGCCGGGGGTAGGGGGTGGGGGCGGGGATGAGCTCACTGAGGAGCAAGAATAAAGAAAGGATGGCCAGACTGGACCTCCAAAAGAACTTGGAGATGCATATGTATGGGAGGTGGGCAGAAGGGAGAGGCCAGGAATGGAGGCAAACAGTTGCCAACAAAAAGAGCAGGGACAGAGGACAGGGCAGCTGTGCAGAAGCCAAGGCTATTGATAAGGTTAGCAGGTTTGAGTACTGTAAAACTGTCTGGAAGGACACAGGCTTAAGAAAAAAAACAAAAACAACAACAGTACTGTGCTTGACACCTAGAAGATTTTTGGTCATCTGGAGAGTGTTTCAGTGAGTCGTCAAGACAGAATCCAGAACACAAACATTAGGGACAAAGAGATTTGGGGAGACAACAGAAGCAGAAGATGAACGTTTGCTGTATGTTGGATCTTCTTAAATCCTCCCAGCCGCCCATGTGGGCACCAAGTGGAGGAGCAGATGGGTGAGGTAGCAGCTTAAGAGCAAGTAGCTAGTAGAAGGAGGGGTGAGGACTAGAACCTGGCCCTTCAGGGTCCACAGCCTGTGCTCTTACCAACACTGCTCTTGGGGGCTTTAGCAGGATGGAGGGAGAGGGAACCCTGATGACAGAGGAGGGTCTCTGTTCTTCTCTGGGGCCGCCTCCACCATGCTATCTGCCGAGTCTTTCTGTAGACACTCTTGTAAGTCGTCGCCCTTGGATTTTCACCATAAATGCATTCCCTGTCCAGTGACTTTACTAAAGCCTTGCCAATCCAGCAGCTCTTCGAAAGGCTCTTCTTTTATTTAGCAGTGAAAAAAGAGAGGGCCTAATAAATGAAGTGGAGAAAGGAGTTTTATGCACGGCATTCACCGGGGTGGATCATTTGTTGTTTCTTTCCTAGTGTTCAGGGCTCAGCCCGGCCCTCACCTGGTGCTTTTCTGAGACACATCTTCGTATTTGGGGCAGTGTGGCCATTAGGAGGTGAACTCCTCTCAGGCATCTCTCTACCTAGATCAATTGTTTATCCAGTTCATGGTCCCACTGTGGCTTTGGCATCTGACAGCAGATGTAGAGCCACAGTGCCCGGTACTGACCTCACCCTTTGTGGAGGAAACAGTGATTTCCACCGTCACAAAGAGGAACACCTGTCCCCTTAATCACAAGTCCCTGTCTCTTCTCCCCATCATGTTACGCGATGATTTGAAGCTTTTCCCGGTGATCCTTTTCCTCCACTTGCTTCATAATGTGACAACTTAATTTCCAGAATCTACCTCACGCCAAAACTCCCATTTCCCCCCAAAGTATTGTTATGCTTTTATTGAGTAGATTTCCTTCTTTGTTAAGCAAGGCAGAGTTAGCTGGCGAGACAATCTTTAGGCGACTCATTCATTTTTTTACTTGACAACTTCAAGATATGGCTTGTTTTTATTGCTTCCTTTAGTCCATCAAATAAGAAAATAGCCCTGGAGAGAGAGAGAGAGAGAGAGAGAGAGAGTGTGTTGTTCAGGCTGTCTTTGCAGAGCCAAAAGAAGGAAGTGGGGAGACAAGAGCACGTCCACACTGCCGATTGCCCTCCTACCACACAGAGCTCCGATCACTGTCATTCCCAAAAATGGTGTGACGCTGCCCTCTAGAAGGCAAGGCGGAGAACTCCACTGGCTCCCCAGAGATGGAAGTTGGGATGAATGTAATGGCATTCTTGCCTATAAAATATTTATACCCCTATTTTATAAGTAATCTCATTTAACCTGGTGTTGACACCACGTCGGTTCATGTAAATGATTTAAATTAACTCTGAATGGCAAAGAGCAGCCCAGCCACTTCATCCTGCCTTCACTCTTCACTTCGTCGCCTTACTTTGAGGAGGGAAGAGCTCCTTTCGGCTGTCAGCTATCTGGAAGCTCATTTACCACGGGTTAAGGGTTTCGAATCCATAATGTAAATCACTTGATTGACAGACCTTTGCCCCCAGTGGTACAATCAATTTTCTATTGTGGAGCTAAATTATTTTCTCGAAGCAAATGAAAGAGCTCTGAGAAGTGAACTCTGGGGGTGGGAGGGCTAGGCATATGCACAAGGTAACCGGTGTCATTTCTGCTTTCTCTCTGGCTGTCCACAAAGACAAAGGGGTTGATGATCCCGGAGAAGTGACCTGTTTTGCAGGCAGTAATAAAGGCAGCAACTCTGAGGTTCAGTCCCTGAGCTCCTTCCAGTCGGATTCTGGCGATGACAATGGTAAGCACTCGGCAGCTGTGTTCCCCTGTGTGGGTTTTGCCTCCTGTGCTAGAAGTCCATGGGTAGGGAGGAGGGTGATGTGACCAGTTCTGTTTCTGGGCCTGATCATGGACTTTGGAGCATGTTCACCAGCTTTTTGGCTAGCCCTGCTGTTGGGTGTCATCGCTGAGCTGCCACTGTGGGCTGGCCAGGGGTCTGTGTCAAAGGTGGACCAAGGTCCCTGACCTCCAATAATGCATCTTCTTCTCCTACGGGAACCACCTCATCCCAAATGATACTCTAGAAAACTGTGGTCTTTCTTTTTTTTATTTTACAACTGGTGATCTCTTCACTCTTCACTGTATATCCAATTTCCCCATCGTCAGAAAATTCATTTAGGGGTAAGACCTCCTTCCCATAGAACCTCCTTCCCCTAGAAGTGGCATCGTCATTCAGCTGAAGTCCCCTTATAAGCATCTGGGGTCATGGGCCTTTGGAGAATCTATAAATACTGTGACTATGGATCCATTCCGTAGAAAAATGCACATATACCCAAAATGTGGCATGCGATTTCCATATGGTTCCTGGACTTCATTGACACTCCAAAGCTGCTACCACCAACTCTTGTGAACTTATCTTTATGGAGAGAGTACTAAATGCCGGAATGGGTTTTCTGAGCTGAGGAACCAGCTCTGGAGGATGGATTGGTCTCCCCAGGGCAGGAGGTGGAGCAGAAATGGTCACAAAACAGTGAGAGTTTACTGTATAGCGGTGAATCAAGAATCATTTCCAATAGTCATCCACAGAGACAGTTAGCATTCCCTTAGTCAATACCTTATTTCATTTCCCCATATGTAAGCCACTGGCAAAAATCGAATATGTATCAATTAATGTAATCATACAACCCATAAATGCATGCCAAGTTTCTCCTACATGCTGAACCCCGTGCTGAGTGTTTTGTACCCAGAAGTACAAAACGAAAATGATACAGTCTTTGCCCCCCAGGTAAATAGAGGAACAGGTGAGCTCCAAGGCCATAGAAGCAATCATGGAAGTAAAATAGTCTACCTTCGGCACCCTCATCCCCAAATCTCTTTCACCCCAGTACCCGGCATTCCAGAGAGGTGCAGAAGCCTACTTGTATCTGACTGCTGGGGTAACAAACCATATAACAGTGGCTTTCTTCTGACCATTCTCGGAAGGTCAGGGACATACCTCCAGATCTGTTTGCCGTGATACTTACTCCTTCCCTCATCCCCAACCAGAAGAAAAGCTGTTGCTCCTTGGCTTTTTATATAGAAACACCCGAGAACACGTAGTTTCCACTCCGGGCAGGGGTCTGGCAATGCTACCTAGCTGACTATTCTCACGGGCTCTGCTATGTGTGCCCTTAAGCTCACACATTTGGCCTTTCATGCTTAACCTTTCTGGGTTGGTCCTGACGAAAGTGGGTAGTGTTAGGAATTTTCAACAAACAAATTTTAAGCCTGATCACCTCTCCACAAGCTGCTGGTATCGGGTGCTAAATCAACCCCATATAGAGCACAAAATTCTCCTTCCCAGATTTCAGAGGCCAGATGCTGACTTTTGTCTGTGCTTTACCGGTAGAAGCCAGGCCTTGGGTTTGTTCTAGGCTATCAGTGGCATCATGGGAGTGTGAGGCCATCAGCCCTGCAAGGTGATCCTCCATCTCTGACATTTGGCTTGGAGCAGCATGGCTGACCGACAAATAATTATCCGTGGGAATAGTGAGGTCTTCCCCTGGGAGCCTTTGGGAGTTATTAATGAGAAATTAGCCTGAGCTTGATGAGCCACTGCCTTCCTAGATTGATTTCACTGGGCCATGAGGTGTGAATTTATGAGCCAGTACTCCCTGCCGATCATGCCTGGTCCTGGGTTTGCTGCCCTGGCCCTTCTGTTCCAAGGACCCCCAGGACCCTCAGATAAAAGCGTTCACCAGAGCGCTGCTTCACAGGCAGACTGGGGAGGCTTTGGGTGTTTGCATGCTGCACCTTTGATGTTGCCATCGTTGTGAAGAGACGTTCTCTTCTATCTGAACTACGTGACTAACCAGAAAATCTCCTTCCCTTCTCCTCTGTCTTCTTTTCCTGGCCACAAGCGTCCATTGTGACTGTCATTCAGCTTGTCAACAATGTAGTTGACACTATAGAGAATGAAGGTATTTACTTTTTTCTTCCATAGCATTTCTTTGTGTAAAGAGTTATCCTTTTGGAAGTATGGCTTCTGTGTCACTTGATCTGGGGTTGCTTTTAATCAGCTAGAAACCTAGGGGACACCGGCTGTTTCTCTAGGGGTTGGAGTGAATTTTACAATTTTAAAGGAAAAAAAAAAACCTAGTTCATAATTTGTTAAATAGGTGGGGTACTCTTTTTTATAAAAGCCCTTCTAAGACAAGAGTTCCCAATCAGCTGGAATCCAGGTTACTACTAAATTTGTTCTTATATTTAACATACTTAAGAAAGCATTCAAGGCTATACTCTTATGGGGATTGATTTTAATCAGGTAACTTTTATTAGTGACTTAATACAATTAGGACCAGGTATACATGGGATTTATCTTTTTATTTCCCAAAGAACAAGGAGGAGAAACAGGAGCAGGTGTTTTTAAGTTATCTAAAATGTTCTGTTTTACCCTCTTCGCGTAGCTTAGATTATCAGGTTTACCTCTCCCTTTGTATTTAAACAGTGTCTATCATGGACCAAGGACAGAACTACAACCGAGGTGACTCTGCCACAACCCCAGCATAACGTTTTTCTTCCACGTTTTGAATTGCTGAGTCCGTTCTTACCCGGTCCCTCTCCCTCCGTCCTTTCTGGGTTTCTTTGATCTGCATTTTGCATGTTCCAGGTGTCTTGTGTGCTTGGCATTGGAAGCGAAAGTCCCCCCAGCATCCCTCCCCCAGCCTCCCCACCGCGTGTGTCGGTCATTCATTTGCAGCGCGTCCTCCTACCTTCCGGGGACCACAGTACGGCCCATACCTTGCCCTCTCTCCGGGAGCATGTTGCCAGCCTGGCTCTGCATTTAGTGTATAGAAAGGAAGAAGGACTAGCAGGGAGGGGCTGCTGGAACTGGGTTTACTCCGCATGCCCTGGCTAGCCATCCCTTGTGGCATGGCTGAGTGTGAGGCTCTGCAGCAACCGGGCACCCTCTCTCAGAGTCACCATCGCCTCATTCTCCCGGGGGCCAGAGCATGGCTGGTCCCTGAGGGAGCCCTGTAAGGAGCATGCACATGACCCCGGCACCTTAGGGTCTCTTGGATGTTAATTGCATGTCAGCCCCCCCCCCCTCCCGCCCAATCCGCTCCTTTTCCAAGCCCTGCCCCAGCTCCAGTCTGGAGGAAATTGACTGTCACAGCTTTTCTCCCACAGCCTATCACTGGGACACCTCCGACTGGATGCCTGGGGCCCGGCTGTCGGACATAGAGGAAGTGCCCAACTATGAGAACCAGGAGGGAGGGTCTGTACACCAGGGCAGCACGCGGGAGCTGGAGAGCGATTACTACCTGGGCGGCTATGACATCGACAGCGAGTACCCACCCCCCCATGAAGAGGAGTTCCTGAACCAGGACCAGCTGCCCCCTCCCCTGCCAGAGGACTTCCCAGACCAGTACGAGGCCCTGCCGCCCTCCCAGCCTGTGTCGCTGGCCAGCACGCTGAGCCCCGACTGCAGGAGAAGGCCCCAGTTCCACCCCAGCCAGTACCTTCCTCCCCACCCATTCCCCAACGACACGGATTTGGCGGGCCCGCCGGCCGCCTGTGAATTTAGTACTTTTGCCGTGAGCATGAACCAGGGCGCAGAGACGGCCGGCCCCACCGACAGCGTGTCTCTCTCCTTGCACAATTCCAGAGGCACCTCGTCCTCGGATGTGTCGGCCAGCTGTGGCTTTGACGATTCTGAAGCAGCCATGAGTGACTACGAGAGCGTGGGAGAGCTCAGCCTCGCCAGCCTGCACATTCCCTTCATCGAGACTCAGCACCAGACCCAGGTGTAGATGGCGCATCTGCCCCGGGCCCTTGGCGCTGTCCGTGGCTGAACTGCGGGAAGGAGGCTGGCGGGGGTCGTGCGTCTGCGCGGCCAGCGGCCCGAAGGGAACACAGACTTGTCCCCTGGGGAACTTCTTTACAAGTCCTGCTGTCACGGGCAAGCTCCTGTCATGCTGGGTGCAAAGGAAAGTTTCCGATTGTTTCTTAGCGGTGATGGGTCGATAGCCTTGCAGTAGGTACCTGCATTCACAACCAAGATGGGGCACTGAGTTTCTACAGGCAGAATAAACTCCACCTGCTAGGTTATACAGCCCGTCCTGTATGGCTTTGTGCAGTATCAGGACCCAGGAAGGGTTATAGCGGCCAAGGCGGCAGTATTAATAACTGGCAACAAGCCAAGAGGCATTGTTGCATGTCATTTTGAGCCAATGGGGGGGAGGGGATGAAAATAGTAGTTATGATGGTTGGAAAAGTTAGTCTCTTAGGCGAAAGAAAAGAGAAACAAATATTATTAAAAAAAAAAAACAAACAAGAAAATGGGCTGAAGCCTTCAAAATCAACTCTATTTTTCTTTAATAAGCTGTCCAGTTTTCAGCTATAAAATTAGATTTGGGTAACATGGTTTGTATGCTTAGTTATTTTTGTTTGTTTGTTTGTGTTAATCATCCAATATAATATAGCTGGGCTTTATGATCTTTGAGAAGGGTATCATTGGAGAGGAATGTGAGGATATTTGGGCTCACTTTTGGGGGCTGGGGAGAAGGTTGACGTTATTCAAACATTAGAAAGAATGTGATTATCTGTTTTTGTGTTTTCCAGTAAATATTCCTGGCCATAGCTACAATTTTAATATTACTGCAGAAATTGGCTTTTGTTCTGAGAATCAGGGAAGAAAAAGAAAAAAAAAGTTGTACTTTGGCACGTTGTTCTCTACAATGAGAGGAATTTAGAGGTTTAAGCAGAATTCAAATTCAGGGAGAAAAAAAGGGAAATATACTTTCAAAACTTTCAGCTGGATGATCACAATTCTTGATAATGCAGATAAAATCTAAGTGTTATTTTAAATTGGTAGCATCATCACTATAAATGCAATTATGTTTGAAAAAAGAAGAAAGTAGAGTAGTTCTTGTGTATAAATTATAATAGCGTATGTGTCTGGGCCTATGTACAAATATGTGCTTGCACTCAATAAGGCTGCTCTTGAGGAAAGCTAACGTGAAGGTTTTAGGATATGGACTGTGTTGAAAAATCCTGCCAGCGAGGCAGACTTTCCAATTTCTCTGATCTCTACAATGTTAGAGAAACACCAAATGCCATATTTTGCTCTGGTTCACTTAACTTTATTTTGGTACTGCCATTTATAGTGACTTAAAACAAAACTGTGCTTTTGAAAAAATGATATTTTATTATAGTTTTCCAGAACTAAACTCTTATTTGAAAGATGTGTAATGTTTAATTACACCCCGGGGTTCTTCTCTCTCCTGACGTGTGGGCTTTGGCCCAGAGTTTCACAAATTGACAGGAGAATCACTTCACCAGAAATACAATAACCCAGTCCTCAAAGCTGAAAGTTACCAAGTTGAGTGACTCCGCTCTTTTGCTTCAGTCAGATTATGGCTGCGTGCACAGTGGCCATGGTAAATAAATGCATATTTGCACTATCTGCTTCATGAGCAAATCTCTGTGTCCACGGTTTCTGGTGACATTTGGCATTGGTGTGTCGACTAGTCTGTCCTGATTCTGTGTATCATCCACTCAGACATATTTTTAGTTGCTTCCGTTGTGTTTAGTCCACTGCTTTGTAGGAGTCAGTGTTTCTGAAGCTCGTTGTAACAAAACAAAACAAAAAAAATTCTTTTTCATTCCCAAGCTTCCAGAGTTCAGGGTACACTTCACAGATTTTCCAGCTTTTCTCCTCTCCCTGTCTCTTGGTCGGACCTCCTTGTGGAAGCATTACCCGCACTGTGGTCTTGAAATAAATGAAATTTCACTGAGGCTGCTTTTGAGAATAGAGTCTCTGGTATTTTTCTTATGTAAGAAGCACGTGTGCAAGAATCACGGAGAAAATGATGAACTAATGGTCTAGAATAGAATCACTGCTACACTTTTAATAATGCAATGACATAAAAACCATCAAAGTAAAACCAACAATTCATCTCTTGCCCCCAGGAAATATTAGAACGAGATTAATGCCGATGCTGCTTACACAGCATCTCCTCGAGGGAGAATGCCTGCCTGACACGGTAATGAAGGAATAAATAGATCCCTAATGCAGTTGTGAAGTCACCCAAGAAAACTGTGCGCACTCTTTTTGCCCTGACCTATCTAACATACCTCTTTCTTCAGCATGTCTTCCCCTGAGTTTCTGCAGAAGAGTTCTGCAGCTAAATGTATACCAGACGAGCATGTGTTATGTTTTGATTCATTACCTTTAAACACAGGATATCTTTTCACTTTGGGGATAGCTGGTTTTCCCTGTAGGTTACAAAACGATTGCAGTCAGGCCAGGGTGGAACTGAGTGGGGTCACTGATGAGCCAAAGAGCTGGAAGGGTCCTTAAGATCTGCTTCTAATCCCCTTTTTTTAATAAAAGAGGAAACATGACCAGAGAAGGGAAGGGACTTGCCCAAGCTCACGCAGGAAGTGAAGTAGCTAAACAGGGATTAGAACCCATCATTTGGCTGATATTCTTTCTATATAACATTGTTCCACTGACCTTCCTGGGACATGGTATCTGCCTGTATCTGCTGGACCTTCTGACATCCCACATTCCTGCTTTGGAAAATGCTAGAAAAGAGAATTCATGGAGATTATTTCTCTGGAAGCCTTAGGATCCCAAGTTTCCTTGTAGCCACCCCTAGGAAGGAGGCAGTTTCAGAATTCACACATTTCTTTGGACACTTACCAAAATGCTGCTTTTACCAAATGAATGTTTTCTAAAATGAGGATAGAATGATAATTACAGAACGGAACTCAGACCAGGCATCAATTATAGTGAAACTTGGATTATAATGTTACCTACTGGATGCAGTTTTGTTTTTCTTTTTTTTTTTTTCCTCCCTCCCGGTCCTGGTGTTTGTTCTTCTCCCCTCTGCCATGATGAACCACATGGAAAGTATAGAAGCCGATAAGTGTCTTGCCCTTTTTTTGATCATGTACATGCTACCTCCTGGGAGTCGTTTTCCGTAGCCTGTTGTGGGCATTTTACCTGTATGACACACATTCCTGTAAGGCTGAGAGTAGTTGGACTGGACTGTTGATGTGTGTCATGTCGCAAGCAGAAGCTACGGGGCCATCAAAGATGAATAAAGCAGGTGTTCAGTTGCTTTCTTCTGCAAGCATTTTGCTGCTGAGCTCCATTCCACACCAGCTTTCCATTTACTCATATCCTGCCCATTCATGAAATGCCATTGTAGAAGACAGTGGGAAGAGCAGGTCAAGTCTATGCATTTGAGGTTTACCCTAGCAGACAATCAGTCGGAAGGCCCGGAAAGGGCCTTTAGGATACATTCCTGGGACTTACCTGGAACTGCCCTTGGGAATCACCAGCACAACCTGGAAAAGAAGCAAGTAAAAGATATACACCACTGGCCAACGCCTACTTACTTCCCACCCCGCCCCCCGCCCCCACCCACTGCCCCCACTAACGCCGTGTCTACGTAATCAAAGTCGGGAAGTGAGAAACAAGATTACCACAAGGAATCACGTGAGACCCAGAAAACACTTCCCTGTGAACGAGTTCAGGAAGATCTAGTGTTCATTTTGCATGGGCTGCCCAGATAATGGCCTGGTTTCTTCACACTTCTGCCCTCCCCAGTGCACAGATATCGCTAAAAGTAGTGAGGCTTGCATGTTTTATGTTTTTCGTTTCAAACCATGAGAAATGGAGATTTGAAGAGGAGCTGCTTTGGAGTTCTCATTTTGTGTGGTCTGTGAGAAGGCGGTTACGTGTTTATGCTGGTGTTTGTCCCGCAACATTCAACTGCACATTTTTCTGGTGGAAATCCACAATGGCTTTAAGCTTCTGGTTGCATAATTCTAGGGTTTAAAGTCACTATTTGTGGGTTTGGCATCAGTTAATACTTAGCCAGCTGGCTAAGAGCTGGGAAACGAGTAAGATTTTCTTTCCTTATGTAATAATGAAAAGCAATAATTACAAGTATGTAATATTACACAAAGGCCATAATTAGTCTCTTCCAGTGTTGAAGATGCACTAGAGAATCGTACAGTCCATTCGAAGCGTGTTTGGACCCATTGGTATGGACTGTAGCACCCTTCCGGCAAACAAATACCACAATTGCTACTACTTAACAACTTTCTGAGCCCTTACTACTGCATTTCAGGAGGTGACAAATGTGTTCCGGAAATGGAAGCACTGTATCAGAGAGATTGTCTTGTAAATTTACCTGTTACAAACAGGCTGGTTTGTAAAAGATGTATGTTTTGGTGTTTAAAATGTTTATAAAATTGTATATAATGGTTTCAATTTTCCAGGCTTTTTGTAGATACTGTATTTGATGCCTATCAGGATGCTTTAATTTGGGGGGTCAAGTATAATTCTAAGTCACCCATGCTGTTGGTCTACAAACTTTTGAGGTAACTCCATGCACGCACGCACACACACACACACACAGGACCTTAGATTTGAAAAGGATGTTTTTTAATCATTTCAAAATGTACTGTAATCTTTTTTGGGTTCTACTGTTTTCATTTAATTTTCTCTGTTTCCAAGAAAATGTTTGTATTGACATTTTTTAAAACAAGTGTGCTTTGCCCAGTTACTAGGTACCTGATTTTTATGCCATTTCGGATTCAGATAAAGTATGTTGTTTCTTTACACACACCCACACACACACACACCCCTGAGAACTCCCCTAAACTTGCACACACACCGCACACCAAACCTTATGCAAAGGGGAAAGCTAACACTTCAAGTGAATCTTGTCCCTTACAGACTTGGATTGTTCCTGCATATATTGCTGTTGGCAGTATTCAGTCTTGTGTTCTTTTTCTAAAAAAAAAAAATGAGAAAAGAAAGAAAAACAACAACAACAAAAGGACGGCCAAAAAAAACAAAAAACAAAAAAACCAACAGTGTACAGGTTTGTAATTGCCAAAATTTGATGGTTAAAACAAGTTTTCAAGTAAAAAGAAAAAAAATGAAACTAGCAATTGTGTTGACCTTTTTAAGTGTTTTCTTTTATTCGCCTTCAGTTAATCACTCCTGTGGAACTTGGGTGGTCCTATCTTTGCGGGGGATGGTGGTTTCTCCAGAGACTTCCTACCTCCAGAAAGAGTTCTATTGGTTCTGGTGCACATGTGTTGGAATCCTAGGTAGCTTCTTACTGGGCACATACCCTGTAGGGATTTGCCCTGATGAGAATGAACACAGTCCTGGAGGCTTGGAAAAACAGGGGCCGTGGAGCCCCCCACCTCTGCAGAAATGTCCCCTAAACACCTCCCCACGCCTTCTAGGCAGTTTCTCCAGTACTGGGCTCCCCAAACAAAAACAAAAACAAACAAAGAAAAAATCCTAGAGTTCAGAACACAATTAGCAGTTGAGTTTTCCTCCAGAAAGCTCTAGAAAATTTTCCATACCGAGCAAAAGTCAAAATATATACAGAAGTTGGGGGTGGAGGACAAATTGATATTTTGAAGAGGCAGTGACCTTACCAGAAGTTAGCTTGAGACCAGGAAGGACTCCAGAAGGGCACCCTCTTCCTTGCCTTGGTGAGGGAGGACCTCCGGGGCCTGTTGGCAGATCAGCCCTGTCTGAGCCCCAGCAGCAACAAGGCCCCTCCCCTCCGTGGTCCGTGGGATTGGAGTCGACCCTGCCGGCCTGCCTGCTCCTGCAATAACTGCCTACCCCACCCTCACCAGGACCCCAGAGCCATTTGTAGAATGGGCCCTGGCTAGGCATTCAGTTTCTCCTCAGTGCACCGGCAGAGCTAGGTGTCCTGTGATCCTCTGGTTACCGCTCCCCCAAGGGTAAATGCTAAACAACTGGATAAGAGAAAGGGAGCACCAATTTAGTGCATTAGGCCACTTCCGTGGTAATACTCCTATCATGGCTGATTTCAACCTACTCAGGTAATATAAAGGGGCTCACAAGTTCCTGAAAGTCTAGCCAACCATGGCTCTTGCAAGCCAGTCTGAGCCAATCCAGCATATCTCTGACCCCCCGACTAGACCATGAGCTACTTGAGAGCCAAGTCATGTCTTCATTGTCTTTGGTTCCCAGGTTCCCAGTGTAGTACCAGCCCTCTGCTGAATGTTCCTGATTGAAAATTTCATCGATGATGTCTACCGCTAAATCCCCTGAACCTCATCAATCCTCCCTCATTTTGCTGAATTTGGTAACTGCAATGAGAAGGATTTCCAGAGAGGCAGGTGTTGAAAATGCTCCAAGTCTCCTGCCTTTTAACCCAATGGCACAGTGACAGGGTCATGAATTGAGCACCAGGAAACTATTCATGTCCGTACCTTTCATGTGGCCACCCTTAAGAGAAAGAGAATTTGTTTACATCTCCATCCATGCCTCAAAAATGACAGAGCAATCCAGAGATGTCACTTAAGAAATAGCACTGGTCTGTTGGGGAAACAGGAAAAGAAAAGGGCCTTTTCTTTTTGAAAAGAATTGGATTATGTTGGATTGAACCAACATAAATTCTGCCACAACATCCTGGGTGAATGCAAGCTGGTCATTAGAATGATGCTGTTCAACGATTTGAGCAAAAATTATCATCACCACTCACTAGCTTTGGATAACTGCTAGTTTGGATGCACAGCAGGGCAGCTTTCCCACCTACATCTTCATCTTGAAGCATTTTGGCCCATTTCTCAAAATTCTTCCATTTTTGTCTCCATTCTTTTTTTTTTTTTTTTAGTAGGCTCCACCGGCAATGTGGGGCTTGAACTCATGACCCTGAGATCAAGAGTCACATGCTCTGCTAAGCCAGCCAGGCACCCCTTGTGTCCATTCTTTTACTTGTTAAATTCTAATGAATTTTTAGCCAATTATGCCTATTTTATACTGTTTTAAAAAGAAGATTTGGAACAGCCTAAATACCTAACAATAAACAATAATTTGAATAAACACACAAAAATTAAAACAGCCTACAAGCTAAGCAGGTACAAGTGGCTTAAAAATAGAAGATTCTAGGGTGCCTGGGTGGCTCAGTTGGTTAAGTGACTGCCTTTGGCTCAGGTCATGATCCTGGAGTCCTGGGATCGAGTCCCACATCAGGCTCCCTGCTCAGCAGGGAGTCTGTTTCTCCCTCTGACCCTCTTCCCTCTCATGCTCTCTATCTCTCATTCTCTCTCTCTCAAATAAATAAATAAAATCTTAAAAAAATAGAAAATTCTAGAACATTTTTTTAGTGTTCCTTTAATCATTTGTACTGCCCTACCTTCCTTCCTCCCTTCCTCATTTTCTCTTACTCCAAACCAGTGCAATTCATTACAAACAAGAAAATGAAGACAAGGAAAGGAAGGTCATAAAGAATCCCTATATATGTCTCCAGAAACAATGGAAGTATTCTATCAGAGTATATTCTTTCAGACCATTCTATGTAGATACCCATTAACATGTTTTTTAAAAGGGAAGTCTTTATGAATAAACTTTTGGGAATTTTTTAAAAATATCACTCCAAGTAATAGATGACTACTTTCTCATGAAAAGACAGAAACAATACAAAGGCATCCAAAGCAAAGCATGAAAGTTCCCTTCACTTCACAACTGACATTCCCATCTCTTCTACCTTCAAAATATCATTTCCTTAAATGTGTAGGGGGCATTTTTTAGCCCCTTATAGGCAAATTATCCTCTATTGAGTGCCCTTTTGTGATGTTCCCTGATGATTTCTTTTTTATGTTTTCTGATCTGGCAACCCCCTGTTGGCCCATGGGATTCTACAAGATTAAGCACCTTTCCCCTGTCACCTTCTCAGGCTTCAGGAAATCCTACACTCTTTGCCAAATGCGCCCTTTTGTTTTATGCCCTTCCTGCCTGACACTGAATTCGCAGTAAGTTTAGGGGACCCACAATCAGCTCGAGCCAGAGCAGCACAGATTTTAACTATAGTGCCAAGCAGGAAGAGACATTGGAAGAGAGAATTTACAGTTCACTGGTGAATATATTCTTAGCATGAATACCTTTTCTTCCCCGCTCAACCTCCTCATGGTAAAAGATTCAGATGATGAAGATTCCCTGTATATGTACAAATACATATATGTAGATGGGAGGAAATGCCATAATGGGATCCAATTGTCCCGAAACTTGCTCTGTTTGCCTAACAATCTACCTTAGACATCTTATTGGTTACTCTTATGTTCTTTTTTTTAAAATTTTTATTATGTTAATCACCAGACATTACATCATTAGTTTTTGATGCAGTTTTCCATGATTCATTGTTTGTGCATAACACCCAGTGCTCCATGCAGAACGTGCCCTCTTTAATACCCATCACCAGGCTAACCCATCCCCCCACCACCTTCCCCTCTAGAATCCTCAGTTTGTTTTTCAGAGTCCATCATCTCTCATGGTTTGTCTCCCCCTCCGATTCCCCCCTTCATTCTTCCCCTATCTTTTTCTTTTTTTTTTCTTAACATATATTGCGTTATTTGTTTCAGAGGTACAGGTCTGTGATTCAACAGTCTTGCACAATTCACAGCACTCACCATAGCACATACCCTCCCCAATGTCCATCACCCAGCCACCCCATCCCTCCCACCACCCCCACTCCAGCAGCCCTCAGTTTGTTTCCTGAGATTAAGAATTCCTCATATCAGTGAGGTCATATGATACATGTCTTTCTCTGATTGACTTATTTCGCTCAGCATAACACCCTCCAGTTCCATCCACGTCCTTGCAAATGGCAAGATCACCTTCCTTTTAATGGCTGCATAATATTCCATTGTATATATATACCACAGCTTCCTTATCCATTCATCTGTCGATGGACATCTTGGCTCTTTCCAGAGTGTGGCTATTGTGGACATTGCTGCTATAAACACTGGGGTGCACATACCCCTTCAGATCATTACATTTGTACCTTTGGGATAAATGCCCAGTAGTGCAAATGCTGGATCGTATGGTAACTCTCTTTTCAACTTTTTGAGGAACCTCCATACTGTTTTCCGGAGTGGTTGCACCAGCTTGCATTCCCACCAACAGTGTAGAAGGGTTCCCCTTTCTCCGCATCCCTGCCAACATCCATCATTTCCTGACTTGTTAATTTTAACCATTCTGACTAGTGTGAGGTGGTATCTCATTGAGGTTTTGATTTGGATTTCCCTGATGCCGAGCGATATTGAGCACTTTGTCATCTCTCTGTTGGCCATTTGGATGTCTTCTTTGGAAAACTGTCTGTTCATGTCTTCTGCCCATTTCTTGATTGGATCATTTGTTCTTAGGGTTTTGAGTTTGATAAGTTCTTTATCAATTTTGGATACTAGCCCTTTATCTGATATGTCATTTGCAAATATCTTCTACCATTCTGTCAGTTGTCTTTTGGACTTGTTGACTGTTCCTTTTGCTGTGCAAAAGCTTTTTATCTTGATGAAGTCCCAATAGTCCATTTTTGCCCTTGCTTCCCTTGCCTTGGATGATGTTTCTAGGAAGAATTTGCTGCAGCTGAGGTCGAAGAGGTTGCTGTCTGTGTTCTCTTTTAGGATTTTGGTGGACTCCTGTCTCACATTTAGGTCTTTCAACCATTTTGAGTCTATTTTTTGTGTGGTGTAAGGAAATGGTCCCGTTTCATTCTTCTGCATGTGGCTGTCCAATTTTCCCAACACCATTTGTTGAAGAGACTGTCTTTTTTCCATTGGACATTCTTTCCTGCTTTGTTGAAGATTAGTTGCCCATAGAGTTGAGGGTCCATTTCTGGGCTCTCTATTCTGTTCCATTGATCTATGTGTCTGTTTTTGTGTCAGTACCATAGTGTCTTGATGATGACAGCTTTGTAATAGAGCTGGAAGTCCAGAATTGTGATGCTGCCAGCTTTGCTTTTCTTTTTCAACATTCCTCTGGCTATTCGGGGTCTTTTCTGGTTCCATACAAATTTTAGGATTAGCTGTTCCATTTCTTTGAAAAAAGTGGTTGGTATTTTGATGGGGATTGCATTGAATGTGTAGATTGCTCGAGGTAGCATTGACATCTTCCACCATAATTGTCCTTCCAATCCATGAGCATGGAACATTTTTCCATTTCTTTGTGTCTTCCTCAATTTCTTTCATGAGTATTTTATAGTTTTCTGAGTACTGATTCTTTTCCTCTTAGGTTAGATTTATTCCTAGGTATCTTATGGTTTTGGGTGCAATTGTAAATGGGATCGACTCCTTAATTTCTCTCTCTTCTGTCTTGTTGTTGGTGTATAGGAATGCCACTGATTTCTGTGCATTGATTTTATACCCTGCCACTTTACTAAATTCCTGTATGAGTTCTAGCAGTTTTGGGGTGGAGTCTTTTGGGTTTTCCACATAAAGTATCATATCATCTGCAAACAGTGAGAGTTTGACTTCTTCTTTGCCAATTTGGATGCCTTTGATTTCTTTTTGTTGTCTGCTTGCTGTGGCTAGGACTTCTAATACTATGTGGAATTGCAGTGGTGATAGTGGACATCCCTGCCGCATTCCTGACCTCAGGGGGAAAGCTCTCAGTTTTTCCCCATTAAGAATGATATTCGCTGTAGGTTTTTCATAGATGGCTTTTATGATATTGAGATATATACCCTCTATCCCTATACTCTGAAGAGTTTTGATCAAGAAAGGATGTTGTACTTTGTCAAATGCTTTTTCTGCATCTATTGAGAGGATCATATGATTCTTGTTCATTCTTTTGTTAATGTATTGTATCACGTTGATTGATTTGCGGATGTTGAACCAACCTTGTAACCCAGGGATAAATCCCGCTTGCTCGTGGTGAATAATCCTTTTAATGTACTGTTGGATCCTATTGGCTACTATTTTGGTGAGAATTTTTGCATCCATGTTCATCAAGGATATTGGTCTGTAATTCTCCTTTTTGATGGGGTCTTTGTCTGGTTTGGGGATCAAGGTAATGGTGGCCTCATAAAACGAGTTTGGAAGTTTTGCTTCCATTTCTATTTTTTGGAACTGTTTCAGAAGAATAGGTATTAATTCTTCTTAAAATGTTTGGTAGAATTCCCCTGGGAAGCCATCTGGCCCTGGGCTTTTGTTTCTTGGGAGATTTTTGATGACTGCTTCAATTTACTTACCAGTTATAGGTCTGTTCAGGTTTTCTACTTCTTCCTGGTTCCATTTTGGTAGTTGATACATCTCTAGGAATGCATCCATTTCTGCCAGGTTATCTAATTTGCTGGCATAGAGTTGCTAATAATATGTTCTTATAATTGTTTGTATTTCTTTGGTGCTGGTTGTGATCTCTCCTCTTTCATTCATGATTTTGTTGATTTGGGTCATTTTTCTTTTCTTTTTGATAAGGCTGGCCAGGGGTTTATCAATCTTGTTAATTCTTTCAAAGAACCAGCTCCTAGTTTCGTTGATCTGTCCTCCTGTTCTTTTGGTTTCTATTTCATTGATTTCTGCTCTGATCTTTATTATTTCTCTTCTCCTGCTGGGTTTAGGCTTTATTTGCTGTTTTTTCTCTAGCTCCTTTAGGTGTAGGGTTAGGTTGTGTATTAGAGACCTTTCTTGTTTCTTGAGAAAGGCTTGTATTGCTATATACTTTCCTCTCAGGACTGCCTTTGCTGTATCCCAAAGAGTTTGAACAGTTGTGCTTTCATTTTCATTGGTTTCCATGAATTTTTTAAATTTCCTGGTTGACCCATTCATTCTTGAGTAGGATGCTCTTTAGCCTCCATGTATTTGAGTTCTTTCCGACTTTCCTCTTGTGATTGAGTTCTAGTTTCAAAGCACTGTGGTCTGAAAATATGCAGGGAATAATCCCAATCTTTTAGTACTGGTTGAGACCTGATTTGTGACCGAGGATGTGATCTATTCTAGAGAATGTTCCATGGGCACTAGAGAAGAATGTGTATTCCATTACTTTGGGATGGAATGTTCTGAGTATGTCTGTGAAGTCCATTTGGTCCAGTGTGTCATTTAAAGTCTTTATTTCCTTGTTGATCTTTTGCTTAGATGATCTGTCCATTTCAGTCAGGGGAGTGTTAAAGTCCCCCACTATTATTGTTTTGTTGTCAATGTGTTTCTTTGCTTTTGTTATTAATTGCCTTACATAATTGGCTGCTCCCATGTTAGGGGCATAGATATTTACAATTATTAGATCTTCTTGTTGCATAGACCCTTCAGGTATGGTATAGTGTCCTTCCTCATCTCTTATTACAGTCTTTGGCTTAAAATCTAATTTGTCTGATATAAGGATTGCCACCCAAGCTTTCTTTTGGTGTCCATTAGCATGGTAAATTGTTTTCCACCCCCTCACTTTCAATCTGGGGGTGTCTTTGGGTCTAAAATGAGTCTCTTGCAGACAGCATATCGATGGGTCTTGTTTTTTAATCCAATCTGATAGCCTGTGTCTTTTGATTGGGGCATTGAGCCCATTTACATTCAGGGTAACTATTGAAAGATAGGAATTTAGTGCCATTGTATTGCCTGTAAGGGGACTGTTACTGTATATTTTCTGTGTTCCTTTCTGGTCTATGCTGCTTTTAGGCTCTCTCTTTGCTTAGAGGACCCCTTTCCATATTTCTTGGAGGGCTGGTTTTGTGGTTGCAAATTCCTTTAGTTTTTGTTTGTCCTGGAAGCTTTTTATCTCTCCCCCTATTTTCAATGACAGCCTACCTGGATATAGTATTCTTGGCTGCATATTTTTCTCATTTAGTGCTCTGAATATATCATGCCAGTCCTTTCTGGCCTGCCAGGTCTCTGTGGACAGGTCTGTTGCCAATCTAATGTTTCTACCATTGTACGTTACATATCACTTCTCCCAAGCTGCTTTCAGGATTTTCTTTTTGTCTCTGAGACTCGTAAGTTTTACTATTAGATGTCGGGGTTTTGACCTATTTTTATTGATTTTGAGAGGGGTTCTCTGTGCCTCCTGGATTTTGATGCCTGTTTCCTTCCCCAAATTAGGGAACTTGTCTGCTATAATTTGCTCCAATATACCTTCTGCCCCTCTCTCTCTTTCTTCTTCTTCTGGGATCCCAATTATTCTAATGTTGTTTCATCTTATGGTATCACTTATCTCTCGAGTTCTGCCCTCATGATCCAGTAGTTGTTTATCTCTCTTTTTCTCATTTTTATTTTCCATCATTTGGTCTTCTGTATCACTGATTCTCTCTTCTGCCTCATTTATCCTAGCAGTTAGCGCCCCCATTTTTGATTGCACCTCATTAATAGCCTTTTTGATTTCGAGGTGGTTAGATTTTAGTTCTTTTATTTCTCCAGAAAGCGTTTCTCTAATAACTTCCATGCTTTTTTCAAGCTCACCCTGTATCTTTAAAATCATCATTCTGAACTCTAGGTCCAACATCGTGCTAATGTCCATATTGAGTAGGTCCCTGGCAGTCGGTACTACCTCTTGTTCTTTTTGTTGAGGTGATTTTTTTTCCACCTTGTCATTTTGTCCAGAGGAGAAGAGATGAATGAGAGAACAAAATGCTAATAGGGTAACAATGTCCCCAGAAAATATACTCTAAACAAATCAGAAAAGACCTGAAACCGGGGGGGAAGAAAGGGAAAGAAAGAAAAAAGAAAAAGAAAAAGAAAAAAAGAAACAGATAAAAACAAACAAAAACAGAACAAAACAAAAAAAAACAGAATAGGATCAAATATGATCAGGCTGGTGCATAGATCAGTGCCACACACTAGATTGTGGGTGTCTTTTGGTCTGTTAGAAGAAAGTACCTCCCAAAATTTTAAAGAAAGAAAAACTTATATATGTACAAAAATAAGGGTTGACATGATGAAGGGATGGAATATGAATGTAAAGATAAAAATTATAAAAAATTTTATAAAAGAAATTGATAAAATAAGAAGTTGTTTGAAAAAAGAAAGAAGAGGATTAAAAAAAAGAAAAAAGAAAAAGGGAGAGAATGTGATCAGGCAGGAGACTAGAACAAAGCCATACACTAGAGATTTAGAGTATATTTTGATCTGTGAGAAGAAACTGTATCTCAAAATTTTAAAGAGAGAACAACGTATATATATATATGTTAAAAATAAGGGTAACTACTATGAAGGGATAGACTATGACTCTAAAAATGAAAAATAAAAATGTTTTTTAAAAAAGGAATTGATAAGATGTTGGTTGAATAAGGGAAAAAGAAAAATTAAAAAAAAAAGACAGTTAAAAAAATTAACTTTGAAAGACTAAAGAGTCATGGTAAAAAAGCCATGAATTCTATGTACAGTACTCCCCTAGCTCTGGAGTTCTGCCGTTCTCATTGATCCGTAAACTTGGTCTTGGCTGGCTGTTCTTGTTGATCTTCTGGGGGAGGGGCCTGTTGCCGTGGTTCCCAAATGTCTGCCGGAGGCGAAATTGCCCCGCCCTTGCTGGGCCGGGCTAAGCAATCTGCTCGGGTTTGCTCTCGGGACCTTTTGTTCCCTGCAAGCTTTCCGCACGGCTTTGGAGGATGAGAGTGAAAATGGCAGCCTCCCAATCTCTGCCCCAGAGTAGCCGAGAATTCGGGGCCCCGCTCCTCAGTGCACCCCCAGAGAAAAGCAGTCAATCACTCCCGTCTCCCCGGTCTCTGGCCACACTCTGTGCTCACCTGGCCTGTGACCGAGCGTTTCTATCTCTGGCACCCGACCCCGTGTGGAGTCTCCAAACCCAGCAGATCCCTGTGGTGCGCTCCCGTGCCACTCCTCCTGGGGGAGGAAGGGGAGTCTCCCTGGATCTGCCGCTTGTTGGGTCCCTGCTGGAGGAGCAGTGGCCTGAGTGTGCCACGGATCATGGTTTATGGCAACCCCGAGCTGAGAGCCCGTGCCTCGGCTCCGTCTCTGTAGCCGGCTTCCCCGCTCTGATACCTGGGAGCTCTGCCGCACTCAGGCACCCCAGTATTTCTGTGACCCAGAGGGTCCTGAGAGCACACTGTCCCACGAGGGTTCCACCCCCAGATTAGCCACTGGAGCGACGTCCCTCAGCGGAGCCAACTTCTAAAAGTTCCGATTTTGTGCTCCGGGGCTCTATCACTTGCCAGAAGTTGCTGACGGAGGCCCCCTCCCCCGCCATCTATCCTCTCGAATATCACCTCGGATTCACTTCTCCACACATCCTACCTTCCAGAAAGTGGTCGCTTTTCTGTTCAGAGAGTTGCTGCTGTTCTTTTCTTCGATCTCCTGTTGATTTCGTAAGTGTTCAGAATGGTTTGATCCTTATCCAGCTGAATTCCTGAGACCAGACAAAATCCAGGTCTCCTACTCCTCCACCATCTTGCTCCGCCCCCTCCTACTGTTATGTTCTTAATGGCTGCATTGTTTTCCATATGATGGTCATTCCATAATTTATTTAATCATGCCCTTATTGATGGACTGTTTTGCTGTTTGGATACTACAGATAATGCTGCCATGTACATCCTTGTTGCAATGTGACCATGTGTTAGTATTTCTGAAGGAGAGATTACTGAAAGCAGAATTTTTAAGTCAAACAGTATGTCCCTTTTGAAATCTGAGCATTTCTCCTATTTTAATTGCCTTCAAAATGGTTTCACCAAATGATAATCCTATCAGTAGTTGTACATAGTATGTAGAAAACAATATAACTCACTCTCTCCACCAAGTCCATGGGGCTGGCTCCATGTTCCAGAAGCCATACTGCTGCTCTAGATTGTCTGGAGATCCTAGGTTGAAGACTGCTATGGCAGGTTGCCACCACCATGAGAACTGACCTTGTAAGTCTCTACTTCCATAGACACTGTCACGTGTGCTACTCATCTGCAGGGAAGGGCTCACAGAGGAGAACTAGACAGCTGGCTGGTAGAACCACTAAGAACTCATTTCTCTGAGATACTAAATGTCCAGCTCTCAGGCCCTACATTTGGACAAGATTGTCCAGGAAAGACAGACGTTACCAAGAAAAACATAAGCAGACTCTATAGAGATTGAATGCTGAGGGTCTTGTAACAACAGGTCATGTCTGAATGATCATTATTCCACAACTGTTGAAATTTGTTTACCTTGAAACTTGAAATTGTTTATCTCTGTGCTGCAGAAAAACTCAAAGGAATCCTTCCATATGAGCTTTCATCAGTCGAAAACAAAGGACCACTGAGGGGAACCGTAATGGATCACTTTGGACGCTGTGGACTTAGGGTCTACCTCCTTGCTCCTTAAATTGTGGTCCACAGGCCAGCAGCATCGATCTCACCAGAGAGTGTGCTAGAAATACAGAATCCCAGACCCACTGAGTCGGAATCGCATATTAATAAGATCTCTGGGCAATTCATATGTATGCACATTAATGTCTGAGAAGCACAGCTGGATTCTTGACTTGGACTCTGAAACATACTAGCCATGTGAACTTGACTGAGTTACTTAATCTCTCTGTACTTCAGTTGCATAATCTAGAAGATAGGTAGGTTACAAGAAAACAGTGAGGCAGTGCATGCAAAGAGCTTTGTACAGAGTCTGACAAATAGTAAGCACTCAAAGGGTAGCCACATATTATTTTTCCTAATTTTCATCCAGGTTCCACCGTGCAAAAGGGGCTATAATCATTTCCAGGGGTCCCATGTCGCCTGGCTACTGGAGAAACAGTTCAGTTCATAATGATTAAAACTGTTAATAAAAATAAAAATCCTTTGAGTTCAAGCTCAGGTGTTCTCTGGAGTCATGCTTTCTGAGAACACTCTTCGGGGCATGATCAAGCATCTTGTTTAAATAAATGTGTTTTGCACAGATAGGAGGGACGGGGCTTTGATGCAGCCGCCTATCGGTACCAAGGTTCATCATCCCTCTTGTCCTGGCATTTCCTAATGAAACTAAGTCCCTGATCAATGCCAGGTCCTACTTCTTGAGGCAGAGATTTTAAGGCTCTATCATTCCTGTGACCCAGAAAGAAATGGCATTTAACTGGGCCACAGAGGAATTTAGTGACAGGTGACGAGACCTTGGTGTGGGGGAAGGCTAACGGTGGGCATGCTTGTTCTAAATGGTACAAAATTGACTCCGAGAAGAATGAGATTAAAATGACCAAAAGGGCAGCAACTTCAGGGACAAAACTGAAAGGCCGTAATAATATTTACTGTGTAAATAATTCACCTAGAACAGGAAAAGGCTCAGGCTCTGAGCACAAAGGGACTTTTTCACATCCCATAATATAATTAATTAAGAATTCAGGATACAAGGTAATTAGAGGAACTGTAACCTGGAGGCATGCTGCTGAATTATTCTGATCATTTTTAACAATGAGAAAATTTAATTTTCCCATCATGTGGCATAGATTTTAAATTTGGGTAATGTGAAGAGGAGTGTTCATACCGTGCAGTCAGCAAATTAAACTATTTCTTTTGATTTTGATTTTCCAGCAAAAATCAGGATCACATGATTGAATCTAAATCATGGAAATGATTGTCAGAGCTGGAAGATATTTGAGAGAAAAATGTACAAATTCCAGTTGAGTCTTGCATCTTAACACTAAGCTGCCCATGTTGCTCCTTTTGTAATTAGTGTGTGTGTGTGTGTGTGTGTGTGTGTGTGTGTGAGAATCTATTGCATTATTTGATGTTATGTTCTGGGGCAAGGGGGATGAATATATTATTCCTATACATAATGGAGGTGATGTCAAGCTACCAACAAATTACATTCACTTTCTTTGACAGGAAGAGACTGTCAACACTTTTTAGTCACCAATTAGTACTCATAGAGTTAAAAGTGAAGGGCTGAATTTACTTTTTGATGAACCCAGCCTTCATAGAAGATGTGCTGCAATCTACTGCTCTTGAATTATCCATTTTTCACAGTATTTCAGGCATTGCTTATTTAAATATTTCCAAGTGCACTTGTGATGCTTTTTATTAATGCATCAATTATTCAGTGTGCATTTTCAGCTATTACAGTGATTTCCCAAATATCTATTGCCTCATTTTGTACCATAAAATCCCTACTTTAATTGTGTTATCAAGATTTCCGAAGGCCTCACCCAAAGCCTAGTTTTGGTTTCAGAGAGACTGAGTTTGACTCCCCCTCTTGTGGGTTGAATTTTGTTCCCTAAAAAGATATGTTAAAGTCCTAGCCTTGGGGTGCCTGGGTGGCTCAGTCGGTTCAGTGTCCGACTCTTGATTTTGACTCAGGTCATGATCATCGTCCTGGGATCAAACCCTGCATCAGGCTCTGCGCTCAGTGGGGAGTCTGCTTGAGATTCTCTCTCTCCATCTTCCTCTGCCCTTCCCTGCCTGCTCACTGCCCCCTCTCTAATAGATAAATAAATCTAAACAAAAAAAAAAAGTCCTAGCCTTGGGAACCTATGAAAGTGAACTTATTTGGAAATAGGGTCATTACAGATATAAGCAAGTTAAAACAAAGTGACGCTGGATTAGGGTGGCCCCTAATCCAAAGTAACTATTGTCCTTATAAGAGGAAGAAGAACACACACACACACACACACACACACACACACACACACACACACGAGGGAGAATGCCATATGAAGGTAGAGACAGATTGAAGGGGTGGGTCTCAGGCCAAGGAACCCCAGGGATTGTTGTAATTATTAGAAACTAGGAGAGAGGGTCAGAACAGATCTTCCCTCAGAAACTCCAGGAGAAACCAACCCTGCTGACACTTGGATTTTGAAAACTGGCTTTAACAAACTGAATCTACTTTACAGAGCTGGGTTGCTGTTGTGCGAGACACCTCCAACAGGTGCAGATAGTCTAAGTGTTGCTGCGTGCTGCTTCTAGCGTCAGTTCAAGGAGGCCTAGACGTAAGAAGCCCAGTAGAGATAAACAGCCCTGTCCTTCTCTGAAAAAAAGGCTTCATCCATTTTTCCATTTTGACTGACACTTTTTGACTCACAAGCAACAAAAACAGTACTGAATAAGCTCTAGATAAGAGGGGATAATACTAAATAAGAGGAGACGTCACCATCCTTCTACCACCCTAGTGATTTCTGTTTTTATTTTCCGTTTATTTTATTTTCCATTATTACTTTACAGGAATACAGTCATTCATTTGCATAATTTTTCACAGCTGTAATCACAGTATTGACATCATTTTTATATTCTAATCTTATTCTTTCACTCTGTGTATTTAGGTATTTTTCTTACTTTTATAAGTCATCATATTTAAGTTGGAATGATTTGCTTTCTTTATATTTGAGGGCCATGGATGCATTCAAGGCAGATGGAGCTTCTTCTAAGCTTGGAGAGCTGATGGGGGAGAAGATGGGAATACTTCACCTGCTGAGGCTGGCATCAAGGAATACCCCTTCGCCCGGGACATCCCCAGATGGTGGGCCTGTCCACCAGGAGGGGAGGTCTTGTGTTAGAGAATGAAAGGCCTTGGAAGACTTAAAGGCCAGGGCCCGGTCCTTGCTGGTCACAAGGAATGGGTGCTTTCCAAAACGTCACGCCTTGTTCTCCAGAGGCAATCGCTGTCCTATGAGGACTTTCTTGAAGCTGCTTTTGCTGAAAAAGCACAGCACACTCTTAGGTTTTCGGTTTACTGGGGGTGGCAGAAGGAAGTTATGGAGCTCCAAAACACCCCCTAAGTCACCCCTTGGTGTGCCCACCAATCACCTGTGTAGCTTCAGGGGCTGTCTGGAGGAACCACCCCTTTCCTGGGAGTGTCACTAGACCACAAACCCACAGGCTCCTTCTATTAGTCAGGGTTATCCAGAGAAACAGAACCAACAGAATGTGTATATATATATATATAGAGAGAGAGAGATAGAGATTTATTTTAAGGAATTGGCTCACGTGACTGTGGAGGTTTAGTGGATCCAAAGTCTTATGAGGTGGGGGTAGGATAGGCCAGGAGTCTGGAGACTCAGGGAAGAGTTTCTGTTCAAGTCCAAATGCAGTGTGCTGGCAGAATTCCTTCTTGCTCTGGGGAGATCAGTCTTTGTTCTATTAAGGCCTTCAACTGGTTAGATGAGACCCACCCATATTATGGCAGGCAATCTGTTTTACTCCAAGTCCACTGATTTAAATGTTAACCTCATCCAAAAACACCTTCAGAACATAATATTTGAGGAACACGTGGCTGTCTTAGTTGGTAGAGCATGCAACTCTTGATCTCTAGGTTGTGAGTTTGAGCCCCACAGTGGGTGTAGAGATTACTTAAAAATAAATTTTTTTTAAAAAGAAAATAATATTTAACTAAAATAATGTTTGACCAAATATATTTTTATTTTAATGGTAAAAGTAATCTATACATGTTTTAAATCAGAAGACAAAGAAGAAAGCTAAAATCTTTCCTATCCCCAACATACTTCCCAGATATATATTAATATATAATAATAATCCCAAATATAATAATTTGATGCATATCCTTCCAGCCTTTTTCCTATAATGAAATGTAAATGTGTGAAATTTGTAATACACTCTTCTGAAACTTGCCTTTTCCATTTCATGGGAGTCCCTGGACATCTTCCCATAATCAGCACATTCTTTTAGCAGGTGCATACTATCTTGCTGTATGGAAGCACCCTAATTTACTTAGTAGCCCTCTTATTGATGGATATTTTGCATTATTTGCAGTTTGGGACCATCACAAACAACAATGCAGTGTATATTGTTGAGCATATCTTAGCAGTCCTGTGCAAGCATATTGTACAGTAAAGATCTAATAGTGAAAACGTTATATCAAAGGATATACCCATTTGAGATATTGCTGGATATTGTCAAATTAATAGATGTTTAAGAAGTGCTCGTTGAGTTGATTTGAAAAGACTCAGTTCTAAAGCAAAGACCAGCAGAGAAGGAAAGGAAAGAGAAAAGGAAGGAGAAAGAAAGAAGAGAGATTAAGAAAGATGGTAGACAATGTTTTGATACCAATTGCATTTGGCTGAGCTGGTGCTGTAGACGATACATTGTATCCATGAGGTAAGCTATGAGAAGACAGGGTTGTTTCATCCTTGATACAACCCAGCTGAGCCTGATAAAAAGAAGATGCCAGATAGATAAATATTTGTTGGATAATGGTACAAAGAAAACCAAGACCCACTGAGTTTAAGGCAAATAAGATATGAAAAGTATATTGCACGTCTTAGGCACTCAGTACATGGTACCTGCTTTTGTAATAGCAGATACTAAATTATGCTGTCACTAAGTATTGGAATAGTGAGTAAACCCCAGTTTGCTGCCTGCAGAGCAAGTGACCTCCCATTGCTTTGTATGGGGTGTCCTTGGCTGACAGACACCATCCGGAAAAAATGGGATTCAGCCTCTGTGCTTGGATTGAAATTCACACAAGGACAGGGTCAAGTACCTGAGAACAGCACATTCTGGAGCAAGCCAGACAAGGGATCCCAAAAGACTTGAGGGTGGCCTCGGGCTCCATTTTTGTTACCGAGGTTCTGGTTGCTAGCTTTATGTGGCACAGAGGGAAGAACACAAATGTTTTCTTCTGTACAATTTCCTCTTACAATGAACACACCAGTTTTCATCATGGTATTAAAGGAAAGTGGCACAAACGCTGTGTAGGTTCTGCCACCCACCCTGTAGCTGTGGCAATTACACCATTTTGGATAATTGTCTTGTAATTGCTGCTGTGATTTAAAATCTAATGCTATCCTCCAATTGTTCTCATGTCTTTTCATGAATAATGCAATCGTCCCGGGAGCCCTCTGCCGGTTTTTCATTTAGACTGGCCCTGTGTTTGAGTTATGCACCATTGTCTTACATACCATTTTCTCACAAAGCTAATGTGGCAGAGACAATACAGGGAATGATTAGGACTTGGCTTAATGACGGGAAATGGGAATGTGCATAAGGGATGAAGTTTTTCCTCTGAAAATATTTCCAAGCCCCAGGTGGCCTATAGGTAAACAGGAGGAAGGCAGATTTTTCTGGGAGGGTCTGAGTCTACCGCTTTCTCTGAATGACGGACATGCTTGCTCTGTCTGGTGGGGTAAGGTATTTCTTTTCAGAACAGAAGGCAAGCAGATTTTTCTGGGGGGTGACTTCTCTCAGTTGCATTGTGTTGTCATCATCAAATGCAAACAGCTCTGTAAACATGAGCTGGTGCCTCTCCCTACAAGGCCAAAATACCAATTGTTTAAATGAATGGGCAATGACAGCTTGGATTTCTGTTTCTGGAATCTGGGCCTCGGTTTAATAAAACCAGAAGAAATCGATTCTGTGTTCAGACAAACGACAATAGGGTCGTTTTAGAATTTCAGTTTAGCTTCTACCCAGGGACCGGACCATCTCAATCTGGTGGAGTCTCGATCATTTATTTCCATGTCAGTGACATAATGCCTTCACTGCTAGGCCCTCTGAACTCTAGTGAAAGTGGCAGAGTACCCTGGCCACCTAGCAGCAAATGGCAGTATCAGGTCACATCTACCCACTGACAGGTTTTGCATTAGGGCCCAACTTAAGTTTCTGAGTCAGCTCAAAGCCTACATTTCTCATTTAGAAGAAAGGCATTCACACATGCCCATTATGGCCCCCCACTGCCCTCATCACATCAAGGCCTGCCATCTTGGCATTCCCCATCCACACGCCCTCCATACTGTCCTCCTGTCTCCTGCTCCCATCTGGGCCTTTGCACATGCTTTTCTTTAGAGCTTTGTAGTTCCAAGAAGCATTTTTGACCCCTCAAGCTCTGTTGTTGCCCCCTTGCATTCTTCCATAGCCTCCTGAGTTAGCCATATCACAGATTTCTCACATGATATTACAGTGTTCTGTCTACTTATCTTCCTTGCTAGACCATGAGATCTGGGTGAGCTGGACTAACTGTTTCATCCAGTTCAACCACGTCTGTCATCAGTGAACAACTGGTAAAAGACAAGAGGAATAAATGAATAGGTGACTCCCTGCCCTCCCAGCCTTAGTAGGTGAGGTAAGCAAGGATTCTGCAGGATCCAGAGCGACCAGCTACAGCCCAGGCTGCTGAGTGGCCGGGCCCAGTAAGCTCCCTGTGTCAGCCCAGAAGCAGCCTCCCTCAAGCACCACAGACCTCCTAGGAAGTAGGACGGGAGCTGCAGAGCCTCCCCTAATGGGCCTGGGGAGATGGGCTTTCAGACTCCCAGACGGGAAGAGTCTGACGGAGGAACAGACTGAAATCTGGGAGCCAGGGTGCCTCCCGGTGTGTCTAAGACCTTGGGTCAGCTCTGCAGCGGGGGCTGCCGGGAACAGAGACAGGTGTGAGGTGCAGCCGGCTTCCACCTGAGAGGGTGATCTAGGGACAGCGAGGAAACTTCCCCAGCACAGATCTCCCCCTAGAGGGAAAGCTGCTACCAGCAAAGCGAGTCAGGATTTCCCCGGAAGCAGGTGGGGACGCTGAATCGGGCAGCATCATCGCCCAGGAGAGAGTGGGCCCAAGGACTTCACGGCGTGTTCTGATGTGATCTGTGGTCTGTGGGATAGTTTTAGTCTACACAACGGAATGGGTTGTTTAATATCTGAAGTCCCCTAATTGGGACGATGCCCTCTAAAGGTGGTTATTTAACGTCTGGAAGAGTACTCAGAGGCCCCCACAGGGGCGGAGGTGGTGTGGGTGGGGGGGTGGGATGGCTGTCACCAGGAGCCTCGGGCCGGCCTCAACCCTATTTATCTCCAGTTAGCACCAGAGAGTCTGTAGTAAGGGATTTTAGTAAAGATTTTTCGGTGAAATGAGTCGAGCTGATGCCTCATAACATATATGAGCTACTACCTAAGCACTTTCCTGGTTGAACAGGGGAGCCCAGAAGTGTTTACCCTTTGAAGTGGCAGCCAGGGCCTCATGAATCCATCGTACATGGAGTCATTTTCAGGGGATCCTGTCTCCCACTAGAAGCCTTGCCCACCACCAGATGCTATCATCTTCCTGTGTGCAAGCTGCTTGTCGGAGATTGCAAGGGCAGAGTGCTAAGAATCCAAACCGCACAGGGGTCATGCCTGCTCTAGGCCTGCCAACGGAAGTATGTGGGGGAGAATTCTGCCTGAGGCTTGCCTCACTGTACCCACCTGTCTCAGGGTTGGGCGCGGGGAGATCTAACAAGGGGACGCCTGCCACACCTGCCAACAAAGAACCTCGTCGTTGTGCCTCAGATCCCTTTGCAACATTGTGTTAAGGACTAAAGGAGGGGGGCCTAGACCAGCAAGAATACTTCTCAGGTCAAATGCCACAGCTCTTACATACTGATCTGAACTGCGACAGCCAGGCTTAGGTGCAAAACCTCAGCTAATTCTGGCAGCTCTTGGCGGTGCCGCACAGAAATGTTCTTGGAGTTTCTAATGAGACGAGATTCCCTCTCCTACCAGCCACATTTCCTCCCAACCCGGTGAGGAATTACTGGGTAGAGAACACAACACTTGGGAGGGTTAATTATGATATTTTTAGTTTTCTTTCCAAATTGAATTTTTCAAATCGAATTTTTCAAGGCATTCTTAAAAAACTAGCTTCAGAACCATGATTATTCTTGAGAATGAAGAGTAAATTGGCACTCACAGTCATTCACTGATTTCGACAAACATGTTGATGCTCATTCAATCACTCTTCAACGAATATTTATTGAGTACTTATCAGGGACCCAGACACTGCAAAGTTACAACCTCAGTTCCCTGATCACTTTAAGCAAAGTGGTGGTTGCGATTTATAGAATTCTTAAGAGTTCTGAGGACAATAGGGACTAGTCATTTTGCAAGGTCGCAGGAGGGGGTGGGGAATGACAGGCAGGCAGATCTGCATTCTCTCGCCACCACAGCTTCGGAAGATGCCTGCCTCCCCAAGCCAGGCAGGGTGGCCTTTGATGACACTGACAGGCTTGAGGTGCTCCAGAGCTTGGTCCAGGTCCCGTGCTGACAACAGCTAGAACTTGACAGCTTCCCCAGCCTTGCAGACAAGCGAGTTTCTTGATGCCCAATGTGGTGACAGCTCCGATATGCCATCCTGCCATTATTTCTAGGTTTGTGCAGGGTCTGGGGTTTCCCTGGATATTCACACTTGAGAGGAAGCCAACTCAACAGGCATGGACAGGCCATATTATTGATCAGGGAGAAGAGGCCACTGCACTCCTAGTCTAAATCTTGGACATCAAAGTCTCAGGAAAGAGCAGGAAGAGATATTCCCAACCTGGCTTCAGAAAGGACTGGATGGGAAGAAGTAAAACTTTCACTGTTTGCAGATGACACGATATATAGAAAACCCTCAAGACTCCACCAAACTACTGGAACTGATCAATGAATTCAGTAAGGTCACAGGATACAAAATCAGTACATAGAAATCCATTGCATTTCTATACACTAATAATGAAGCAGTATAAAAAGAAATCAACAATTCCATTTATAACTACAACAAAAATAAAATACTTCGGAATAAACTTAACCAAGGAGGTAAAACACCTGTACTCCAAGAACTATAAAACATTAATGAAAGAAATTGGGTGACACAAACAAATGGAAAGATATTCCATGCTCATGGATTAGAAGAGCAAATGCTGTTAAAATGTCCATACTACCCAAAGCCATCTACAGATTTAATGCAATCCCCAGCATCTTTCACAGAACTAGAACAAAGAAGAACAAAGAATCCTAAAATTTGTATGGAACAAAAGACCTTGAACAGCCAAAGCAATCTTGAAAAAGAACACTGGAAGTATCACAATCCCAGATTTCAAGATACACTACAAAAAAACCAGTCTGGTACTGACACAAAAAGACACATAGAACAGAGCAGAACAGAAAGCCCAGAAATAAACCCATGCTTCTGTGGTCAATTAATCTATGACAAAACAGGCAAGAATATGCAAGAGGAAAAAGAGAGTCTCCTCAACAAATGGTGTTGGGAAAACTGGACAGCAACGGGCAGAAGAATAAAATTGAACCACTTTCTTACACCGTACACAAAAATAAACTCAAAATGGGTTAAAGACCTAAATGTGAGACCTAAAACCATAGAGGAGAGCATCCGCAGTAACTTCTCTGACATTGACGGTAGCAACTTCTTTCTAGATATGTCTCCTGAGGCAAGGGAAACAAATGTAAAAATAAGCTATTGAGACTCAACATAAGCTTCTGCACAACAAAGGAAACAATCAACAAAACTAAAAGACAACCTACAGAATGGGAGAAGATATTTGCAAATGACATATCTGATAAAGAGTTAATATCCAAAATATGTAAAGAGCTTATATAACTCAACACCAAAAAACAAATAATGCAATTAAAAAATGGGCAGAAGACATGAACAGACATTTTTTCAAAGACAACCAGATGGCCAACAGACACATGAAAAGATGCTCAACATCACTCATCAGGGAAATGCAAATCAAAGCCACAATGAGATCACCTCACATCTGACAGAATGGCTAAAATAAAAAACTCAAGAAACAACTGTGGGTCAGGATGGAAGTAGGAACCCTCGTGCACTGTTGGTGGGAATGCAAATTGGTGCAGCCCCTGTGGAAAAACAGGATGGACATTTCTCAAAAAAATAAAAAAATAGAACTACCATATGATCCAGTAATTCCAGTACTGGATATTTACCCAAAGAAGATACCTGCACCCCTATGTTTATTGCAGCATTATTTACAATAACCAAACTATGGAAGCAGCCCAGTGTCCATCAATTGATGAATGGATAAAGATGTGGCATATATACATATACACAATGGAATATTATTCAGCCATAAAAAATAATGAAATCTTGCCACATGCAACAACATGGATGGATCTAGAGTTTAATGCTAAGTGAAGTAAGTCCATCAGAGAAGGTAAACACCATATGATTTCACTCATATATGGAATTTAAGAAACAAAACAAACCAAGAAACAGATTCTAAACTACAGAGAACAAACTATTGGTTACCAGAAGGGAAGGTGGTGAGGGATGGGGGAAATAGCTGAAGGGGATTAATAGTAATTTACTGTGATGACCACCGAGTAATGTATACAAGTGTTGAATCACACCGTACACCTAAAATATAGCACGGTATATTAACTATACTGGAATTAAAATAAGACTCCCCAGTACTCTCAGGCCTTGACACATTTTAAGTGTAAGACTAATGCTTTTTCCAATAGAGAATTGATTGCAGTCACGCAGTTGACTACTTCCCTCCAGCAGGCAAGGTCCATATACTTGTCCTAGCTCCTCCCAGTAGATGCTTATGGGCAAGGGATTCTGCTTCCATGTAAGGACTCCCCAGATTACTTGAGCCTCTCCCTTCTCTCCACAACAGCATCTTGAAATCCACCCCCACCTCTCACAGAAGCTCTACCATTCCAACTCCTCAGGCCCCAAATCCAGATATCAGCTTTGACTTCTACATCCCTCACATACAGTCTTTAGAAATGCCATGTTTGTAAAGATTTTTGGAACTTCTACAAAATATTCAGAACTTCTCACCACTTAACTACCCCCCTGGTCCAAGTCACCATCTTGCTTGGATTGTTGGAACAGCCTCTACTGCATTCTGTCTTTCATGGTCTCCTCCCCACCTCTACCATTCTCTTGGCTCACTTTATGCATTTATCACTTGATGTTTGCCTGTATCTCTAACAAAGTTAAGTCCATGGGGTGAGAAGAGCATCCAACATGTGGTTAAGTGCTGGTATGTGATAAATGGACAAGGAACACATCACCAGCAGACCTTGGGGACCTAACTCCCAGTGTATGTTGAATGAGCATATAATTTAGCTTAGGGTCCATGAAGTGTTTTCCTGTTCCACGTAAAAGTTAGGGAACAAAGGCCACAGTTCTATCTGTTCACTCCTCACCCTCCAGGCATATTATTAATCAGACCTAGACTACCATGTTGGGCAACAGCTTGAGCCCAAGCTTCCGAGTGAGCTGCTTGGAGTTACCACCCCACTCTTGGCTGAGTGATCTTGACCTGTACTGTCCTATCAGGGCCTGGGTAATAGAGCACCTAGCAGCACGAGCCACACAGTCATGTTGGGGGATGAACCCACTGGCACTACTGAGATCCTGTCCTACGCCATTGTAGGTGTACTTATCATGTGCCAGAACAGTTCAGCTTCCCCAGAGGAAGGACAGGCCGGAAGTGACTAAAGTTTGAGGGAAATGAGAAAGGATGGGATAGAGCCATGGCTGAGAATGAGGTAGGAGACCCTGAATCATCTTCACAGCCCGGAGCATAGATGCTTTGAAGCCAATGGGCCTTAAATTATAGTTCATTAGCATACCTAGAGGTTCCCTGTTCACCTCTTTGGAAGAAATAAGTAACCAGGACAGTGACGTTAGTTTATTAATCTTATTCAGTAAATACATAAAGTTTTATTTTTCTAGTGGAAGATTGCTGTAGAAACTGCATGCTTACTTCTTGCTGGCCTTTACTGCTGACTTGGTGACCTTGCCAGCCGTAGGTGACTTCTTATCCACCACCTTAATAACTCCCACGGCCACTGTTTGTCTCATGTCCTGCACGGCAAAGCCGCCTGGAAGAGGGAGAAAGGAGGTTTCTGGCAAGTGGTACAGAAGGAAATGTTCCTTAGCCTGTGCCTCGCCCAAAGGAGCTAATGCTTTCTTCCCGTGACTCAGGAGCCACCCCTGGCTTACCTAGAGATGGGTACTCCGAGGTTTCTACACACCTGGCCTTGCCGGGGACCATCTGCACAAAGGCTGTGTCATCGGACTTCAGGGCCTTGGGGTTGTCCTCTAGCTTCTTGCCTGAGCGCCGGTCCATCTTTTCCCTCAGCTCAGTGAACTTGCAGGCGATGTGACCTGTATGGCAGTCCAGTACGGGGCTATAGCCAGCGTGGATCTGCCCGGGGCGATTTAAGACAATCACCTGTGCTAGAAAGCTGGCAGCCTCCATGGGGGAGGGGTCGTTCTTGCTGTCTCCCATCACGAATCCACAGCGAATGTCCTTTATGGACACGTTCTTCACATTGAAGCCCACGTTGTCACCAGGTAGGGCCTCATGATGCATCTCCACAGATTTGACCTCTGTGGTAAAGTTCATGGGGGCAGAGGTGACCACCATCCTAGGCTTCAGGAAGCCCCTCTCCACACCGCCCACAGGCATGGTGCCAATGCCTGTCGGAGAGAAGTCAGAGTTGTTCCCCCACACCTCCCCCCCACCGCCTCCAGAACTGACTTCTCAGAAGGTCCCTTGGTTCTGCATTTAAGGACAAAGGGCCACCTACAGAACCGGTATGAAGCACCGAATGGATCGGGATCTATCTAATAAACGACCTATTGCATAAGTTGGAAATGCTGGGTGCTTTTGCACTTTGAATCCTAGCTCAGAAGCTGTGGATTCCAAGTCAGGATTCGAACCCTGGCCGTCACACACCAGAGCTCCTTCCTAACTTTTTTCCTCATTCCGGAGTGAACAGTCTCCCCTCCCTTCCCCCCACCCCCAGCCCTGTCACCTCCAATCCTGTACACATTCTGCACAGGGAGCCTCGGGGGCTTGTTGACTGGGTGAGTTGACAGGAGGATGGCGTTCAGACCTTCCAGCAGAATCACCACGGTGGCGTTTCCCTCCTTGCCCTCCACCTTCCAGCCCATGAACCAGGGCATCTGTGGGGATGCAGAGCACAGGTGATTCTGGGGCACGGTTCATGGCATGCCCCATCCAGGACCCACGGCACCCGCCCACCCAGCCCGCACTCATTGCTGCTGGGCTCCAGCATGTTGTTGCTATGCCAGACTGAGATGGGCACGAACGCCACGTAGGCTGGGTTGTAGCCGATCTTGATGTAGGCTCTCACTTCCTTGGTGATCTCCTGGAAGCGCGTGACGCTGTAGGTGGGCTCGGTGGAGTCCATCTTGTTGACCACCACGATGAGCTGCTTCACGCCCAGCGTGTGGGCCAGCAGCAGGTGCTCGCGGGTCTGCCCGTTCTTGGAGATGCCGGCTTCGAACTCGCCCATGCTGCCCGCCACCAGGAGCATGGCGCAGTTGGCCTACTGGCCGGACGAGCAGGTGGGGCACAGGGCCTCAGACAGGCCCTCCAGCCGGCCAGCACTTGAGGCAGGCCCAGATCCCCTGGTAAAGCTGAGGAGCCCGCCCCAGAAACTTACAAAGACTGCCCATGGGGACTCACGGAGGCCCCACCGCCCAGCCCCACAGGTCCTGCCTCCCAGTGAAACTCTCCTCTAGTCCCACAAATGAGCTTCTAGTCCTTCCTGGAGCCCAGGGAGGCCCCTGGGGGCAGACTGCTTTACCTGGGACGTGCCAGTGATCATGTTCTTGATGAAGTCCCTGTGGCCTGGGGCATCGATGATATAGTATTCGCCCGTCTCAAACTTCTACAGGGAGATGTCGATGGTGATGCCACGCTCTCTCTCCGACTTCAGCTTGTCGAGCACCCAGGCATATTTGAAGGAGCCCTTGCCCACCCGGGGAGGGGTTAAGGGGTAGAGTGCACGGATGGCAAGTAGACAAATTACAGAAAACTTCAGCGGACTTTGACCTGCAGCGTGCACCTTGCTTTCTGCACTCTGCAACTAGACCCACCCCAAAACGGGCCGGACCCCAACCTCTGCCACTCCCAGCCACAGTGGGTGCCTTACCTCAGCTGCCTCCTTCTTGAACTTCAATGGTTCTCTTATTGGTACCCCCACACTTGTAGATGAGGTGCCCGGTGGTGGTAGAATTGCTGGAGTCCACATGGCTGATGACAACAATAGTGATATGGGTCTTCTCTTTGCCCATGGCTGAAGCTTCTCAAGTCACTGCTGGACAGACAGTGGGAGTGGGTGAGGCCAAAGCATTCCAAGCCTGCCTCCTTCCTTTATTTCCCTCCAACACTGCTTGGGTAGAGCACCCCTTTCCACCTCAGTGCCTAGCCCAGAGTCCAGGACATGGCAGGCATAAGCTGACAAGTAACACTGACGCACCTAGGCTCACACACTGGGACTGGTGGGTATTCTGCAAAATGGGGAAAGGGAAGATTTTGATGTGGATATGCTCACTGTCTAAGACCTGGTGGATGTTTCCAAGCAATCCTAGGATTGCTCATCCTTCCTCCTATGTGGGCCTTCCCCAGAACACCAAGTCTCAACCAATCTCTACCCTTCCAATCCCCCCTCCCTCTGGCTCACTTCTAGTGCAAGAGACCCTGACGCTCTGTAGTTTGCAGCCAGTGCCCTTAAAGCCTCACCTTAAAGAAAAAGAGGCAAACTTGATCCAAGGACCAGTGAGAACAACAGCAGCTATTAAGACAGAGAACGTCTTGCCTCTTGCTTTTATAAAGCTAGCTCTGGACCCTCCTTCTGGTTCCCACCAAATCTGAAACCAGAGCTAACTGGTTAGAAAATGCCACTCCTTAACCCCAGGCCCAATTTGGGAGACTTCTATCTTGATTGATCTATCTTGATTGATTGGGTGTTTGGATGAAGAGAGGGTGTGTGAGGCTCACTAACACTTTTTTAAGTAAACTTGCTGGATGTGTGGAGTAGGAGGAGGGAGGGACTGGTTATAAGAAAAAAGAAAATATAGAATACATATGCATAGTACCAGACTTTGTGCTGGTGCTCCCTCAAGACTGAGGTGCAGAGTGGTCATGGCCATTCATTCATTCATTCAGCATTTATTGAGGAGTATAGCACCCAACACTATGCAGGAGGATGAGGACCCCCAAATTAGGAAACAGTCATGGCCTCTCTTTTGAGAAGTTCTCAGGCCCCTGGAGAGATGGCAATCCCTTCTGGGTCTCCTCCAAGTCAGCAGTCCAGAATCACTTAGAGAGCTGCTTGGATTGAGTTGAGACTGGCTGTGGCTATTTGGAGGCTTCTCTGCGGCCAAGTATGCCCTCATCCTTCCCCTGGGAAGTCCTTGGCAGAGATCAGTCACACACAGTAAATGCTCACTCCTTTCCCCACCCCCTTGCCTCAGCTCCTGCTTGGGTCCAGGAGGACAGGAGGGCTATGGGGAGTCTGGACTTCCAGGGTTCCTGGTCCCACTGAGGCCCACCTCCCTGAGTACTGCCCACTTCTCATTTTTTAAGTCACCATTTTCCACCTTGGCTCCTAAAGAACCAAGCAACTAGAATGTCAGAGAAGCAAGGTCCCTAGGAAACATCGAAATCTTCCCTTTCCCCATTTTGCAGAAGCATCTAAGGTCTAAAGTGATAAAATTCTTCTTCAAAGATTCAGCAACCCCTTGTTCAGCACTCTCAGTATATTTTCCTCATCCATTCACCTTCTAGAAGGAAAGAAGCAGAGCTATAGAGCCCATTTATCCATTCCACTAACATCTAGGAGTAACCACTGCTTGGCTTTGCCCCGGGAGCTATAGATGCAAATATGAATGATACCGCCCCTGTCTTTGAGTGTTTGAGGGGCTCACACTCTGGTAAGGGAGACAGACCACAAGAAGCTCTTTCGATGTAAGGATACAGGACTAGGAGTGCCGTCAGTAGGGCTGGCTGGTTTAGGAGAGTCCAGGCATGTGGGGAGGTGAGGACCGCTTCATAGAGGAGAGACTTTATCAGGTTTTAGACAGTGAGCGAGTGGCCCACGGCAGTGGAGTGGGGGTGGGGAGTAGTAGGGAGGATGACTCCCAAGCAGAGGAATCCACTGAACCCAGGCCCATACTCCATTTGCCCAGAGGGCAGGGAACGGATTGGAGAAGATGGTAGCTAAAGAGATAAAGAGGGAAAGATCATTATGCAGTAACTCCTCAGCATTTAATTTTCCTAAACTGTAAATCTAATTATGTAATCCCCCTGCTTGAATCTCTTGATTACTCTTTATTGCCCTCGGGGGGAAAATTACCCGTTCATTACATGAGACTGAGACTGGAGGCAGGGGGCCCCTTAGGAGGCTAATGCAGGAGTCCTGGAGGGAGGTGGTGGGGCCCTAGCCACGCCAAGCGGTTGATGTGCATTTGATGCAAGTTGAAAGGGGATCAGAAGGGAGGGAGGGAGTCCAGGAGTGCTCCTGGGAGCACTTGCCATCAGGATGGGGAGCACAACTTGGTCAGTGTCTTTTCCCTCCTCCCAGAGTTAGGCTCACACCCTCGAAGCAGCTCCTGGAGGACTGTGCTGTGAGCTCTAGGGAGTCAGAGTCTAGACCCCTTCCTGACGCAGCAGCCCGTGCACAGGTGCGACAGAAGTGATCCCTCCCTACATGAAATTCCCCAGCTTTAACGGGAAACCATAATGACATCTCATTTCAGCCTCCTTGCAGTAGCACAGAGGCAAATTCAGCATATAAGGTAAGTCCACTTCAGAGTCAGGCCTGAGTCTAAATCCTGCCTCCCCGACTCATATGAGCTATGTGAACTAGCTTTTCTGAGCTTCAGTTTCCTTATCTTTAAAGTGGGGAACATACCTACCTCCTGCTTCTTGAGAGAATTACGTGAGATCATCTTGCAGAGTGCCTGGCGCACGGCAAGTGATAAATGATGGGTACCTACTAGCGTCCTGTCTTCCTCTTCCTCTCTTGGGTGGCCAGACTCCTCTGACTGAGAGGGGAAGCACTCCTATATAGACAAAATGATTTGCCCAAAGTCACAGAATACATTAATGAAGAAACAGGTTGATACCTCTCAGTCTCTGGGCTTCCAGGCTTCTGAGCCAGATTGTCTCCTCATTAAGAATTATTGTTACCCTTCTTCCATTTGAACCACTTACATAGTATCTCTGTGGTGTTGGCTGACTCAGAACTGGAGGAATAATTAGAATTAAGAGGTCTTCTGACTGAAATAAGCTGAAGGGTAAGTGTTCCTGATAGAATGACTTTTCCTGCCTCATGTAATTGGCCATTGCTAGGGGAAATATCCCCCTTATTTACAAATTTGAAGGGACCCGGCAATTCATTATCAGTTTATTGGAAATAGTATTTACAATTCATAAGCACAAAGTCATCAGAGTTTCTGGAATGGGATGGTTATGAATTAGAAATGAATCTATAGTGACCATCATGCAGCCTTCCGATGGGATGAAATAAAATCACTTAGATTGACAAGCGCAATGCAGTGAGGAGGTGCAGATAAATGAAGTTCTATGGTCAAGATGTGCTTGCTGGGCAACTGTGTAAACAGAGAGAGGTGACTTTGGGGAACACCACGCCGAAAGGGTTAATTCCTAAAGGACTAGAAGATGTCTCCAATTTGGGCATGTGAAGTAAATACTTTATCAAGTAATTTATCTATCTAGATAACTATTAAACAAATCCCCTTGGTCTCTATAGCTAGTGAGCAGATTATAGCTATCAGATTGCCCTACTTTGGGTGCCTGGGTCGTTCAGTCGGTTGAGCGTCTGCCTTCGGCTCTGGTCATGATCCTGGAGTCCTGGGATCGATTCCCATGTCAGGCTCTCTGCTCAACGTGGAGCCTGCTTCTCCCTCTCCCTCTGCCTAATGCTCCCCTTGCTTGTGCTCTCTCTCTCTCTCTCTGTGTGTGTCAAATAAATAAATAAAATCTTAAAAAACAAAAACAAAAAAGATTCCTCTACTTTGTCCAAATTTCTAGACACAGAATGCATTGCAGATACAGACCAAGTCTGTGCATGGCGCCAGTATATTGACAAACAAATGAAATGAACCAGTTAGCAATGGGGAGCTTTAAAGATAAAAGTTTAACACCTAATACCGACAAGTCAGAAGAACCACCAGCCGTTTGGTTTTGGTGGGCCATGGAATTAGATCTAATTTGAACAAAATGGATTCACTTCATCATAGATCTATCTTCTGTGTCCCTGGTAGGTATAAAGCCATTCTCTTTGGGGGAAGTTTTGGTGAGATTATGGGTGTCTTCTATGAGGGGTTAGACTGAGGCAGATATGGGGAAGGCTCCTTTTCTGATTCCTTCTACTGACCGGGCTCCTGGTATTCTAATTTATAAAATGGAATTTTCCCAACTTCACAATTGTTTTAATTTAGTTCAGCCGAGTTTTCAAGTGTGTGAACAGGTAGATTAAAGCCAACTTGTTCCCAGGGTCTGATCATCTGAACAAAGAGATATCTAGTTTTTAGACCTGCAAAAATAGGAAATCAAATCCTAAGTAGGAAGGAGTTACTTCTTTGCAATGAATATCTATAAAACGCCTTTTCTGTGGTGGCCTTGAAATAGGAGATGGACCTTGATTATCTGCTTCCACTGAGTCAACAGGCTCGGTCCCCACCATACCCGGGAGCTGAAGTCAAAGCCCTAGAGGAAACAAAGCACTCAATGTTGTAGTGACTCTTAATTTGGTGATCTTTCTGCTCAAATAACTCTTGCTCAGGTCTGGAACAAAGGAAGAGGGTCTTTCCTTTATGTCCCAGAGCTTGACAGCTTCAGGGGAACATGGCAATGTGAGAAGTTCTAGCCAAGCCCGAATAAAGTAGAAAGCTTTTCCTGTGAACTATCCAAGCATCATTCATTAAACAAAAATTTCTTGAGCACTTTGCACTATTGAACCCCCACCCCAGTGCTGTGGATGGGTATTTTTGCCGAACCTTCCTTTTACAGATGGTTCAGAGAAGTAAAACAAATTGTCCAAACCACGTAACTAGTATGTAGATGGGAGTGTGGGGGTGTGGGGGTATGACCTTTAAACCACCATGTGCTCCCTTTTAACAACACCATTCTTACCCCAGCTGGGGCACACTGCCTCTTTAGAAGTCCCCTAGGCATTATTCTAGTACAGCACCTCCATCTTAGATGTGGAAACTGAGGTTCAGGGCAAGGGTAATTCAATCTGATTTGAGACCATAAACATTTATGTGCCAGGCACCGAGCAAGGAGGATCCATGCTTCTAGAAAATCCCCGGCCAGCGAAGGTGATGCCCTCGCACCCCTACTCCGTATGCTCTTGCAGTACAGAGGTCTGTCCGCAGGAAGGGGTAGCACAGGCCTTCAGGGAACTCTGCCTAGTCACTTAACCACAGGTGCCTCAACTGAGCCAGCATCCATCCAACCAAGGAAGCCCCTGGTAATACTTACATGATTATTTTCCTTCTCTGGTGCTCTAGAGTTAACATCTCTTTCTGCCAAGACTGCAGTTAATTTTAGGGCTCCCAATCTCTATTCACATTGGATCACAGGCCAGGTAGGAGTATAAATCCAAAAGTGAGTGGATTTTGAACTTCAGCCCAGAGGCAGGGCAGGGCCCAGGATAAAACTGTCAAGGCTGCCCCTCCTCCAGCCCAGAGAAGCATCTGTCAGGGGACGAACTGGAGCAAAGGAGAGGCTCCTTTCCTTTGCGTTTCAAGAGGAGAGAGAAGGAAGTAGGATGAGGCGAGGATGGTAGTAGGTGGCAGTAAGAAGAGGATGCTAAGGACACAGTTAAAGTTAAATGTCCCAGGGCTTTTCCTTTTGAAAACGGCAAGTGTCTGGAAGTCGGGAGAGGGAAGTCAGCATAGAATTGCCCATTCATTCATTCATTCATTCATCCATTTAGCAATGGGAAAGTACATATTTCCAGTTCTACCTTTTCTCACTGTAAAGCATATGATATGGGGAAAATCAGTTTGTAGATATCCCATATTTTTCTGCACCCTTCCCTCCTTTGATTCTAGAAATTTCAGTTCAGTTTCTGCCTTTCATGTATCCCTGTGTGACTTTCCATACACCACCGATACTCTGAATCACAGGCTCTTCACCTGTAGAACAGGACTGATAACCATTCCTGCCCCGTCCCTCTACCAGTCCTTAGGAGAATCAGATAAGGAGTCGGAAGTGAATCCATGGGCTCCATGAGGGACCCACAGAGCAACTATAATCAAAGGGAGTAGACCGAGAGCTTTGAAATGAACTCTGCTGTGCTGGCAAGAATGGACATTACACCCAGAGCACTGGAGGAGAAAAGTGACTATGTAAGTCGGACCAGGGACTTCCTTTATTTGATGGATGCTCAGGGATCATGACAGACTTAGCCATGGCTGTTTCCAAGACGCCATTCACAGTGATTTGCACAAAGTCCATTCATGAAAGACCAATGAAGTGCTCAGAATGTCTATTCAGTGTCCATACATTGGTTAATATTTAAAGCACCTAGATATATATATATATCTGAACTTGTTGCTGTTAGCCCATGAACACATGCATGTTTCATGAATACTTCGGTTTGCTTTTGAGATAACTTTTATTTGGTCTATTGAGAGAGAGTAAGATACAGGGAAAAAAATTGTAAGGCGAAACACGGTTCTCCTTCCTCTGGGATGCTTTTTAAAGGCAAGTACACTGCTCACGCTCACCTCTCCCCCACACACGTACGTACCCTAATCCAGATGTCCCTGCTCCAGGGTTGACAATACATCGGGTGAGCAATTTAAAATATTATCCAGAGAAATGTCAGTTTCCACTGCGCAGCGTTTGATGATTTAACTGTTATTTAGCATTTATGGATAACACACATACTTGCAAATTGTTTTACAATCATTTTATGGTTGTTCTGTGAGAGATAATGAAAGCAAAACAAGTTTAAATGAAGCTACTCCAAGGGACAGAGTTGTTGTGCCAATAATGTGCTATATAAATGCAAATTATCAGGATTTGTAGCATAGTGAAAACTGCTTATATCATTTTTCATGGGACCAGCATGTAAATACTAGAATAGTTCCCTGATTTATAGATCACTTGTCTCCCCAAAAGATAAGCATACCTAGCCTTGTACTGTTTAACAGACCTTCCCAGCTCCCAGGGACGAGTAAATCCATTCATTCACTAATCCCTTCAATCAGATCCTGCAACAATGCCTAATTCATGAAAGGTCCTCAATGTTTAACAACCAAATGAATGAATGATGTGGCATTTTAACAAGGCCCATAAATGTTTTGTAGCTTTTATCCAGAGAATGAGGGTAGGGAGGCAGTCATGAAGTAGAAAAGGTCAAGGTCACAACATCTGATGAAGCACTGAAGAAGTCAGAAGACTTGGCAAGGGCTAAGGTTAGGAAGATGAGTTGAGGCTACCATCAGCGCATGGCGAAAAATCTATTTTTCTAACCCTCAGAAAGTGAAACTGGAAGAGAAGAAAGGATGAGAAAATTCACTAGTAATTGGTGAGGTTAATGTTCTGGAGAAGCAACCCCAACTGAGCAATAATCTGTACATCTTAAGTGCCTGAGAAGCCAATAAAAATGTAATCTTGAGAGAATCGTGTCTTCATTAGCATGGAGAGGGCAGCAGGCTCATCAGCTATGTGAAGAGAGCAATCCACTCTTTAGTTCTGCAGGAATCTGGTTTTATAGAAAGAAAACTCATCTTGGAGTTCACCACCTACATTTGGTTGGGGAGCCCATTTTTAGAAGCACACTATTAACCACTCATGGAACCAATGTGCTGAGGAATGTGTTTTGGAAAATACTGGTTTAGAGCATAGAAAAATAGGAAAGAAGAGTGGTCCCACAGTGGTCATATTTCTCATAAGAAACAAATCACTCCCTGCCCATGCTTGCTCTCTCTCTCTCTGTCAAATAAATAAATAAAATCTTACAAAAAAAGAAAGAAAGAAAAGAAACAAATCAGGCTCCTGTTTATCTTTGGCACTTAATCGCAAGAGATGTCTCCAGGGGGCACCTGGGTGGCTCAGTCATTAAGTGTCTGCCTTCCGCTCAGGTCATGGTCCCAGAGTCCTGGGATGGAGCCCCACATCAGGCTCCCTGCTCGGCGGGAAGCCTGCTTCTCCCTCTCCCACGCCCCCTGCTTGTGTTCCCTCTCTCGCTGTGTCTCTCTCTGTCAAATAAATAAATAAAATCTTTAAAAAAGAGAGATGTCCCCAGACCTTGAATCCCTAGATTTCTGACCACCTATGGCCTATCATTTCTTCTACAGAACATAGTAAGAATACAACTGGAACATTCAAATGACCTCTTTAGTCCTCGGTGATTCTTTCAACAGGATTAAGTCTTTTTATTAAAACTATTGCTGGGGTGCCTGGGTAGCTCAGTGGGTTAAGCCTCTGCCTTCAGCTCAGGTTGTGATCCCAGGGTCCTGGGATTGAGCCTCGCATCAGGCTCCCTGTTCAGCGGGGAGCCTGCTTCTCCCTCTGCCTCTCTCTCTCTCTCTCTCTCTGTCTCTTATGAATATATAAATAAAATCTTTTAAAAAAAACTTATTACTGTCATTTTTTCACACCATTAAAACACACTGGGCTGTTGGACTGATGGGGATTGTGGCTGGACCGACCTGTGAGTACCACACATCACTTGGCCTCCTGGAGTTTGGACTGGGAATATAAAAGACTTAATAATTCCCACAGATTGTGATGAGGATTGAACAAAGCAAGAGCCCGACTGTAAACTGCAAAGATCATCACTATAGTCGCCACCCCCAAAGACTTGGCTACCTGCAAAATAGCAAGAGTCACTAAGAGTATGTGTTGACCTTCTGACACAGTTTCAAGCACTTTCCATGTATTGCTTTGTTTCATCCTCACTATAGCCCTATGAGCTGGGTACAGTTATAATAGCCCTATTTCACAGCTGAAGCAACTGAGATACAGAAGTCCCATTGGAATACCAGTATCCTGGTACAGTGCAAGGGCATCTCCTTATCTGCTAGAGGTGGAATTTCCTCTTGGTCTAGAAGAGAACATTGGATATTTTTAATCATAATGGATGGGCCAAGACTCTAAGCAAAAGGAGCTTTAAAATACCCTCTGAGCTTGAAATGAATGTCATCAAGTCAACTTTGGGAACTTTCTCAATAGTCCTCTGCCCTCTATGCTTTTATCAATTTGTGGTACAGAACTGACAAAATTATTCTTTTCTCTTTTCTTTTTTTTTTAAGATTTTATTTATTTATTTGTCAGAGAGAGAGCACAAGCAGGGGGAGTAGCAGGAGGAGGGAGAAGCAGGCTCCCCACTGAGCAGGGAGCCCAACACGGGACTCGATCCCAGGACCCTGAGATCATGACCTGAGCCGAAGGCAGATGCCTAACTGACTGAGCCACCCAGGCGCCTGACAAAATGATTTCAATTTCAAGGTCATAACAAAAGAAGGAGAAAATGCCTTGGCAATAGTGGGAGAAAAAAGGAAGTTTTAAATGAATATGGAAAAATAAAGCAATATTTAAAAAACATAAAGGAAAAGGATGAGGGGACTTAGCTAGTACTTTACAATGATGGTGGGTAAAGGGTGAGATGCACTTGTGGCTTCCAGATTGCAGGGCAGAATTGTTAGAAGTTAGGAGGCGTCAGTCTGCCTGGGTCAAAACCTCACTCTACTACTTCCTAGCGAAATGACTTTGAACCGGAACCTCATAAGCCTTGGTTTGTACCAGAAAGTTGAAACAATACTGTTATCTACCCCCTTACGTTTACTCTGATGCTTTCATGGAAGAATCCGTAGAATGGTGTCTAGCATATATTAAACTCTCAATAAATGATAGTTTTATTATGCCTCCCTTCTCAACAAATCTGAGAACAAGTCTAGAAAGGTAAGGTGACTGTGCCAAGGAGTAGATCTGTTTCAGTTATGGAAATAGCCACTAGGAGTAGAAACTCAGAGTGCTCGCTGGGGCAGGACAAATGTGACTTCTGAATGACATGAGAGAACGTAGGCAATTTCTTTATGGACTGGAAGTTACTCTTCTGAGAACTTTGTGCTGTTTGCATTTTAGAAGAACTGATGCCAAAGCCTGGATGTTGTTACCTGCTTGGAAGTCACTGGGGATATCCCAAGTTTGCAGTCTGGCTTATTTCTACCACTAGGGTTTGGTTTGGAACCCATCTGTGGAAGCCTGGAAGGGGAGAGTGTCATCCTTTTCAGTTAAGCCAGTTTCCAACCATTTATGTTTGGTTTGGTTTTAGTGAATATGTTATTTTTCTTTAAAGATCTTATTTATTTATTTGTCTCTCTTATGAGAGAGAGAGAGAGCACAAGCAGGGGGAGCGGCAGGCAGAGGGAGAAGCAGACTCCCCCCTGAGCAAGGAGCCCGATGCGGGGCTCGATCCCAGGACTCCGGGATCATGACCTGAGCCTAAGGCAGACGCTCAACCGACTGAGCCACCCAGGTGCCCCTTAGCAAATGTGTTAAACATTTACCATGTGTTGGGAACTTTCTCATGACATCATTTCACCCAATCGTCATTACTAGTAAATGGCAAATGTGTTGAGGGGTTAAATGTTTTATCTCATTTTCATATCAACCGTGTGAAATATGGGTTTGTAAATTTGGAAGTGGAAGATCAGGATGAGAGTGACAGAGGAAAGGAGAACTGACATTGGTTGAGAATTCAAAAGGTGTTTCCCATTTTTTGCTATTCTGAAATATACTGCAGAGAATAACACTGAAATAAAAAACATTCTGTCATGCAAAAATATTGATCTAAATTGTTGATTAACATTGACACTGCCTGAAACTAGCCTGTATTCCTCCAGTGGCTTCTGAATGTCCCCTGGGGAGGGTGTATATCATTCTGACACTGAGCCTGACCTCCAAGGCATGGAGCTAAGTGAATGTGGAGGTAAAGCAGGGGAAACATGCGAGATGAATTTCAAGTGTCTGGCTGAGCAACTGGGTGGGTGGTGCATGGCTAGTGGGGCAAGCCATATCAAGTTTTAAGTGATGGTGAGAAACCAGGTCGAGACATGGAGAGGGAACTGAGAGACAATGCCTGGGTTGGACCTGTTGGCAGGTAGAAGGCAGTGGAGCCATAGGAGGAGATGGGGGTCCCCTCAGTGATGTCTCACTACAGGGCTCTCTCCTCAGGGAGAAGAGACTAGAGTTGGCTGAGCCCTGGAAAATTCCACAATGCCCTGTTGGACTCCATGACTTCTTATCCTTTAACCTCCATCATCCTGGTCCAAGCCACCATCATCTCTGCTCCCCACAAGGCAGTCAGAGTGATCCTTTTAGAACACGTGAGATCAGGGGCACCTGGGTGGCTCAGTCGTTAAGTGTCTGCCTTCAGCTCCCAGGGTCCTGGGATTGAGTCCCACATCGGGCTCCCTGCTCCTCGGGAAGTCTGCTTCTCCCTCTCCCACTGCCCCTGCTTGTGTTCCCTCTCTTGCTGTGTCTCTCTCTGTCAAATAAATAAATAAAATCTTAAAAAAAAAAAAAAGAAGAACACGTGAGATCATGTCTCTCCTTGGCTCAAACCCCCCCAACAGTCCTGAGCTCACTCAGAGGGAAAGCCGAAGTCCTTGTGGTGGACCACAGGGTCTGTCCTCCCTCCACCCCATTGCCACTCTCACCCGATGCCTAACTGCTCACCCTTTTATTCGGCATCAGAGCATTTGCACTGGATAATCCTTCTGTCTGAAATGCTCTGCTCTCAGATATCGCATGGCTTGCCTCCTCAGATCCATGTCACCTTCTCCGTGAAGCAACTCTAGCTCACATCGTGCGCTCTCCATGTAACTTCCTACTAGACTGTAAGCTCTGTGAGGGCAGAGATTTTTATCTTTTTATTTAGTACTGTGGTTTCCCAGCACCGAAAAGAGTCCCTGGCACATACTTGGTCTTCAGTACAATTTGTTGAATGAAAAAAAATGAAGGAAAAAAATTAAAACTTCAAAGGAAGCTGAGATGTATCAGGCATTTAAGAACAATGATGCCCAGGACAAGATATTTCAAAAGTGAGTGAGTGATCTGCTTCCACCGAAGCTGAAATAAAGTGAAGACTGAAATGTGATCTTTACATTCCTACATGACCTCAATTTCCTGATCAACATTTTATAACTCTGTTGGGCCCGTGCAGGTATCAGAACAATGATGTGGGCTCTTTATAACATCTTAAGATAACTGAGATATCTGTTTACTTCCAGAAAGAAATTCCATTAGACACAGGGCTTTTGTCTTTTTCCCAACCTCTCTAGGAAACAACAATGCATTATTTTATGAACTGGAAAAAATCAGCCTGAGAATCTTTGCTGTTTACATTTGGGAAGAGTGTGTGGGCATTGGCCTCCATGGGTGGTCCCAGGAATTCGAGGCTTCCAGTGGAGGATACATTGCAGTGACGTGCACAGCCCCTATTCCCAAGAGACGCTGCTGGAGCACAGTGAAAAAATGACCAGGTCTGGAGTTACAATCTGGGTCCAAATCCTAGATCTGCCACTTGGGAAAGAGAAGTCATGCTGATGGAGGGGACCTTTTCTGAGCCTCTGCTTCCCTAACTAAGGAGGACAATAGTATGGCAAGTCAACTACACACAGATACTTAATGGGATCCTTAATATTCTATGAGTCAGTCACTACTGGGAGCATATCTTATATTAAGTCATCTTATCTTCACAACCCTCTGAGAGGGTTCTATTTTCATCCTTCTTTGACAGTTGAAGAAACAGGCACAAAGATATTAAATAACTTGCCCAAGGTCACCCAGCTAGTAAGAGCTGAGTCAGTCTGCCAAACTATGGGGAGAGCCCAAATGTCTATTGACTGATGAATGGATAAAGAAGAGGTGATACACACACACACACACACACACACACGCACACACAATGGAATATTACTCAGTCATCAAAAAGAATGAAATCTTGCCATTTGCAATGACATGGATGGAGCTAGACTGTATTATGCTAAGCAAAATAAGTCAGAGAAAGACAAATACCATATGATCTCACTCATATGTGGAATTTAGGAAACAAAACAGATGAACATATGAGAAGGAAAAAAATAGAGAGGCTGGGGTAATCATAAGAGACTCAATGATAGAGAACAAACTAAGGGTTGCTGGAGGGAGGTGGGTGGGGGATGGGCTAGATGGGTGGTGAGTATTAAGGAGGGTACTTGTTAGTGGGTGCCTGGGTGGCTCAGTTGCTTAAGCATCCAACCCTTGATTTCAGTTCAGGTCATGATCTCAGGGTTGTGAGATCCAGCCCCATGTCAGGCTCTGCTGGGCGTGAAACCTGCTTAAGATTTTCTCTCTCCCTCTCCCTCTGCCCCTCCCCTCACTCACATGCTTGCTCTCTCTCTCTCTCTCAAATAAATAAATAAATCTTTAAAAAATAAAAGGAGGGCACCTGTTAGGATGAGCACTATGTAAATGATGAATCACTAAATTCTACTCCTAAAACCAATATTATACTATATGTTAACTAACTAGGACTTAAAATAAAAATTTGAAAAGAAAAAAAAAAGAGCTGAGTCTCTGAATACAGAACTGGTATGCTCACCCACCCACCGCAGCAGCCTCCAGCCACCAGGGAGATTTACCACATATTGTGGACTGCCCGCCTTATAATCATTATACTTAATTATCCCAATGACCTGCAACATCATTATCACATCTCTCTTTTGCATGAGCCTGCGGATGCTCTCGAAAGTTCAGTCACTTGCATAAGAGCACAGAGCTGCTCTGTGGCCGAGCTGGGTGGACGCTGAGGTTTATGGCTTCCAAAGCTTGCTCTCTCTTCCTTCCACACCAAAGTGCCCTGTCAAAATAAGGTAGCACAAGGACATGCTTGACAACTTGCAAAACTCTCTACGACAATGACAAGGGTGTTAGCTTTCTCAGAAGTTCTGGCCCTCTCCAGAGCTCGCAGGGTACCATTGCCTTACTGGTCGGAAAACAGTTTCAGAGCAGTGAGTTCATTTGCCAAGGTCACACCGGAAGCAGGAGAGCTGGGATTGGAAGCAGTGAGTCCTGCCCCATGGTGGTGACCATGGTCTCCGTGTCCCTTACACAGGGGACACGTAGGTTCAGGGTACTGGCTAAGGTGCTCTGCATAAAAATGGTGTATCCTTCTACAGTATTGATTTTATTCAGAGATTTGGGTAATATATCATGTTTATGTTAAACATAGTGATATTAGCACACTGGAATGCAGCATTCACGTAAGTGTTTCTAATAAAACATGAAAACTTCAACAAAACAACTTTGTCTTTGCTACTGCAGCTTAGGACCATCCCCAGGCCCCCAGGGACATAGATTAGCCCTCTCAGCCCAGAGGGGTACTTAGGAAGCTTGAGAAGCTCCTCCGTCCTGCACCAGGATCCGAGGGACAAAATGCAGAGACAGCAAGGGCATTTGTATCTTCCGGTTGTTTTTGTACTGGTGGAGGTGCTGATTGCTTAGATGTGAATACGCTCGGGACCTGAGGTGAGATGCAGAGGTGTCTTATCACTGTATGTTGTGTGTTGTTTTTGCTCCCCATAGACACTGTTTTGTATAGAGTGTAAGCGGTGACTCCTGGCTTTGGTGAGAGCTTCTTCGTTCCCACCTCGCAGACCTCACCGCATGTATTTCCCTTCTGTACCACCGGGGGTCACAAGTACCCACAATAATGCTCCATCTCTTTTCAAGAAAGCGGAGAAGTTACCTTTTGGCTGGAGCAAGGTCCTTCGGCCTCTTTGTTAGTGGAAGGGGTAAGGGCCCTGCCAGGTCTGGTGGGTGGGGAGGGGAGTGGGGGTGGGGAGGGGGGTGGGGGTGGGGAGGGGAAATAACAAAGAGGCAGAGCTTGAAGCCACAGGGCTGGAGCTTGGGAAACAAAACAGATGAACATGTGAGAAGGAAAAAACAAAAGAGAGAGGGGGAGGCAAACCATAAGAGACTTTGTTCCTCCCTGGGAAACTGCCACCTACCACCTGATGATCACTTGGGAATATTGAAAAAGCACCTGTAGGCCAGTGGAAAGAACTGCACGGAGGACGTTAACCCCATCTCTTTCCCCTGCAGGCTAAATAGCCTCCCTATGTGCTGCTAATGGGCAGCCAGGGTTAAGAACTGGCTTAGGATGAAGTCATATTTTAGAGGCAAATAGACTTAAAAACATGGAGTAAGAAAGGGTTTAGGAAATCCATGTCTATGGCCAAAGTGTAAGTGACTGAACTGTGGGAAACCTTTATTTTATTGGACCTTTCTCCTTCACTAGGTTGGGACCTCAGTGTTCTGGGGCTTTGTATGCCCAGTGCCCGGTGTAGTGCCTGGACCCTGGTAGACCCACGGAGAGTGCTAGAAAGAAGTAGGGAGGGAATGGAGGAAGGACAGGAGACAGAAAAGAAGGAAAGTATGTGTAGTAAGACAGTGTTTGTGGAAGATGGCCCCCAGTGAGTTCCATCTTCTACTGTCCATGACTTTGTGTAACTCCCCCACCTTGACTGTGGGCTAGTCCTAGTGACTCACTTCTAATAAACAGAATATGGAAAAAGGGGAGCCTAGGTGGCTCAGTCACTTAGGCCTCCAACTCTTGATTTCAGCTCAGGTCATGATCTCAGGGTTATGAGATCAAGCCCCATGTCGGGCTCCAAGCTCAACATCGAGTCTGCTTGAGATTCTCTCTCTCCCTCTGCCCTTTCCCCCCCAAAACAAATAAATAAACCTTTAAAAAAATGAATATGGAAAAGTGATGGGGAGTCACTTCCAAGATTAGGTACCAAAAGGCTGTCATGTCTGTCTTGAGTACCGTTTCTTGTTCTCTGACTCTTGCTTTGAGGGAAGCAAGGTGCCAGGTTGTGGGCTGCTCCACAGGGAGGACCCAGCAGCAAGTCTCTGGCCACAGCTGAAGAACTGAGTCTGTCAACAAGCGGGCACGTGAGCTTGGAAGCAGGTCTTCCCACGCCTTCCCACACCTTGCCAGGACCGCAGCCTCAGCCAGCATCTCTGCCGCAGCCTTCTGAGAAACCCCAAGTCGGAGACACCCAGCTTACAACGCTGGACTCCTGCCCCACAGAAACGGTGACATAATCAATGTTTGTTATTGTAAGATGTTGATTTTATGATAAAATCGTTAGGCAGCAACAGGTAGCTAACAGAGGTGTGTGTACCTAAAAAATGAGGTGTGACTGTAACATATTCCTAGAGAAGTAGAAATATAGACAATGCAGAAGCCTGGAAGGATTTGAGAGAAATTATAGATTGCCTTGAGCAGGCTTTTTGTAGAAATCTGGGCTTCGAGGTCGCTGCTCTTAATTACTGTACTTTCCATGCCTCTCAGGAAATGCAGAGATTCTGCACATATGTGAGAATCTTTATGCAAATATTTGTGTTCGTCTTCAACAACTCTGGAGAAGTTAATTGCTTCTTATGTTTTTAAACACATGCATGCTATCATTGTAATTATCCGACAGATACATAAGCTCCTTTTATATGCCATGCACCATGCCAGGCACTGGCAAGATGTAGGTGAATAAAATCATTTTGCTCTTGAGAACATAGTCTAGTCAAGTGTTTCTGTTTTCGTTTTTGTTTTAAAACAGGGCCCCAGGTTGAGAAGTCCTTGCATCTGAGGGCTACATGGATTCCTTGCACTGATAGCAATGATCATTCCAGAGGCTCTGTGCCCTTTAAGATGTGATAGATTTGAGTCAAGTGCACACACAGAAGCTATTTTCTTAGTAACCATTTTCTCCTTTTAAGAGCCGTAACATAAGGTCAGCATGATCAGCTCCCAGCGATGTGTCAAATGTGTCTTGTTGGGACAGATTCATTGAAAAGTGTCTGATGGGCTTCTGTGGACCCCATTTGACTCAAGGTCACTTTACTATCCGTGCAAACCCTGCAAGAAAGAGAATCAGGCTGAGAGCCAGAAGTAGGGGGCTAAATCTTGTCTTTGCCTTTGACTGAGTGATGTTGGGCTAATCACTTAGATTTTTTTGTACCTCAGAGAATCAATAATAATGGAGAAACATGCCAACAGAGTTCTTGTGAATATGACGACAATATAGGTGGAAATGCCTTGACAAATGTTTTGTTCCTCACATATGTGTTGATAATCTTGCAATATAATGGAGATCAAATTATAATTTCCCTTCTTTTTTTCCTGGCAACAATTTCCTGTGTTCCAATAACTTTCCCACAAGTATTTCAGAGAAAAGCACAATTAGCCCCCAAAATGTTTTAGATTTAGCATTAACCTTATAAAATTTATAAAAGTAAATGAAATGCCTCTTGCCTGTTTTCCCTTGGAGGACCCAACCAGGGACATCTTCACTTCCTTCACGTGCCACTTTCCTTTCCTCTTTTCCCACCTTCTTTCTGTCTGTCCTCCCTTTCTTCCCCTGAAAAAGAGGGGGGCTAAGATCCATTTGGCCAAGTAAGATAGATAGTTTTTAAGGTTAGCAAGGCAAAAGAGAAAAAGACACTTTCATACTCTGGTGTTGGAACTACAAATTGGTATAGTCTTTTAAGAGGACCATGTGGTTACATTTCAAAATTTTAAAAATATGTCATTTGACCCCATAAAGTCCACTTCCAGGAATTATTTCTACAAGAATTACAAGCATAAATGTGTATTTTATATAAACGGAGATGATCATTATGATGCTGTTTAAAATACGAAAAATCAGAAAGACTATAAATGCCATAGGGTGTTGATTATGGCCCACTGATACCATCAACTGCTAAGTAGCCTTTCACAAGGATCTGATAGATCTATAGGTATACTGGCATGGAAAGATCTCTAAGACATTATAAGCAAGAAAACCAATTTACTGATTCATTTTACTCATAGAACAAATATTTACTGAGCACCTGTATTTCAAACTCTGATATCAATGCAAGAAATATGGCAGTGAGCAATTCAGGCAAAATTCCTGCCCTCGGGGGGTTCACATCATAGTTGAAGATTAATGTTTAAAAAAAATGTGACCCCAGGGGCACCTGGGTAGCTTAGTCATGAGCATCTGACTCTTGGTTTCGGCTCAGGTCATGATCTCAGTGTCACGGGATTGAGCCCTGAGTTGGGCTCCGTGCTGGGTGTGCAGCCTGCTTAAGATTCTCTCTCTTCCTCTGTCCCTCCCCCTCACACTCTTGCATGCTCTGTCTCTCTCTCTCTCTCTCTCTCTCAAAAATAAAATAAAATAAAATAAAATAAAATAAAATAAAATAATAAAATAAATAAAATAAAATGTGACCCCATTTAGGTTAGAAAGAACCATATATGGATGTGCGTCTAAATGAGTTGGAAATGACACAAGGGGTATAAAGATGAATCTGACTTCGTCCCGACTCTTGTGGCTTTCAGTGGGTAGGAAGGATGTTCTTAACTCAGAGACAGGGACAAGGGGAGAGGATGGGCCCCGCCGGTGTGCCTGAGTCCAGAGAGGTGTGTTGGGACATAAGGTAGAAGTGCAGTCAGGCATTACTGGACCGGCAGAAAGAGTACTAGATGATTCTTTTTCTCTTTTACACATGCATTTTACAAACAGAGAATATACAATCATTGATGATATACTATGGTACTATCAACAACCTGAAGAGTTCTGCAACCACATGGCTCCGTGAGAATTCAGCAATTATACATTCCTCAGTGCTCATCTCAATAAGAGTGCTCTTAATTCCCTTCACCTGTTTCGCCCACCCACCCCCCCCTTCTAGTAACTATCTGTTTGTTCTCTATAGATAAGAGTCTATGTTTTGGTTTGTCTCTTTTTTTATCTTTGCTCATTTGTCTTGTTTCTTAAATTCCACATATGAGTGAAATCATATGGTATTTGTCCTTCTCTGACAACTTATTTTGCTTAGCATTATACTCTCTAGATCCATTCATATTTTTGCAAATGGCAAGATCTCCTCCCTTTTTATGGCTGAATAATATTCCATTGTTTCTCTTTCTCTCTCTCTCTTCTTCTTCTTTATCCATTCATCTATTGGTGGACACTTGGGCTGCTTCTATACCTTGGCTATTGTAAATAGTGCTGCAATAAACACAGGGGTGCATATATCTTTCTGAATTAATGCTTTCATATTTTTTGGGTAAGTAGTGCAATTACTGGATTATATGGTAGTTCTATTTTTAATTTTTTGAGGAACCTCCACACTGCCTTCCACAGTGGCTGCACCAGTTTGCATTCCCACCAACAGTGCATGAGAGTTCCTTTTTCTCCACAGCCTCACCAACACCTGTTGTTTCTTGTGTTTTTGATTTCAGCCATTCTGACAAGTGTGAGGTGATATCTCATTGTGGTTTTGACTTGCATTTCCCTGATGATATGCATCATCTGTTGAGAATCTGTTCATATGTCCATTGGCCATCTGGATGTCTTCTGCCTATTTTTAGATTGCATTATTTGTTTTTTGGGTATTGAGTTGTATAAGTTCTTTATATATTTTGGATACTACTTTTTATCAGCTATGTCATTTGCAAATATATTCTCCCATTTGGGAGGTTGTCTTTTAGTTTTGTTGATTGTTTCCTTTGTTGTGCAGAAGCTTTTTTTTTTTAAGGTAGTCCCAATAATTTATTTTCACTTTTGTTTCCCTTGTCTCAGGAGACATATCTAGAAAAATGTTGTTATGGTCAATGTCAGAGAAATTACTGCCTGTGTTTCCCTCTAGGATTTTTATGGTCTCAGGTCTCACATTTAGGTCCTTAGTCCATTTTGAGTTTATTTTTGTGTATGGTGTAAGATAATGGTCCAGTTTTATTCTTCTGCATGTTGTTGTCCAGTTTTCCCAACACCATTTGTTGAAGAGACTGTCTTTTCCCATTGCATATTCTTGCCTCCTTTGTGGAAGATTAATTAACCGTATAGGTGTGGGTTTATTTCTGGACTTTCTATTCTGTTCCATTGGTCTATGTGTCTATTTTTTTTGCCAGTACGATACTGTTTTGATTTCTACAGCTTTGTAGCATATCTTGAAATCTGGGATTGTGATTTGTCCAGTTTTTTTCTTCTTTTTCAAGATTGCTCTAGCTATTCAGGGTCTTTTGTGGTGTCCTACAGATTTTAGGATTCTTTGTTTTAGTTCTGTGAAAAGTGGTATTTTGATAGGGATTGCATTAAATTAGATCGCTTCCTTCCCCTTATCTCTTTATTCTGCAGAGCACTGAATGCTTGTTCAAGCTGTCACTTACTAGCTCTTTAATTTCTGGTCTTTGAGTTTCAGTTTCTTCATCTGTAAAATGAAGAGAAAAATTTCTGCCTCAAAGGGCCATAAGGATCAAATCAAAAGACACAGAAGAGAGCTTTGCCATCTATAAAACATTGTGAAAATATAAAATAAGCTTATTACTAATAAGGGGCCAGAATGAGGAACCAAGTTTTCAAGTAAAATTTTCAACATGCTTTAGAAAGAGCTCTCTGGTGGCATATAAAACATGCTCTAGAGAGGGGAGGCTGGAATAAAGAGACCCAACTGGGTTGTTGTAGGGGCGGAGCTAAGCAGATGAAGGGCATTGGCAGTGGGGATAGACAGAAGGGAACCCCACGTGCGAGGGGGTGTAGAGAAGAAGGCTGCAGTGATGACCCTGAACTTGTAGTCTTAGTGACTGGGAAGAAAGGAAGACATGAACCATGATGAGTAATTTGTTTATGTGTTTATCAGTATTTATTGAGTGCATGTTTTTCCCCAGGCATTGGTCCGGGGGCCTGGAGCACATCCATGAGCCCTACACCTAAGTTCCCTGCTCTCATGTGCATACATTCTGGAGGGGGGTCGTGCATCTTTGCCAGCGGCTAAAGGGTGTCCATAGCCCAGTCCAAGGATGAGCTTGAGTTGACATGATCTGAAATGCATACAGTGTGTGTCTGTCTACAGGAAAGAGAATTTATGTCTAGGACAGATCTCTGAAAATGTAAGAATTTTTTTCTTTCGTACTTTTCATTATGGACAATTTCAAACACGTATAGGTGTAGAAAAACTGTTGTAATGAACTCCCGTGTATTACTCAACTTTAATAATGATCAACTTACAGCCAATTCATCAACACTCACACAATTTCTCTCCCCAATTGCCCTGCCCTCACTTATTTTATTTTATTTTACTTATTTATTTTTAAAAATATTTTATTTGTCAGCGAGAGAGAGAGAGAGAGCACAAGCAGGGGGAGTGGCAGGCAGAGGGAGAAGCAGGCTCCCCTCTGAGCAAGGAGCCTGATGTGGGACTTGATCCCAGGACCCTGGGATCATGACATGAGCCGAAGGCAGTCACTTAACCAACTGAGCCACCCAAGTACCCCTGCCCTCATTTATTTTAAAGCAATTTTCAGATATTGTATCTTTTCATTAGTATTAAATATTTTAATATGTATCTCTAAAAGATTAAGACTTAAGATACATAACCATTATACCCTTGTTATACCTAGAAAAATGAAGAATAACTGGCAGGTGCATGGTGGGGGTTCAGCAGAAGCTTTATGCTGAGAATATGTCTTCTTTTCAGGTGAGAAGGGGGACCTACCGTAGGCAAGACCCTCAACATCACGTCTGACAAGATCACTCCAAGGTTTGGATTCCAGAAACATTTTTAGGTGTGCCATGGGCATCTGTAACTTTACTGGTTGTACTTTTTCATGCCTGTAGAATGTGGGTCTGGACGATCGATGCAGGAGCCAGCCTGTTCTGCTGACTTGGTTATCTTGTGAACCTAGCACATGGCAGACTCACAAGGTTGGATCCTGAGGAGATGTTTTCGAAGTCAGGGTGGGCCACCTATCTCGGTGCGCTCCCAAAGGTGAGAAAGGGGAGGTCCAGCAGAGGGGTCTGGAAATCTGGTTTTGCTCCTGGCTTCCCCACTGGCTGTCAAGGCCTGGGCAGGCCAACTCATCTCCAGGGACCTCAGTGTAAAATGAGAACATTCCTGTCTCTGCATCTGAGGATGCAATGAGCTATAGATGTGAAAGCCCTTGAAGATGTAACAGTAATACCCCAAATTTACTTAGTGCTAACTTATGAGCCAGGCACTATCTTGCTTCATTTCATCCTCACAACATCTTTGTGATTTCAGCTTTACTATCCCTATTTTGCACATGAGGGAACTAAGTAACAGGGAGGTTTTGTTTTTTGGGTTTTTTTTTTAATATTTTATTTATTTGACAGAGAGACAGCAAGGGAGAAAGCACAAGCAGGGGGAGTGGGAGAGGGAGAAGCAGACTCCGTGTGGAGCAGGGAGTCCGATGTGGGGCTCGATCCCAGGACCCTGGGACCATGACCTGAGCCAAAGGCAGTCGCTTAACCGACTGAGGCACCCAGGCACCCCAGTAACAGGGAGGTTAAGCAGCTGGCCCAGGGTCACACATCTAGTAATCTGGCTTCAGAGCTACACTGTGTATCTCAGAGATGTTATTACCAGGAAGACAGTCATGGTCAAGAGCAATCAGACAAACCCCCTTCTTAACTCTCTGGCCTTGGGAAAGTTAACTAACATCTCTATGCCTGTTTCCTCAACTGTAAAATATGGATCATGAATTTATCAACCTTAGAGGATTGTTTTGAGGTAATGGAGAGGAAGTGGTAACACATTATCTGGATGTGCTCAACAAACAATGGTTATGATTAGATGAAGCCAGGCCAGGGATCATGGGTGCAGAAGGAAAAAGAAAAGGTGTGGTAGAGAGTGCCTGCAAGAGAACCAACCTCGTTTTGCTTCCTCCTAACGGTGAAGGGAGGTCCTGGATGCCAGAGGATCGGAGGCGGGCACAGATGGGCCACAGGCATGGTGGATGAAACAGCATGCAGCGAATCCTCAGTGACTTCAGCAAGTGCTCCTCTACTGCTATGGTGTCCCGGGGCCTGGATGAAGAGGTCAGTTCCTCTGAGGATGGACCATTTTGCACATCTAACCATCCATACCTTCAATGTCAGATCTGAGGCAGTCAACCAACCGATGCATGGGTGGTGACGCTCTGGCTCCTGGCTGATGGTGCAGGTGATGACAGGCCCTTATGGACCAGCTGGCTTTCCATGTTCAATCCACACCTTCCTCAGTGACTCACAGAGCTCGTCCGGGATAGGTGGCTTTGGGGCCAAAGTTACAGACATTCCCATCGGGCATTATTAAGAATGGCTCCTCCAAGCAGAGCAACAGACTCAAATCTACAATAAAGAAGCTTCAGCGTGGATGTGGACATTAGTGTGGGGACCAGGCCAAGCTAGGTCCTGGCAAATTAACTTGGCTAGAAAAAAAAATTAGCTCTAGTTAAGCAAACACAAGGAGAACTTAGAATGAATCACTCATGTTCAAAATTCTGCCCTAGGGGCACCTGGGTAACTCTGACGGTTTAGTGTCCGACTCTTGATTTTGGCTCAAGTCATGATCTCAGGGTGGTGAGATCGAGCCCTGCAATGGGCTCTGTGGTGGGCAAGGAGCCTGCTTAAGATTCTCTCTCTCCCTCTCCCTCCACCCCTCCCCCACTCCCTCTCTTAAAAAATTAAATAATTAAATAAATGAAATTCTGCCCTAGGCTAAGGTTATTATTCATTGGCCTTAAAGACAAAAGTGCAACATTATTGACTGAGGCCCTTGTGGACTGATAACAGCCAGTCTCTGGGGAAAAGGCCTGTGCTGATACCAGCATCTCTGCAAGACACTGGGTATTTTTTGGTAATGAATGTGCTCCCTGGAGGCAGGAGGCTGGTTACACATCCAATCCAGCTGAGGCTCCAGGACCATATGGTGATACCCTCTACTCTGGGGGACAGAGTTCTTGTTGGCCCCTGGACCTGACTGTTCTGGCCAGAGCCTCCCTTCCCAAATACCTTGTCTTTGGACTGATTTCCCTATGACGGGGTCCCCTCATCCCTAGGTTTTAGAAACAAGCACTAAGATTCCAAAATAAATTTCCTTCTGTAAAAAACCATCACAACCTTGGTGCAGCTCTTACCCCCGAATCTTTCTGCTTATGATCTGCAGCTTATAATTACGTATCTTTGCTAGGAAAGTATACTGTTCTGGTAAACTGTAAACCATGAACAAAAAACTTCTAATAAAGCAAAAATATTAAACAATTTTAACTGTCTATGTGTATATATATATATATAGGGGAAATATATATACATATTTAGGGGGAAATTATATATATATATATATATATTCCCCTAAATAATCTATTCTTGACAGTGTATGATAACAAAAAAAGCACTGAACTAGTGTTCAGCAGATTCTAAGGGAAGGGTCAGCCCCTTGTGCTTGAACATTGAACTGTTAGATTAGATTCATGTCTGAAATAACCAGGGCACCAACTCTCACTCTGAGGTTTCCCCTGAAGGGAATGAAAAAGTCAGAAAAGGTAAAGATCATGCGACCAGCAGTAGAGAAAATTTGAGGCTCTGACCCTGCCCCGCCTTGCGAGGTCACTGGGTCCCCAACTGGTCTCTGCATGCTGGGTAACAGGAGGAAGACTGCCCAGAAGATTGTTTATTTTATACTCTTTTCTTGCACAATATCCATCTTTCCAGACTATTCTTCATGTCAGGAAAAGATTAGGGCAGCTTCCCGATGCTAGGTGGTGGTATATCTTCTAAGTGATCTATGTAAAACCCATCCTTTTCAAAACTGACAGAACCATTCTCTCCCAAGGTTCAACCTACCCAACGTCATCAAGCTTCCCCATCCTTCTCCTGAGATGGAGAAGAGTCCAGAGGTTTTAATATTCACTGATGCCGTAGCAAGACTGCACCCAGTGTTGGAATCAGCCCCGATCCTAATTTTAGCTCCTAGATCCACTAGCTGGGCAACCTAAGGCAGATTTCTTAACCTCTCTGAGTCTCAGTTCCTTCACGGTGCACAGCGACGGTCTCCATCTCATAGATATGTAAGGGTTAAGTGAGAAATCCATGTCTTATGTGTGGAGCACAGAGTAAACACTCCCTATTAGCTGTGGTGCTATCATTAGCATGTATAGTATTATTAAAAGGGAAAGTGGTTGCTTTAGTCATGTGGCAAACTGATGACCTGCACAAAATTTTGATTACATTCTTTGTATATTTCATATAGAGGGAGTAAGAGCCATTATACATCCAATAAAAGAAATGGATTCTGTTAGACAGCTGGTTTACAGACTCATCTTGGCCACTCATCAGCCACCAACCTTGGCAAGTGACTTATCTCCGAGAGCCTGTTCGTCTCTTTTCCAGCTGGACCAATCATACCTGCCTCCCGGGTCTCACTGAGCTGTTGAAAGGGGACACGAGATGGCCCGTGTAAAGTGGTTTAGAAAAGGTTTCAAGTACTATCCAAATTGAAAGGTATTATTGTTGGTCTGTGGGAAGCTGAGCTTCTGTGAGCATATTTTGATTTGCATTTGGACTTGGGGCCAGGTGTAAGAGCCACCAGTCCTGCTCATTTTTGTAACACTAGAACGTTCTGTAGGTGTTCAATATGTTGATTTATTTTGTTGAGAAACCAGCTGGGAATCTTGAACCTCTCTCCTTTGTCTCTCTCCCCTTCCTCCTCCATAATTTCATTTCACTGTTGGCAGCCACTGTGGGTTTCGCCTATCGTGAGAAGAATCTGCTCCGTTAAGAGGCCATCAGCCTGGAACACTGAAGCAATCACCACTCTTCTCTACTTGGAGGAGTCAGCATGGGAACTGCTTTCTGCGGCAGACATCCACTCTGCATTGGAAGGGCAGCCTGCAAAGGAGGGCAGAGCACAGATGTCTGACCCTTCAACAGACTTCACCACGAGGGGATGAGTCCAGAGTCTTCGATTCCTGGCTTTGGGGCCTACCTGGACCAGTTCCTGCCCACTTCTCCAGCCCGGTCTAGCCTCTCAGCCTTGAGTTCACTCCTTCTGGGGATGTCTTCTCAGTTTCTCCAATGTGATACCCTCTCTCTTAAATCAGGGCACCCCCCCCCAACACCATCGGTATCCTAGCTCCAACCTCTTCACCATTGGGATTTTTTCTTTCTAGGGTTGCTTATTTGGTCTTGTTGCTAGTAAGTGGTGTGGATTCTCTTTTGGCTGAGGCTGTATGAGTCCTGGGGACATTTTCACCTTCCCTGGCAACAATACTCCTTCTTTCCTTTCCTTCCCCCTTTTAAGTAGACTACTTTTTAGAGCAGTTTTAAGTTCACAGCGAAATTGAGGGGAAGTACAAAGAGTTCCCACACATTGCCATATGCATGACCTCCCCCATTATCAATATCCGCCCCCACCCCAGAATGGTACATTTGTTGCCGTTGAACTTACACTGATGCATTATCATCACCCAAAGCCCCTGGTTTATATTGGGGTTCACTCTTGGTGTTGTATGAGTTTGAACAAATGTATAATGACACCAATTCATCACTATGGTATCATATAGAGTTGTTTCACTGCCCTAAACATCCTTTGTGCTCTGCCTATTCATCTCTCTCTCTATCTCCCCTAACCCCTGGCAACCACTGATCTTTTTACTGTCTCCATAATTTTGCCTTTCCAGAATGTTATATAATTGGAATCAATCATATCATATGTAGCCTTTTTAGATTGACTTCTTTCACTTAGGAATATGTAGTTAAGGTTCTTCCATGTCTTTTTGTGGCTTGACGGTGCATTTCTTTTTAGTGAGGAATAATATTCCATTGTCTGGATTACCACAGTTTATTTATCCATTAACCTACTGAAGGATATCTTGGTTGCTTCCAGTTTTTGGAAATTATGAATAAAGCTGCTATAAACATCCATGTGTAGGTTTTAGTATGGAGATAACTTCAACTCCTTTGGGTAAATACCAAGAGTGTGGTCACCATATCAGATGGCAATAGTATGCTTAGTTTTGTAAGAAACCAGCAAAGTGTCTTCCAAAGCTGCAGTACCCTTCCCCTGCCCTTTTAAGTCACAGCCTGGTCCACTGTGCTAGGACATAATGCCGACTGCTTAGGCGGAGAGCAGCCCACTTGCTCGTGCCCAAAGGTCTGAGATACACTGCTGTGGATGTGTGCATGACCACATCCCAGGGCTGCTTCCTCTGGTTCGTACTCAGTTAACCAAATGTGTGTTACTGGTGTGCTGAACGGGGGCCATTTGTTTTGCACCCGACTCACCTGCTGTTCTGAGGGCCACTGAAAGCCACAGAAGTGCCGCTGTATGTTTGCACACGTGTGTGTGTAAGAACAGGGAAAGTTGTCTCTTCTTTGGAAACAGCCTGTGACATTTTCACACCATCCCACTGTCTCTCCTTCTCCTCACTCCTGCATCGCTCTTACCAACTGGCTGGTCATTCCTCTCTATTCACTGGGATTTGCCCCCTGACTCAGTTTCCCTTTTCTCTCACCACCACAAGACCCACGCTTGGGCTTCTCAGGTCCTTGACCTTCTCGTTTCTGATGAACTTCCCCTCGCCCCTCTCCAGCCACCCATTCCCATCATCCCACTCAGAGGCCCCACTTCAACAGAATCTGCCGTCCTAAGAAATCTCAAACAAGTTTCAAACAAGTCACTCTCTCAATATCAAAGCCTATTTGTTCACATTCACCCACCACAATCCTTTGAATTCAGCCCCTCTGATCCCTTGATCCCATCTGTATCTCATGATCCATCAGCCCCCTCCCGTTTTCTCAGCATGCCTCATTTAATATAGATCCTAGGGTCCATCTTCCCATCATGCCTTGCACTTCCTTCCGTTATTTACTCCTCCCCGGCAAACCCCAATCCTGGCTGAAGATCCTCCTGCCTCGTCAGTGCCTGTCCTGAGCAGATCCAAGTTGGCTGACTGACAACCACACCATGAGGCTGACTGGCTTCACTCAGAGCCACGATCTGAAACTGTTCAGGGGTACTTGCTCTCCTGACAAATCTGCCACGGATCCTAGTTAGTGTACCTATTTTCTGAAATGACGTTTCATACCTTCTCCTGTCTTCAAACCTCCCACATTCTTTCCCCCAGTCCCAGCTAACGAGGTAGGCTCAAGCTCCTTGAGATCAGAGCAGCCAGAAGGCAGCTCCCTCATTTGCTCACGCCAATCTAGAAACACTTTGAATTCGGCTCCCAGCTTCTGCTTCCCTTCTACCATAGGGGTGAAGCCTCTCCTTGCTAACAACAATATTCCTTCCCTGGGCTCAGGATAGGCTCACTTCTCCAGGGGTTTGTTCTCTAACACATCCTTCTCCGGAATCATCACTCCTCTCCACTGCACTCTTCCTTTTTGTTTTTGTTTCTTGGGGCCTGGGATAGGAAGGAGGTGGGAGAGTATAATTTACATGAAATACACATATCATATTTACATAAAATAACATGAAATAACACCCCAGAAATGTATTTTGTGCTCTATCCTGGTCCATCCTCACCCCCATAGGCAACCATTGTTCTAATTGTCTATCACCGTAGATTAATTTTTCCTATTTTTTTGACTTCATATAAATGAATTGTATAGTATGTACTCTTTTGTGCCTGGCTTCGTTTGTTCAATATAATATTTTTTTAGATTAATCCATGTTGTGTAGATCAGTAGTTTTTATTGCTGAGTGGTATTCCATGTAGGAATATACCACAATTTGTTTACCCTCTCATGGATATTTGGGCTGTTTCCAGGATTGGGCTACTATCAATAAGGCTGTTCTGGACATTCCGGCACAAGTTTTTTTTTGTGGACATATGTTTCATTTTTATCTCATTTCTGGTTGTAGGATGATATATGTTTAACTCCATAAGAAGCTACCAAACAACTCTATAAAGTGGCTGTACCATTTTGCATTCTCATGAAAGCAATGTATCCAGGCGTTTTACCTCCTCCTCAAATTTAAAATTGTCCGTCAGTTTGATTTTAGTGGTTCTAGTGATGTGAAAGGTGCTAGGACAGTGCTTGGCATAAAATTCACCCTCAGAAGAGGTTAGCTGTTGCTGTTATCAGAGCAAGTGCTCAAACCTTTTAAATAAAGGGCATCTAAGTTCCTTCTTTCCAGTAGTCATATTTCACTCTTTTTGTTCAAAAGCCCTCCAAAACCACATTATAATAACCCCCAGTATTGACCACACATCTATTTAAGAATTGTCATATTTAAATAGATGTTCATATATCAATAGATGTCTTGGTTTTATGACGAGGACAAGGCAGAGACATCATCAGTGTCTCCCAGGGTAAACAACAAGTGCTCAATAAATAGGGGTTTGCTTTTCTCCTGCAGCTGCCAGGAGTGTAACCCTCCACCAGACTTTGCCCTGGGATCTGTCCCCATACCCTGGGGACTACTCTCTTTGGAGCTGCGCAGCCCCCATGGGGGCCTCAAACCTTGCCCTTCTGACAACAGGTCTGCAGGTCTCCACGAACAACACCTTCTCCAGTCCGCATATCTGGGTGTCCCTTCCTGGGCACAGCTTCTCTTGGGGGTGGGGGAGGAGGGAATCTGGGAATCTGGGCGTGGAGGTGCGCTCAGGAATTGAGGGCTGAACTGGGCCAGGCAGTTTTGGGCTCTGGGTCTCAGATGTTCCTGAGCCAGCCCCGCAGGGAGGGAGAGAGAGGGATGCACTCCTTTTGGCAACGCCTGCACCCCAAGTCCTCCTCCCATTCTGATGTTTTTCTCCGCCCCCTGCCCACGCTTAATTACTTCCTCTAGGTCCCTCCCTACTGGTCGGGGCACCCGTGCGGGTGGCAAGAACTCTGGGCACGACAGCGCGCTTCCTGCGGCGACAGGGCTTGGCGCGGTGGCTGGCGCGCGGCGCCGGACGGTCCACGATGCTGGAGAACGGCTCCTTCTCCAACTGCTGCGAGGCGGGCGAGCCGGCTGTGCGCCCGGGCTGGCCGGGGGCGGGTAGCGCGCGGTCCTCCGGGACCGCCCGTCCTCCCTGGGTGGCGCCCGCGCTGTCCGCCGTGCTCATCGTCACCACAGCAGTGGACGTCGTGGACAACCTCCTAGTCATCCTGTCAGTGCTCAGGAACCGCAAGCTCCGGAACGCGGGTGAGCGCCACGCCCGCTGCTGGGGCGGACCCTTCCCTGGCGTCCGGTCCCGATCCTGACTCCGCGGTCGGTCCCTGGGGCCCCGTTCCGTTTTCTCGAACCTCGTCCCCAAGTTGGGTCCTGTGCTCAAAAGTTTGGCAGAGCTGCTGCCTTTCCCCGACGTGCGGCTCTGGCGCCCGCCTCTCGCCGCTGCCCGGGGCGCACTGGGCGCGTCTGTGCCGCGTGAATTGAGCAGTTTTTCTGCGCACTTTTTGGCGGGGCGCCCGCTCTGTGGGAACCCACGCGGCTGGAAGCTTCCGTCATCCAAGGCGCTCCAGTTTGTGCGGGTGCAGAGGGTGCCCCTATCCGGCCACAGGAATCTCAGGATCTTTAACACCTCTCTCCCTCCCCCTGCAGTGGGTGCTGAGACAATGAAGCCCCCGGGGGAGTTCTGTGTCGGAAACTTACCTCCAGGTGATCTGAAGACCCATTTCCAACCAAGAGAGTGCAGACGCAGAAATCTGCAGGCTCTGCTTGCAGATGGAACTACATTGCTTTGGGATAACGTGGTCTTTTCTGAAGATAGGGAATTCGTGGGATTAAATGAAGATTAAAATAAGGATTTGGCAAAATAGTGTTGCAATCGGGAAAAGTATTTTTCCCCTTTCTGTGCACTCTCCTTTCAATTTTTCCATTCCTTAGGTCTGCAAGGGAACAAAACCAGAGGGAGGGAGTCTCTGAACTCTGACCCTGAGCGGTCACAGGAGCATGCTGACCATTTCAACGTGGGAGGCTCATGGCTTGTTTGCTAATTTGTAATTTTCTAATTTGGGCCTTAGGGACAACTCAAATATTAGAGTGAATTACAATGAAAAGACAACAGCAGAAAGCCAGGCTTGTCTTGTCTTTAACCAGGCTTTTCTAAGGAGCCCCAGACCATTCAGAAAGGCCAATTGTAGTAAATGGGCATGTATACTTTGTGTGGCTCTCTGACTCCAGTATATTTATCTACAGAACAAACAAAAAATAAAAATATGAGCTTCTGTTTATAATATGGGAAACAACACTATCAAGTAGAAACAAGCTTTCTAACTCGGTCATTTCAGTAGTGGTGGTTAGTATCATCTGGAATACCTTTTTTAAGATATTGTCATGTCCTTTGACTAAAAGCTTATATATTAAGGAAGAGCAGGTTACGGCGAGGGGAAAGTTGTAGTTGATATTTTCGATTGAATCGCCCCTTTGCAGCAGCCACAAACACGCATCTACTGCACAGAGGCAGGGAAGAGGCAGGGCTGGGCCCCCCATATTCTGACACCCAGCCTCTTCTCTCCCTGACTAACCGGTTGGGGTAGGCTATGGTTCCCTGGTCAGTAAAATTTGAGCTGCCTGAGGTTGGAGAGGTGGCTGAGTGGGGTGAGTGCAGCTTCCTTTTACCTGAGGCAGATAAGCAGCTTCTCCCCTCCTTCATCCCAGGAGGGCTGGCCTCTTCTGTGCTCTTAGCGGGCGGCACAGAAACCTTACTGATTTGGGAGCGTGGCCTGGGTGGGTACTGAGCTTTCAATTGCTGGCCCATCCCCTGTTCTATCCTTCCTGCCTCCTGTTGAGTCTGCTACAGCCCAGCACCAGAAACAAATGCTAACACTAGAGCTAAATGACATTAATTCCTGACACATTGGTGGCCGCTCCAGTCATGCAATTTATCCAGCTTTTATTTGACCGCTGGCTTTATTGATAACATTCATGAAAAATCTACTGTTGACTTCCGTTAAACCTTGGCAGAGTGAGATTTCAAAAGATGCTTAAAAACTGAGAGCCCTCGGAATTTGCACTCATTCCGCTAGGAATCAAGCCGCTCTACGGAGAGTTTAGAGTGACTTTAAGAAACCCTCATCTGAAACCTTTCTGTAATTAAGTCTGGTTCCTTAATTCATCGCTAATAAGGAGATAAGACTGTGGCGAAGGACACATAACCAAGGCACACAGCCCATATTAAGATCATAGACCCTTCTTAGCAGACATCAGTATCCTTCACTTGACTATGACAAATGCATTTCCTCTTGTCATCCATGACAGGGGTGAAACTGATAGCTGGGTGAGTGGTTAGATGAATCGTCCTTTTTCCCAGGACTACCCCCTGTCTGTAGCTTCTGTTGCTGCATGTGTTGGGTTGACTTTTTCAGAGATGGCACTAGAGAAAGAGAGGGAGGGATGGAGGGAAGGTGGGAGCCAGATTCAGGGTATTGACCCAACTTGGAAGGTAAGACCAGGTGTGCGTTTCACTCTTTAATGTGTGCTTCCTGGGGACCTGTCGTATTTAGGGCTCTCCTGACAGCATCTGAGGACATTTCCTGTGCCTGCCATGGCCACACTTGCCCTGGTCTAGACATAGCCAATAATACTCTCTGTGTTTCTGGTTTTTATCTCTTCCTTTCCCTGCTTTTCTGGAACCTTCCCCCATCAAGTTCTTTCTCTCTCTTCTGTGTTTTCGCTGTCTCTTTCCCTTTAGCCCACACATGTACACCCACACACACAGGCACACACACACAAGGGTCTCTGGTGTTAAAAAAAAAATCTTTCCTTGATTTTATGTCTTTTTTTTTTAAGATTTTATTTACTTGAGAGAGAGAGAGCTCTAGCTAGGGAGCGCAGGGCAGCGGGGTAGAGGGGGAGATGGGAGGGAAAAGCAAACTCCACACTGAGCAAGGAGCCCACCTCGGGCTCGATCAGTGGACCCCAAGATCATGATGGGAGCAGAAGGCAGACGCTCAACCGAATGAGCCACCCAGACGCCCGGATTTTATGTCTGTTTATGAGTTCATCACTACTCTCTCCTTCCCTTCACAGCCAGACATCAATTTCCATGCACTGACTACCTCCTTGCTTCCCATTTCCTCTTCAGTGCTCTGGAGACTGGCCTCCAAAATGTCCCTCTGTGCAGTGTGTGAGCCTCAGGCCCACTCCCCCCTCGAAAACTTCCATTCCTTTGGCTTACCTAATGCTAGTTTTTGGGTCGCCTTCTTTTCCTCTCCTAGACACCTGACCCCTGGGCGTCATTCCTGGTTCCTTAATTCCCCAAGTTCCCATGATGTTTGCCGTCTGATATTTCTCAATATTCCCCTTTCCTCCCCTCTCTCCTCTCGCTGCCCCATTTTACACGTTCACCATCTCTCTTAAAAAAAAAAAAAAGATTATGTGACAGAGAGAACAAGAAGGAGCACAAGCCAGGGGAGGAGCAGAGGGAGAAGCAGGATCCCCACTGAGCAAGGAGCAGACGCGGGACTCGATCCCAGGACCCGGGGATCACGACCTGAGCCAAAGGCAGCCGCTTAACAACTGAGCCACCCAGGTGCCCCATGCTCACCATCTCTGGGACAAACTCTGTCCGGAGTGTCCAGACGGCTTTCCCTGCTCCCTCCTCCAGCGGCTGATGCCATCCCATCTGTGGCTGCCCTCTGTGTGTACAGCATGGGACTCAGAGCACTGCTCACACAGCCCTGCCCCGGCGCACCCGCCCAGCACCACAGCTTCGTCTCCCTCCTCTCATCCTGCTTGTGAGCTGCTGCCACTGCCCAAGATGAGGAGCTCCCTGCCTCTTTTCTGCCAGTGAACCTCCTCCAGACCCCTTCCTCAACGTCCCTCTGAGGTGGTTGATGTCGCTTAGTAATGGCAAGCAGAGCGTGGGGACCGTCTCCCGCCTCCGGCTTCCCCGTGCCCTCCCCAGCAGCACCCGCCTCACCGGGCTTGTCCATTTCCCTCTCTGCCCACCGCACCGCGAGTCTGCTGAGACCCGAGGCTTTGATTCCCTTTCGGTCCACAGAGCCGAGTACATAGTAAGAAATAAACACCGGTCTGTGGAGACAAACTGAAAACCGACAAGACACCAGGAGAGCCACGGGACAGAAGGAATGAATCGTGCGTCACGAGGTGGGGCGGACTCAGCTACAGCACTCAGCACTGCTCATGCGACCAGTAGAGTCCTCACGGAACTGAAATCCCACGGCACACTTCACTCTTGTCCTTGCACAGAGGTGTGCCTGTTCCTGTTGCTCCCGTGGGGATAGCGGTCTCCAGCTCTTCCTGGCCTCCCCCAGATTGTGCCTCCCTGCCGCCTTAGGGAGTTTGCCCCCTGTTGGTCTGGTCTGAGATTGCTTTTCGTTTGGGCTGCCTGTAGAATGTGAGCCTCCCGCTCTTACCTTCGCCATCCAGAGAGCTGGCCACACAGAAGAGAGCTGAGAGAAACATGTCCTTACTGAAAGGCCGAGGTAATCTCTGTTAGCAGAGGGGAAAGCCCAAAGAGTATCAGGTATTCCTGGCCCTTGGGCACAGTGCCCGATTTCCCAGGCTGTCGGGGAGGTGTTGTGAGTGAGTGGATGCGAAGCCATACCTCGGACAGTTGGGTGATATGTAAAGAGAAAGGATATGAAATACTTGACATTGGGATTGCCCAGAAAAACGTGGAGGATTTGGTTGCTGAACACACAGGTCCTCGTCCAGAGTCTGCCCTGTTCTCTGGGCAACCCAGTGATGCTCGGTCTGCACCATCTTTTGCCCGGAAGCAGCGACTACATTGCAGGCTTCCTGATGGGAATTTTCAGCCCAGCAGGTGTTTTGCATCCCCAGTCAGATTGGAGCAGAGCCCACCTTCTCCCTCGACTAGCTGATTGAGGGTGTAAATGATGAATGAATAGACTCTTTCCGGATAAAGGCTCTTGGAAGGCTTGGAGGAAATACCTAATAGACCCACAGTCCCTGTGCTCCAGGCGTTGTAGGGTAAGGTGGAACTCACGTCGTTTGGGTTTTCATGGAGACGCCATTTGGTGACGGGTGTCTTTTGACCCGCTCAGCTGGCCGGGTTTGTAGTGCTTGTTATCAGCTGAAGACCAAACTGGGCTAACTTAGACTCCCTCCCTGACGTGGCTTGAGCTCTCCAACTTCAGGTTTCTGCACTGAATACTTTCTTATCTCTTCACCAAGCAAAGATGAACACATTTTAAATCCCATAATTATGTCTTTAGCTGAACAATCAGAAAAGCTCATAATCCTCTTCAGTTCCTCCCCTGTAGCTCTCAGTAGCCCAGGGGTATGAAGACTTTCGTGTTTGACTGCCCTTTTTTCCTCCAGAAATTGGGGTCTGTATTTAGCATAATATATCACAAAACTCTGAAGATACCATTGCCACAATTAGGTCTTACGATTTAAAATACTTCTTATTGAAAGAGTAGAATTTAGGGAGTTGAGAAGTAGAGTCCCCAGTATTCAGGGAGTTTCCACCCTAGAGGCAACATCCTACCTTCTTCAGGGTCCGCCCTGCACTCTGACTTCTCCTATCTTATCTCCCAGGGATTGTAGTCCAATGTTCGGATTCTCTTTCTTGTTCTTTCGACACAACTAATAAAAGCAGCAGTAATAAATAATAGCTAATATTACTGTGTGCTTATTACGTGCCGGATAAAATCTCTCCCATTTAGAAGAAAGAGAAAAGAAAAAAGACTCTGTACACCACCCCACCCCCCACCAAAGGGATATCCCTTTGCAAGTACCACTCCATTTCTTTCCTTCTCTTGAAGCCAAAGCCGACTGGGAGAGCAACCTACAGTACAAAAGTTTATCCTCCAACACTGGGCAGAACCATGCCCTTGCTAATATCACTCCTGACCTTCTAACTGCCAGGTTTAATGGGCACGCTTTCCTGTTCTTTCTCGCTTTGGGGGATGACTAAGAAACTCTACACCCTTGCCCAAACTCTACACCCTTGCCCTTGACATTTCTTTTTCCTGATTTCCTCCTGTTTCTCTTCTTTCTCTGTTATGGCCATAGGCAATTCACATAATCTGTCAGTTTCTTGAAATGGAAATCACGGGATCAACCTTAAAGGATTCTTGTGAGAAACAATTCAGTCAATTTATGTAAAGGCACATTATATAAACTTTAAAGTGCTATACCAATTGTGGTTTTGTTGTTAGTGCTAAGTGTAATTGAAGTAATAAAATGCTACGGTAAGAGTCTCCAAATGATCTCTGGTGATGATTATGGAAAGATATTTTGTAATAGGCAGTTAGTTTAAAAAAAAATAGATAATTATGCTCTTAAATACGTTCTCTTCTTTTAAGTGGTTGAAATACTCCCATCCTGTTTTTGTTTACACGATTAGCTTGCTTTGCAGGCCTTTTTGTTTTTAATTAAAGCAGAGTTACATTTCAACTCGGCTCTTATATGATTCATCTGCACTCTCTAAGATTTTCACAAATAATGTGATTTTAGTGGAAAACAATCTCTGCCCTCAAGGAATTTGGGAATCAAATTAGGAGCTTACTTTAATATAAAAGTGCCTTGTTTTTAGTGTTTGTAAGGAAATCAAGTTCTTAACAAATAATCTGCCTACTGATTTCCAGTGCTTATTTCCAGAAAGTAACTGATAAAAATATTTCACTTTCATTTGGAGATTACTAGTATTTCTTATGCCCTTCCTTTCCCATACGAATCCCTTTTGAGAAAAACAGCATTCTAAGAAGGACGCAGGCCGGTGGCAAGGGTCTTTGTGATGTTGTCCTGCCCCTTGGTGAACTTTCCTGCCTGGCCAGCCCCATCACCAGGCCCTCTTAGCTCTTCCCCACTGTTCCCTTGTCCTGGCCTCTCTCCTGGCTCTCAGCACACTGAAGGGCTAGCTAGCTGCTGATTCTCTTGTCTTTTGACCCAACAGCCTTGTTGGCATCTCACCAGTGGGGGCCATGTCTTTGACCCATCCCTGTGCCCTGCCCAGACAAGGTAGGCACTCAGTATGTTTGAATAGGTAAAGGATGGAAGAAGACCCCAAGGCACAGGAAGTTTACCCCTGTTAGAAATGATAGCTTATCTGTTGAATTCCCGATTTTAACCTTCGCCACATCTTATTTTTATTTGTTTAATTGACTCCTCTGAGACCAGGAGCTTTGTAAGGGGAGGGGGGTATGCCTCTTGCTCACCATGTTTCCTTCGGCCTTGGCAAACAAAGGCAGATCTAGTCCCTAGTAGATACTCAGAAATATTTGTTGAAGAAATGACTCCTTAACTATTTCTACACTGGCTTTTAGCTCAGTGACCAAGGACAATTTAAATTCAACAGACTCTTTTTCTGGGCCTGCTGGGTGGGCACAGGGAGGAGGGGCAAGGGTGGCTTGAACTTCTGGAATTCTCCTATCTGATGAAGACTAGATCACTCAAGGCTTGTTGGCTCCCCCCCCCCAACCCAGGGTTACCAGATCCTTCTCAAGAAATAGATTTCCTGGAAAAAAAGGAAAGAGGAAGCAAGGAGGGAGTGGATTGTGGAAGGATGTGCTTTGTGTAGGAATGTTAAAAGGGAATTACGTATTAGTGAACAAAGGCCTTTTGTTGAAGGCTGTCTCCACTAATACACCCTGTCTGGTGGAGGCAGATGGAAATAAGTCATGCCAGGATGTATGACATGAATATTCATTAGACGCCTGTGCATAGCGGGATGAGCAGTGCTGTGCGCATCCTGATGGGTTTCTCACCTGTCTGGGGAAGAAATGGATAGAGAACTAGACCTCCCTTGACTACCATCCAGACAGGACCTGGCTTCTTACAGATGGGAGACAAAACAAGAATTTTATTTGCCTAATTTGGATTGGTGTCAAGAAATCTGGGAGACAGTACGATGTCTGGGCAGACGAACCTACAGCAGGAACTGGCTGATTTCAGCCTTCTAGAAACAACCTGAGAAATAGGGGAGGGTAATTGAATCACTCTCTACGTGGAGTTGAATGTGTTCTTCCCACTATTTACAAGCTGCTTGCCAGCCTCTGGGGCATTATCAGGAGATGAGCCACATTAACACACAGAGCTGGACTGGCTTTCGGGGGAAACAGCTGGCTGATCTAGCACCCGCTCCCAGCAGCCCTTGACTTTCTCCGCACGCGCTTGCCAGTGCCAACAGCTTGTTTGCTGCTCAACCAGGAGGCCAGAGGGCCCTGCAGGGACCAATATTCCTGTATCCGAAAGAAGTGATTTTCTTCCCAGAAACAACCAAGTGGAATGTGTGTAAAGAAAAGGAAGGAGGGCCCCCAAAGAACAGGAGGGAACCAATTAAGGAACAGTCATGGAGAAAGAAGTTTCAGGAACTTGCCCAACTTCAAAGTGGCAGAACTGAGATTACCCAGGTCATCCCACCTTCAAGCACCACTTCCCAATGTCAGAAAGACACTTACAATTCTGGGAAGAGGCAAGGGCTCCTGATCCAGCTGAGAACAAGAACTCTGAGAGAGGAAATGCCCCCCATCTTGAGACCAGGTGAGGTCTGCGTAGGAGAGTCAGAGACTGACATCCACCAGTGGAGGTAACAAACAAGACTGGGAATTCAATGGAAAAGCGGGAGACCCCCTCCGTACCTTGCATAGGTCCTCAGATGTGCGTTTCTTGCCTGGCTGTCCCCGACAGAAAGAATGTGAGGGGGCTTTACCCCACTCAGTAAATAGATCTCAAACATAGTTGAAGGGGAAGGAATTCAACATTTTAACCTGAAGCCAGACTCCTTCACACCCCATCTCTATATGAATGTCTTGAGAGACAGGAGAGCTCACCACCTTGTAAGCACTTTAATTGTCCAAACCAAGGCTGCCTGGGGGGTCTTCCACGTTCCCACCCCCACATGGAGTGCATCTTGTGGAATCTTCTTTGAGGTGTGGTGAATGAATGTGTGCGCGAACAGGGGAGGGCTGGAAGCAGCCCTTTCTCTGCCTTGTGGGTTTATAACTGTAATCGTGGAGTCTACCTCACCTGAAGGCCTGACTCGGGGGGACCCCCAGCAGGGTGGCTCTGAGCCTCCCTTTTTCTCTGCCCGCTTGAAGCCAGGCCGCAGCCTGGCCTCTCCAATTGCTGCGTCTTTTGGACCCTTTCCGTCTGCCTGATGCTGTGACCCCGAAGTGGTCACATCAGCCAATGCAGTATGCAGAGCACATGCCTGGTGGTGGTGGAGCCAACGTCCTTAGCTCCCCGAGAAGTCCCTCCTGCAAATCATTCCACCTGCCCTCTGGGTCCAGCCACTGTAGGGCTGGCAGCTCGTACTTTACCACGCGGCAAGAGGCCAGAAGACTTGAAAGACGATGGCTGGTGCCTACTGCATGCCTGGGGGCCTCTGCTGGCTAGAAAGGATAGCAGCTCTTGGGCATGTAGTAGGCGCTCAAAGCATACCCTTGGTGAATGGAACGAGCAGCATCAGGGATGGAGCTTCTCATGCTCTGAGCTCTATTTTGGCCACACTTTTGGATTCTTGGTGCCTTCTTCATGAGGCAGTGTTTTAGAATCCAAGTGCTTTAGAAATAGAAATACTGGATTTCTAAATTTGGCTTTAGTCCCAGCTCTTCCCTAGGATTCTGGCCCAGAACATGCCAGAAGCATATTAATCAATGGATGTTGCGGTTTCCATAGGCTGTCCCTCTGGCTCCTGAGGCACTTTCGGGCTAGAGAACACTCCATTCAGAGGAGGGAGGCAGTTCAGAAAGCTGGAGAAGGTGTAAGGCAACACAGGAGGCTGTGAGGCCCCACAGGACCAGACTCTCTGCCAACGTGGCAGCCTGGCTGTGAGTGTAGGCCCCAGATGAGGGAGGCCGGGGAATGCCAGAACACATGGTTCCTACTCCCAAACCTTTCTTCCATCCCACTTGCAAAATGCAATTCACATTTAGAAAACTGAAGTAAAGACACTTAGAAAGTAGCCTGTTGGGGTGCCTGGGTAGCTTGGATGGTTAAGCGTCTGCCTTCAGCTCAGGTCATGAGCCCAGGGTCCTGGGATAGAGTCCCACGTCGGGCTCCCTGCTTAGTGGGGAGCCTGCTTCTCCCTCTCCCTCTGCTGCTCTCCCTGATTGTGCTCTCTTGCTCTCTCTGTCAAATAAATAAATAAGATCTTTTAAAAAAGAAAAAAAAAGTAGCGTGTTGACCAGTGTGGGAGAAGGTGCAAAAAGAGACTGTCAGAGAGATTTGTAGGAAGGTGGGAGTATGGGCGGGGAGAGGTTCTAGTGAAGCCACTTTCCTGATTTTCAAATGCTTCTCCCTTAGAATCCTTGCCGGAGTGTGAGTGATGCAAAGCTCCTGAGCATCTGTGTTTATGGTGAAAATAGTTATCATTCGTGAGCACCCACGATGCCCCCAGGACTTTGTCCCATTATTTGATCCTCACAGCTGTAGTATAAAGTATGAGGCATTATTCCCATTCCACAAATGAGAAAAATGAGGCTTGGAGTGTTGGAGTGCCTGGGTAACTTGCCTGAGCCACACAGTGAGTAGCAGAAATGCAGTCTGAGCCTTGAACTCCGCGTCTCGAAAAGCCACTAGGTCTCCAACCCCAATGCTGACGGTAACGTGGTTCCTTTTACATGACTAGATAAAGGTAACTGGATAAAGGGTAGAATATTCTACAGGCTAGGAATTGGGGGGTCTCCTATTGACTCTTGCCCCCTCTTTCCTGCTCCAGGCAATTTGTTCTTGGTGAGTCTGGCATCGGCTGACCTGGCGGCGGCCTTGTACCCGTACCCACTAATCCTCGCGGCCATCTTCCATGACGGCTGGGCCCTGGCCGAGGCGCACTGCAAGGCCAGTGCCTTCGTGATGGGCCTGAGTGTCATTGGCTCCGTCTTCAACATCACTGCCATTGCCATTAACTGCTGCTGCTATGTCTGCCACAGCATGGTCTACCACCAGATCTGCCAGCCCTGGCACATGCCCTTCTACATCTGCCTTGTCTCGCTCCTCACTGTGGGGGCCTTGGTGCCCAACTTTTTCATGGGGTCCCTGGAGTATGACCCGCGTGTCTACTCCTGCACCTTCATCCAGGTGGCCAGCACCCGGTACACAATGGCAGTGGTGGTCATTCATTTCTTCCTCCCCATCACTGTCATGTCCTTCTGTTACCTGCGCATCTGGGCGCTGGTGCTTCAGGCCTGCAGGAGGGCCAGGTCAGACACCAAGCTGCGCCCGAAGCCCAGCGACATCTGGAGCTTTCTGACCACGTTCGTGGTGTTTGTGATCTTCGCTATCTGCTGGGCCCCACTGAATGGCATTAGCCTCACTGTGGCCATCGACCCAGAAGAAATACCTCCCCAGGTCCCGGAGGGGCTCTTTGTGGCTAGCTACTTCCTGGCTTATTTCAACAGCTGCCTTAATGCCTTAGTCTATGGGCTCCTGAACCAGAACTTCCACAGGGAATACAAAAAGATAGTCTCAGCCCTCTGGAACCCTCGGTACTGTGTTCAGAATGCTTCCAAGGGCAGCCAAGCTCCACCTGTGGGGAATGCCCAGCACCCTGTCCAGTTAGACACTCTCTAGCCTGGGTCACTGGCAGAGCACCAGATTCATGAAACGGTAGGAGGAGATCTGCTCCAAGGGTGAGATCGGGCAGCCCGTTGGACTACGCTGTCCTCTTGACGTGACAGCCCACAGTTTGTGGAACTTCATCGGGTGGACAAGAAGCTCGTCAGCACCATGGGTTCAGGCTGTTCAGGGGAGGCCTACAGGTGAGCACAGCCCCGGCCCTGGCAGACTCTCTCGGTGCGCTGGGGGGCTTGGTGCATACTCAGCCAAGGAAGCGACAGAATGAGGACAGGCTTGGGGCAGAAGAAGTCAATGACTTCCTATGAGCTGCTCTCTCCTCCTGCTTGGGCCTCCTTGCTGCTTTTTCTCTCTTCCCCAAAGGGCAGCCAGAATGGATAGCTTCTTGTTGGCAAGTGTGAGAGAATGAGCTCTGTGGTGCTGGGAGCTGAGTAGCTCTGCGGGGGCCACAGGAGGCTGGTGTGGTGCAGAGGGCACGTGTTCTCTACTCTCCCTACACCAGCATACACACGCACACACATGCACGTGTGCACGCCTCAGGTATCTGGAGCACGAAGTCGGCCTGGCTCCTCCACCATGTTCAAGCTGTGTGACTTGGGGCAGGCCCCTGACTTCTGTCTCCCTCGGTTGACTCACCTTACAATGGAGATCATGCCAGTGCTGCCTCCCAGGGCTGTTGTGAGGATTCACTGGGATGATAAACTGCAGAGCCTCTGAGGACAGTGCCGGACCCATGGCCAGCCCTCAGTAATCACTAACTGTGTTATTATTCCTACTACACAGAATGAAAGATAATCTTGAAGGAGAGAAGGGGTGACGCACAAAGACAGGAAGTGGAGGGAAGCGAGTGGGAAGGTGTGTATGGAGGTGGGGGAAGGGCACGTATACCTACACGCTTTGTATGTGCATTCACCTCAGGTCTTTATTCAACCCCAAGAGATTTAGCTTCCTTCTTCAGCTCCACAAACATGACTGACTAGTCTGTAACCAGGTCCAGCAGGAGAAACAAAAGGCGTGTTGCCTGCCCTCTTGGAGGTCATAGTCTGTTAATGAATAGTATCGGCTGATGCTCATTGGGTGTTTGCTTTGTACCACGCACTGTGGTAAATGCTTGATAAGCATTATCTCATGTAATCCTTACAAAACTCTTTGAAAAGGGATCTTTATCTATATTTGTAGTAAGAAACTAAAACTCAAAGAAGTGAAATGACTTCCTGAGTTCACGGAGCCCAAGTCTGTCCAACGGCAGCACCCCATTTCTGCCTCACAACCCACACCCTGGAATGTGTGGCAGGAACAAAATGGGGTAGAGTGAGTACCCCAAGTACACAGGGTGCCTGGGGGGTTCCAAAAAGAGAGAAAAGTTACCCCAGCCAGCCGGCCCAGAATACTGACCTCTTAGCGTTATTCTGGATGCTCTCCCTCCCCTTGTCATTTGAGGAGTTAGGTTGGGTGCTGTGCCTAGTCACCTGGTCACGTGGGAGCTTGTTAAACATGCAAGTGCTCTTGGGCTCCACCGAGAACATTTTGAGTGTGGAGATCCGGGGAAGGGCCTGGGAGTCTGATTCTGACCCTGGAGGTCCTTTACCAAACTGTTAGGAATGCAGGGGTTCCAGCCCTGGTTGCCTGCTTATTGGGATCTCGTTGCTGGGTGTGGAGAGTCCCATCCAGGGAGGACTCCCAGTTCAGACCTCAATCTGAGAGGGAAAGACAAGAGACATAAGGCTCCTCCCTGAGCTTCAGCCACTTTTCTTGGCTCTGCGCAGAGCCTGAGCTCGTCAGGTCAGGCATATGTTTGCTTTCTGTTCTCTCTGCCTCCTCTCCCCAGACACCAACAATAGGGATTTGCCTTTCATTCTTGACTCAGAAGCAACGGGGTGTCCCCCACTGCTCCCCTTATTTCTATCTGTTAACTCTGAACTGAGTGCATGGTAAAGGCTCGGTAAATATGGATTGAAGAAACAAAAGCTCCCTTCAGTGTGCTGGACCCACAGATGTTACCTGATTTGCCAATTCTGACAATTCGCTAACTGGGACATTTTCTTGTTTCCATAGGTTTTGGTGATGATCCAGGAAGCAACAGAATGAAAGGTCATAGGGAGAACTCTTGACATTAGGCCATGTATATACTCATATGGAGTGGCCTCAAGCTACAGGCCTTGATTTTAAATAAAGACACTTTTGTTGCAATATTGCAGGAACTCTATCCATCCTCTACCTCCCCCCTCTATATCTATTAAAGAACTTGAATTTGTAATGAAAAATCTTCCCACAAAGACAACTTCCCACAACGATAACCACATAATTTAACTTATGAATTTTATCAAACATTTAAGAAAGAAATAATACTGACTTTACACACACTCAGAAAATAGAGGAAGAAAAAACAATTCTCAACATATTTCGTGGAATCAGCATAACCCCTCCTTAGAGCATTGCAATGTCATTTAAATGAAAGAAAAATTACACATAAAAAAAAGAACAATTATGTTCCTCACAAACAAAGATGCAAAAATTTGTAATGATATGTGAGAAAATTGATGCCAAAAATATACAAAAAGGATTCTGCATCATGACCAAGGTGGGGGAGGGGGTTCCCTGGGAATATAAGGTTAATTTGACATTTGAAAATTTGATCAGTGTTATTGATTGATTGATTGATTGATTGATTTAGAGAGCATGAGCTGGGGTGGGGGGTGCACAGAGAGAAGGAGAGAATCCCAAGCAGACTCTGTGCTAAGCATGGGGTTTGATCTCACAACCCTGAGATCATGACCGGAGCCGAAATCAGGAGTCAGATGCTTAACCAACTGAACCACCCAGGTGCCCCTGTAATTTAAAATTTTAACAGAATAAGAGAGAAAAATTACTTCAATATTTGCAAAAAGAAATCATTTTACACCATTCAACCTTCATTCATGATAAAAAAAATGTGGGGGGAAACTAGAAATAGAAGGAAATTTCCTCAATCTGGTAAAGAGTATCTTTGAAAAACCTCCAAATGATAGCATGTTTAATGGTGAAATCATGGATTTTTTTTTTCCTTGAGATGAAAAAAAAGATGTTTGCTCTCACCGTTTCTTTCAATATTTTACTGGAAGTCCTAGCATTATAATAAGAAAAAGAAACAGAAGGATGCCTAGAGCAGGTTGCCAGTGAAGTGCATGAGATCTCACGGGGCGCCTGGGGGGCTCGGTCGTTAAGCGGCGGCCTTCGGCTCGGGTGGTGATCCCAGGGTCCTGGGATCGAGCCCCGCACCGGGCTCCCTGCTCCGCGGGAAGCCTGCTTCTCCCTCTCCCACTCCCCCTGCTTGTGTTCCCTCTCTCGCTGTGTCTCTCTCTGTCAAATAAATAAATAAAACCTTTAAAAAAAAAAGTGCATGAGATCTCAGCTCAGTTGCCTGGGCTTGGGCGGGGGTTGAAGGTCTTCCACTGGACTCTTTATGAGAAGACCCATTATGAAAGAGAGTCCGTTTTCTGAAGTCTAGCTTCCTAAAGGGCTGAAGAGGGTGTTGGATTTTTATTTGTAAGTTATCTCTACACTCAACATGGGGCTTGGACTCACAAACTGGAGGTCAAGAGTTGCATGCTAGCCAAGCACTCCAAGAATACTTACATGTCCTAAAAAAATTTTTTTTTGAGTACAGTTGACACACAATGTTACATTAGTTTCAGATGTGCAATATAATGATTCAACTCATCTCTACACCTTATGCTGGGTTCACCACAAGTGTAGTTACCATCTGTCATCATACACCACTATTGCAGTATCAATGCTTGTATTTCTTGATCCTAAGTTTTGCCAGAAAGTGAAGCAATTGAAATTGTAAGTGATGAGAGAATGTGTTATAACCTATGATCTCTTAGGCTAATAGAATAAACAAATCATCTCTTAAAAGTAAAATAAGATAATATAGTTTCAGAGAGGTAATTAATGCTACTTACTTGAAAAATGTATATGTCTTTCACTCTATTGTAATCAATGCTCTTGCTGTCTCTTTTATAAAAATAAGTCTCCAATAAAATAATTGTTGAAAAAAAAAGAAAAAGAAACAAAGGACACATACTGTAAAAAAAAAAAGTAAAACTCTCTTTATTCTCAGATTATATGATTCTGTATGTAGAAAACCTTATAAAATCTTAAAAAACAACAACAACAAAGCTACCAGAATTAGTAAGTGAATTTAGTAAGGTCACAGGATGCAGGGTAAATTTTAAAAATCTATAGTTTTTCTGTAACACTAGTAATAATAAATTTAAAATAAAATTTAAAAACAATGCCAATACCACAAAAATAACCAAAAATAGGATTAATCAACCAAAAGATGTACAAAGCCTGTCTACTGAACATTACAAAAGACGGCAGAGAGAAATTAAAGAAGACCAAAATCAATGAAGAGAAATACCATGTCATGGTTTAGAAGAATATTATTAAAATACCTATTTTCCTAAATTCATCTACGGAGTCAATGGAATGTCAATCAAAATTCTAGAAAGATTTTTTTGAAGATACTGGCTATCTGTTTATAAAACATATATAAATGCAGATGATATGGAATAACCAAAATAATCTTGAAAACGAACTAAGTTGGAGAACTAACAAGATCTATTTCAAGATGTATTATAAAGCTACATTAATAGAGGCAGTGTGGTTTTGGCATAAGGATAAGCAAATAAATCAATAGAACAGACTAGAATCGAGAAATAAACCCATACATATACGGTCAATTGATTTTTAACCAAACCACCACCAAGTCAGTTCAATAGGAAAGTAGACTAGTTTGGGGCATCTGGGTGGCTCACTTGGTTAAGTGTCCAGCTTTTTGGTTTGGCTTGTGTCATGATCTCAGGGCTGTGAGACTGAGCCCCGTGTCAGGCTCCACACTCAGCAGGAGGTCTGCTTGAGATTCTCTCCCTCTCCCTCTGCCCCTCCCCTGCTCTCTCTTTCTCTCTCTCTAAAGTAAGTAAATAAATAAGTCCTTAAAAAATAATTTAGGAAAGTAGACTAGTTTTAACAAATGGTGCTGGAAAAACTGGATATCAAAAGGAGGGGAAAACCCTCTTCAATCCCTCCCTTACTCCACACTCAAAAATAAATCAAAATAGATTATAGCCTTAAATATAAAAGACATAATGATAAATATTCTAGAAGACTGCACAAGAGAATGTCTTCATGCTCTTGTAGTAAGTTAAGATTTCTTAGCTGAATAAAAACTAACCATAGTCTTCATCATGGTACATCAGACCTTATCGAAATTAAAATTTTCTGTTCATCAAAAGATACTGTTAAAAAAATAGATTGGGGGGGCGCCTGGGTGGCTTAGTCATTAAGCATCTGCCTTTGGCTCAGGTCATGATCCCAGGGTCCTGGGATCAAGCCCCGCATCAGGCTCCCTGCTCCGCGGGAAGCCTGCTTCTCCCTCTCCCACTCCCCCTGCTTGTGTTCCCTCTCTCGCTGTGTCTCTCTCTCTGTCAAATAAATAAATAAAATCTTAAAAAAAATAGATTGGGAATTATATCCACAATACATATATCTAACAGAGGAGTTGTATCCAGAATACATAAAGAACACATACAATTCAACAAGAAAAAATGAACAACTCAATAAAAAACGACAAAAGAAAATAATGAATCTTGACTTAAACTTCATTACTTACATAAAAATTAAGTCAATTGATCACAGATTTAAATATATAATGTAAAACTATTTTTAGGAAAAAATAGGAACTATTTGAGATGTAGGGCTAAGTAAAGAGTTCTTAGACTTGACAATAAGAGCACAATCCATAAAAGAAAAAATGGGTTAATTGGACCTCATCGAAGTGAAAAAGTTTTGCTCTGTAACAGACCCTGCTAAGAGGACAAAAAGACAAGCTATGGACTGGGAGAAAATATCTGTAAATCACACATCTGACAAAGAACTACTATCTAGAACATATATGAAGAATTTTCCAAACTCAACAACAAAAGCCTAAACATTTCCATTAAAACGTAGGGGAAAAAAAATACCCAGAAATTTCACTGAGGAGGATATACAGATGGAAAATAAGCACATGAAAAAATGTTCAACATCATTAACCATTAGAGAAATTAAACTAAAGCCACAATTATATATCACCACATACCTATCAGAATAGTTAAAATAAAAAATGGTTAACACCTAATGTCGGTGAATGTGCAGAGAAACTGCATTGCTAGTGGGAATGTAAAATGATACCACCACTCTGGAAACAGTTTATAGTTCCTTATAAGCTAGCCATACAATGACCATATGACCTGGCAAAAAACCTGTACACGAATGATCATCCATTCAGCTTTGTTCAGAATAGTGAAAAACCATAAACAACCCAGATATCTTTCAGTTAGTAAATGGTTAATCAAACTGTGGTACATCCACGTCATGGATGCCACTTAACAAAAGAAAAAAAAAAAGGAACAAACTATAGATACAAGCAAAAATTTTTTTTAAAAAGATTTTATTTATTTATTTGTCAGAGATAGAGTGTGCACGCAAGCACAAATGGGGGAGCAGCAGGCAGAGGGAGAAGCAGGCTCCCCGCTGAGTGGGAGCCCGATGCGGGACTCAATCCCAGGACTCCGAGATCATGACCTGAGCCCAAGGCAGAGGCTTAACTGACTGAGCCACCCAGGCATCCCTAGAAGCAACAATCTGGATGAATCTCTAGGGAATTATGCTGAGTGAAAAAAAAAAAAAAATCCCCAAAGGTTATATTCTGTATGATTCCATTTCTGCGATATTTTTTAAATGACAAATTTTATAAATGGAGACTAATTCATGGTTGCAGAGTTTAGGGATGGCTGGATATGGTTATGAGGGATCCTCATGATGATGGAACTATTCTGGGTCTTGACCGTGACACTGGATACAGGAACCCATGTGTGTTATAAAATCATGTATAGCTAATACATACACACAAATGAATATGATGGGAGGACTGTAGCCATGTTGGTAGCTGGCTGTGATATTGTACTATATTTTTACAAGATGTTACCGTGGGGTGCACTAGGTAAAAGTTACATGTGGCGTCTGTATTCTTTCTTACTACTGCATGTGAATCCACAATTATCTCAAAATAAAAAGTTTACCTAAGAAACGAGCAAAAGATTTGGCCACTTTGCAAAAGAAGATACATGAATGGCTTATAAAAACAAGAAAAAATGTTCAGTATCATTAATCATCATGGAACTGTCAATTTAAACCATAATCACATCAAATTTTATACTTTTAAGAGTGGCTAAAATCAAAAAGCCTAAAAGTATCTAATGTCGACAAGGAAGTAGAGTTCCTGAAACTCTCATACACTGCAAGATGGAGAGTAAAATTAAATTTTGCAGAGCAATTCGACAATTTCTTGTAATCGTACATTAATACACATAGCTTTTATTTTTTATCATAATTGGTCTTATGACTCAGCTATTCTCCTCCTTGGTATTCATGCAAATAAATGAAAACATATGTCTGTACAAAGACTTGCACACAAATGTTTATAGCAGCTTTATTTACAATTACCAAAAACTTAACAACTCAAATGCTCATTAATGGAAGAATGAATGAGCAAGTGACAGGTTTTGTATTTTTCTAAATGGTCCCCTAAGAAGGTACGTGTTTATTCTAATAAGATCCCATGGTTCCAAACAATTTGGGAGTTGCTTTCGGAAAACTATAGCACTTTTTTTTTTTTTTTTTTTTTTTGGTGTGCATTTTCTAAGGTATACATTTCTGTCTTTTGGTGATAGATTTAAATTTTGGAAGTGTGAAAAATCATTCAAAGAGAAACTGGGTGTATCTGTTTGTTAAAAGAAGAGGTGTAATTTTCAATCCTTGCTGCACATTAACATCACCTGAGAAGTTAGAAACTAAGTTGTGAATGCCCAGCCATGCTTACTTAATTGCTTTGCGGTGAGATAGTCATTGGCTTTGTTTTGTTTTGTTTTTTAAATACTTAATCTTTTTTTTTAAAGATTTTATTTATTTATTTGAGAAAGAGATAACACGAATGGAGGTAGGGGAGAGGCAGAGGGAGAAGCACACTCCCTGCTGAGTGGGGAGCCAGATGCAGGGCTCGATCCCAGGACCCCAAGACCATGACCTGAGCCGAAGGCAAACGCTTAGCTGACTGAGCCACCAGGCGCCCCTGGTTTGGGTTTTAAAGCTCCCCAGTAGATCTGAACTGCAGACAGAGTTAAAAACTAAGGCTGGAATTGAGGTTGATTTTCTTGTGCAATTTATAGACTGACTTCTAAGGTAGATCCCAAGAAAGGGATTTCCACACATCCCTGGGACCACAGGGTTGAAGGAACCAGTGTCCGGTGTCTCAAGAGGACTATTGTGAAGAATAATGTACATTTGAATGTCTGCATTTTAGAGCATTTCCTGACAAATGTTTGCCTATTTATTTATAGACACAGCAGAGGGCCAATGTAAATGTAAAGGATCTACTTGACTGGCCTAATTTCCTTAGCAAATAAGTTCAAGTGGTTAAATATAAAAGTTTCAAAAATGCATTTCTGTTTTTCTAAGGTAGGCTAAGTAATAACAATTCTTTGTTTTTCTGGTTTGGGGCAATGAAAAAGACTATAACTAATAATACAGTTCTCTATTTCTTCTCTTTGGGAAATCTCATGGTGACAAGTTGTAATCTGAAATCTGAAAAATGTTCTGAAATGTACCCATAGAGCACCAGTGTAATTTCTTTTATAGTAGTAAGGTATAAGCTTGGAGATCGACAAGCCATTTGAAATGCTCTTGGATGAGGCCGAACTGTGAGTGATGTCTGACCCCAACCTGAAATGAGGTCAACAGAGAGCCTGGCTAAATGAAGGAGTCTGCCCTTGACCTACTTTGGGTGGCCAGTGTGCACAGCCAAACAACAGGCCAGGCCAGAGGGAGGGATGGTGGCATTGATTTGCCACATAACAAGTCAGCTGCACTCAGCGATTCTTTCTGCCTTACCTGGGCTTGGAGAAGGACATGCAGATGGGGGTCACATGTGGTCCCTTCCCTCTGAGCAGCTCACCATCCTGGGGGAGGGACTTCAAAGCCAGGAGAAAACTCTTCTTTTCTAGGCTTTCCTGCTAGACCCGGGATAATTTTGCTCTCTACCACAGAAGGTCAGTGATGGTGAAGGAGAGGAGGGGAGGACCACAGAGATAGTTACAAAGTCAATTACCAGTGCTTGAGTACCCACACCCTCGCAGGACAGATCCCATGGGAGGGCTTTAAGCCACTCATCACCTTTATTATTTCCACGGGGTAGGTGTTATAAATGGCCATTTTATGGATGAAGAAACAGAAGCTCAAGTAACTTGCTTCAGTGTCTACATGGATCCCTCCCTAACTGAGTTCACAGTGGAGAATCTGGGATTCTCTCCAAGCCTCAGTTTCCCCATCTATGAAACAGAACAACTGTATCTGCCCGATACCGCAGGAGCTGGTGTTAAGACCACACTAATTAGACATGCATCCGTTATGAGGTAGCAGGTGACTCCTGAGAAGAAAGTCTGTGTCATGGGAAGCCCCATTGTGTAAACGTCTCATAATATACCTATTTGTTTGACACGCACATAGTGATACTAGTATCCATTTAGATCGTCTCCAAGCGAGCATTTTTTTCCTCAAAATATTTTTGACTTTGCTTTATTATCCAATCAGAGCATCTCTAAGGGAACCCTTTCTTCCCCAGAACCCCTAATCAGGGAGTAATTTCTCTTCAATAGCACAATACCACATTTTTCTAATTGCATATGGAAGTTTAAAAAACAGAACCTTCTTAATGTTTGCCTAAACTGCAATTTCCAAATCAAGTCCTGTATCTCCCTCACCCCACAGAAGGAGCCTGCACACTGCTGTTGATGAATGCATTCTAAGGAAGGCTTTACTTCAGCAGGGAAATCCATCTTGATCTGGGCCATGAAAACTCCCGTGTTTCTTTGGCTATTTGTCTTGCTTAGTATGGATTAGCAAATCACATCATTTTCTTCTTCATCCTACAAAGAGAAATTATAGCCCCCTCCTATCCTGGGCTGGTGTGACCCACTAGGAATGGAGGAAGCCACTCAACATACACAGCCAACATCACTCCTAGGAAAAAAGCCCCACCTGGGCCAGGAGAAGAAAGCAAGCCGGATGTACTTGCTGGCTGCAGAGGTGCCCCTCTGGGCAAGGCTTTCTGGGAGCAGCGTTGAGTCTTACCACCTTGCAAAACATGTGCTCTTTCTCCTTAGCTGCAATGGCGGGTTTAGGTAGAATGACCCAATGCTTTTGGAAATGAAAGAAGGAACCGTTCATGATTGCGCAAAGATTATGTCCAAATCAGGCTCTCCAAAGTAAAGTGGGCCTGTGCTTTCCCTAGGGTTAGGGAAAATCCACTGATGCAAGGGAAAGCAGCAAGAAAACTTTGAGATGCAAGATCTGTCAGAACCAGAAACAGTACACTTAGCTTCTGTGCAAATGAAGTTAAATGCTTGCAAGAAAAATGGAAGAATTCAACCCATTAATGGCTTAAACGGAAATACGTCTCTAAATGCCTCACCAGCGCCACGCGCACAAGGCTTGCTGCGAACATTCAATGTCGTCATGTTTGTTGAGCGCTTTGCTGAGCCTGACTTTGCTGAACACCAGATAAGGTGTTCATCACTGGGGCCAAAGGTGGTGGTGGCGGTGGCGGAAGAGAGAGGAACCGTCTCAGTAGTGTGTTGGTAGTGGTTAGCGGTCTGATAGCGATATTGCTGAGCTGGGGGAGAAGAGCTGTGAATGGAGGGCCTCTCCAAGGCGCCATAGCCGGTCAACACGAGCAAGCTGGTCCCCCGAGGAAGGCACAGGAAGAAGAGGTTGGGGGCAAGTTGCTATGGAGTGAGGTGGAGGTGCCACGGGACCCTCTACAGTTTGGGGTTGCCAATGTAGCTTCCCAAAGGCAGCAGGGCACTCGCTGGCAGGCTAGACAACTTAGCCTCATTGTCTAAATTCTCATACTCCCGGGCTCCCTATCTGTGACATGCAGAGGGTAATAGCCACCTATACTGGTCCCAGAGGGCACTGAATGACTGCACCTGGTCAAGTGGCTGGCAAAAAGTCCTTGCTCAGCAAAGTAGTTGTCTCACCCCTAGAATTTCATATATACTGAGGGAGAAACTGAGGTAGACAAGATCAAAAGCAAATTCATGCGCTTCACAACCTTTCTTGAAACCAGGTTGTTGTTGTTTTAAATACGTTGAGACCACATGGCTTAGAAAGCCACTTTTAAAGAAAACAAAATCTGGGGCGTCTGGGTGGCTCAGTCAGTTAAGCATCTGCCTTCGGCTCAGGGCATGATCTTGGGGTCCTGGGATCCAGTCCCATGTTGGGCTCCCTGCTGAGCAGGGAGTCTGCTTCTCCCTCTCCCTCTGGCCCTCCCCTGCTCCCATCCCCCTGCTGTGTGTGCACGCTCTCTCTCTCAAATAAATAAAAAAAAGAAAGAAAGAAAGAAAACAAAATCTAAAGTCCACTAAACCCTAAGCGTCTTGCTCTGATTTCTATTTTAGACTCTTTCACAGACTTTGATAGAGTGTGCCTTTGTAAATTACGCCCTTCCTCTTAACTTGGAGGCCAGGCCCTGTCTACAGTGTCCTCCAGCTCTGAGGCTTCACCGAGTCTGAAGGCCAGGCGTCAGACCTCAGGGTGAGATCTGAAGGCATGACAGGTGCCTATGGACACATAGGGCAGTGCAGGAGCTGGGGAGGGTCAGGACCTAGCAGAGGTTACTTACTGGAGTTCAATAGCTGTGTTAAGCTGGTGGGCAGGGGGTGATATGGCCCAAGTTATATGTTGACACAATTAATCTGGGTGTTCTAGTAGGACATGTGGAAGAGAAAGCCCGGAGAGCAAGGGACCATTTGAAAGACTTCAGTTCCAGGAAAAGCACAGAGAAAACTCTACTTGGGGTAGTAGCAGTGTAAATCGAGAGCAAGTGGTCAAAGCTAGCAACATGGCAGGGATCAAATCTACAGATTTCAGATAGGTTATAACTAGTTCATTCTGCCACCCGGAAGTTATGTTATCATGCCTTGGAACAACCCACCCTCAGGCTTCAGGTCCCATTACCTTCCACCCCGTCCCAAAGCGCCAACAAAGGAACTGACATCCCTGCCTCCTCTTGGCTCACCTGTGAAGCACAGAGCTGAGTCCACCTGTAACAACACAAATCCTTAGACACTGATCAACTGATTGGTTTAAGACAAAGAGTGTGTTTATCCAGATGAACAGCTCTGCTATGGAAGGAGAGATTTTGCTCATCTGGGCAAACGGCTTCTTACTAGCCAAGTTTACTTCTCAAGAATTGTTCATTCTGAACCACTGTGTCACAAAACGTATTACCCAAAATTAGTTATCCATCATAAAAGACTACCTTAAATTACTTAAAACCAGACCCCCACACCTTGCAAATACCCTCCCTGATCCCTCATCTGAGATAGTACCAAGACTCAGTAGGAATTCTCCCTTCCTGCAGCCAGCCTGATAACCAACTTGGGCCAAGAGGCTTTTTGGGGACCTTCTGCAGAGCTGACAAGCATCAAGCCAAACCCACCAACTGAGGTCCACAGTCACATACAAGTCCTCCTGTTTTGCCGGCACTGCCTGCTTGAGCCCTGCTGTTCTCGGAGACCATGGTCATGCATGGTCATATCTGTTGCCCTCGAGCTGAGACCGCTCCCTTCTCTGACCACCTGCCCCCCCACCCCCACATGCTCTTGGTGTTACTTACTTTCTTTTGCCTCAGACTAGAGCTGTATTACATATTTGTTTTATTGCTGCTTGTAGTACCCTCTATATTTCAGGTAAAGATGCCAATACTGTGCCTTGCACGTGACTGGGACACACCAAGCTCATTCTAAAAGTGTTTTTACAGATTTCCAAAGCATTTAAGGAGAACAAGTCAAAAGAAATGCAAAATATGAACTTTTTTCCCTTAAGGCAAAATTCTAAAAGCAAGATCTCAGGTATAATTTAGGGTTGTGTTTGGCTTTGCAAAATAAGCTCCTTCTAGTTTTTTTCAGAGTGCTTGATGGTTATTTTTTGGTCCCTTTTGTATAGCCCACACACATCTGTGCATATGAGTATACACACACACGCACGCACACACACACACACACACACACATCAAAGCATGTGAGCTTAGGTGTACTGGAACTGTCCTTCCTTGTTGGTACAGCTGTCTTCTTTCTCTCTTTTGTCTTCTGTATCTTCGGTTTGGTGTTTTGAGACATTTATCTACTTCTTTCCCTTATCCTAGAATCTACTAAAAACGTGCCCCAGGAGCTGTGCTGGGTGCTCTGTGCACATGGTGGAGATCCTGTCTGGGTGAAGCGCAGGTTTGGACATGCTGCTGGGGGAGCGCGGAGGACAGAACATCACCAGTATCCAGGCGGATTCCTTATTTTGCACAGACACTCTGTTTCTAAATAGGGTTTAGGCATAAACAGACAAAGATTGATGGATTGTTTCATGATGGAAGCGAGATAGCATCAGGGGATGATGGACCTTGAAAGAAAAACCATCAAAAGTGAGTACAATGAGTCAGACACCATGGTACAGACTCAGCAAGAATGCCTGAGAGCCGGGGACATGGAGGACAAGAGCCAACACCAGATCTTGGCCTCATGGCGGCAGCAGGCTATGCTCGTCTCAAGACTTGAACAAGATAAATAAGCACAAACAAACATGCCCAGAGCTCTCTTACCTGGTATTTCACTCTATTGTCACAGTTCCCCTCCTCCTCCTCCACACTATCACTATAACAACAACATCCTAGGACAAGGGACAGAGCCATCTTCGGGAAAGACAGAAGAACCAGATGGACCCAATGACTCCCCAGTTCATTTTAGCCTGGAATTCCCAGTCTCAGTCTATTTCTGTGAGCTTCTGTATCTTGAGATAGATGACACCTGCCCGTGGACCACTGAGAACTTTCCAGCAGGATCTGGGCTTTCTTCTATGTCTTACAACCAGATCAGGGGTGTTTCTTTGATCCTCTCCAAATATTAATTGATCAACTCGATACTAAATGAATATACAAGATAAATTTGGATAAAGACAAAGATGAAAATTTCTAAGAGAATAGGAAATGCACATGTTCTTTTTCAGCCCATAAGGAAATGCAGAGGGACAGTGGGTTGTGTCCTGGGAGAAATAGGGACGAACTCTTTCTAAGCATCTTGGCTTCCAGACCTCTGCTGTGTAAGTGGGAAACACTCCCTACCCCCTATCTGATTGATTGGAGTTCCTTACTTGAAGAATACTGTTTACCTCACCAGTTACCCCATACCACAGTTAGAGCCATCGCTTGGAACTGGTTAGACCTAAAATCATGTTTTAGTCCTCAAAAGGATAGATGGCCTCTCTCAAAATTTTAGTCAGGGAGAAGATTAAGTTGGATGGACTTTAAAATGTAGCCCAAGATTAAGTCTCCCTTATTTTAATAACTCAGAAAAATCTTTCTTGGAATTTATTTGTAAGCCACTTTTATTGCCCAACTTTCTGTTTAATGTACATACTCTGTTGGCTGGTTTCTCCCATCATCAATAAAAATGTCTTAATAGGCTATCAGAGTATGTATGGATTATTTTGCCTTTTTAATTAATGAATCATTATTAAGGTGGCTTGAAGGGAAAACAACGTGGCTATTTAACCCATTACATGATGTGTAAACAACTCTCTATCTACAGATACATGTATAGATATACCGTATACATAGATACATCACTTCATACATAGATCTATCACTGCATCATCTATCTATCTAACTATCTATCCATCTATCTATCTATCATCTCACAATTGCCCGGATGTTGCGAAGATCTCTCGAATGTCTCCATGGTTCTAATCTCACTCTCGTTTAATCTATTGTCCATACTTCAACCAAAGTGATTTTTTCAAAATGTAAAAATGGTACTTTCATCATCCTGTGAAAATAATTCTTGTGTCTCTTTACATTGTTGAGGTTCAAAAGCCCTTCATGATTTTTGTCTTTGCTTTTCTCTCCAGCAGCATCATCCGCTGCTCCAGCCCACTCTTCCTCTCTCCTCCAGCCCCTGGGAGCCCTCGCCATTACCTCAGGGCTCCAGTGGCCTGTCCCTGTGTCCACGCTGGCTCTGCTGGATCACCTGGCCTGCCTTCGGCCACCAGGTGAGCTCATGTTCACCCTTTAGGACCCAGCTATGTCCCCTTTCCCCTCCCCTGGGCTCATCCACTCTCACTTCGGGTCACCACTCTATCTTGTATTTACCTTCATCATACCTTTTAAACCAACACTTATTTATATTTCTGTGTCCCCTAATGAGGCTGTAAATTGTTTGGGGGCAGGGTCTATGTCTAGTTTTGTCTCTCCTGTGCTTAATACAGTATACATGGTATATAGTAAATGTGCAATATATGTAAACTGAATGAATAAATGAATGGAACTCTTGAGGATCTTTTTTTTATGTTATGTTAATCACCATACATTACATCATTAGTTCTTGATGTAGTGTTCCATGACTCATTGTTTGCATATAACACCCAGTGCTCCATGCAGAACGTGCCCTCTTTAACACCCATCACCAGGCTAACCCATCCTCCCACCCCCCTCCCCTCTAGAACCCTCAGTTTGTTTTTCAGAGTCCATCTCATGGTTCATCTACCCCTCCAATTTACCCCCTTCATTCTTCCCCTCCTGCTATCTTCTTCGTCTTTTTTTTTTTTTAACATATAATGTACTATTTGTTTCAGAGGTACAGATCTGTGATTCAACAGTCTTGCACAATTCACAGCGCTCACCATAGCACATACCCTCCCCAATGTCTATCACCCAGCCACCCCATCCCTCCCACCCCCCACCACTCCAGCAACACTCAGTTTGTTTCCTGAGATTAAGAATTCCTCATATCAGTGAGGTCATATGATACATGTCTTGAGGATCTTTTGATAGACTCTAGGGCATCTGGACAATAAATCTTTTAAATCGTCCTCAAATTTTAGATTCACAAAACTTATTTTCTTGATGCTCTACTGAAGTTAATATAGATCCCAAAGGACTAGTGTTAAGGAAAACCACTTTCAAACCCTCTTTTAAAAATTTTTGCAGAGTACTAAACTTGTATTCATTAGTATGATATAAATATAAATGAAGGGCAACCTTAATATCTCTTAATACAGCATGAACCATTTAATCTTGGGTTCACATAAAGCACACTGTAGTAATATGTAAGTAGATTCATGGACCAGAAACAAGTCCAAAGACAGAGTCATATATATTTAGAATTTAGAATACAAAATCTGTTATTACAAATCAGTACGGAAACAGTGTATTTAGTAAATTGTACTTGGATAGCGATCTCTTCATTCTGGAAGAAGTAAAGTAAGATCCCTTACTCACACTATATACAAATATGAATTATAGCACAAAACATACAACACAACTATGAGGTCTAGAGGAAATAAAGAACATTTTTATAATTTGGGGCAGGAACAGCTTTTCTAAAGAATGGTATGAAATCCAGGAGCCTCAAATGAAGATTAACAGATTTAACTACGTAAAGATTTAAAGCCACTACTTGGCAAAATATATTCTGAATAAAGTTTTAAAAAGCGAACAACAGATTAGCAGAAAATCTTTGTAATATCTTAAAAAGTAATAATATCCAAATTATGGTTTATAAAAAAACTTACAATATAAAAATGTAAAAATAAAGGTCAAATAGACATAATGCACAGAAGAAGAAATAGAAATGACTGTTAAACATTTGAAAAAATATTCACCCCAAAATTTAAAAAAATGCCAATGTGATATCATTTTTCACCCACTAGATTGGTGAACTGATAAAAGATTGAAAGTATTCAATATTGGGGAGGGTATGAACATTGCCATTCACTATTGTAGAAATGCAAGGTTTTTTTTTTTAAAGATTTAATTTATTTATTTTACACACACACACACACACACACACACACACACAGAACAAGCAGGGGGAGCAGCAGAGGTAGAGGGATAAGCAGGCTCCCCGCTGAGCAGGGAGCCTGATGCGGGACTCGATCCCAAGACCCTGGGATCATGACCTAAGCCGAAGGCAGACTCTTAATCAATTGAGCCACCCAGGAGCCCCGAAATGCAAGTTTTTATAAAATGTTTGTAAAATAATTTTTTTAGTGCTTATCAAAATTTTAAACGTGTATACCTAACAATTTAACTTGTGGAAATATCTGTACCATTTGACATAATAATATATAACACCTCCTTATTTGCAGTGCTGAAAAACTGGATTCAGTTTAAATATATCAACAGAATCATGGTTACATAGAAAGCAGTACATAGAAATTATGGGATACTAGTGTTCATGGATTGTTACACAGGTTTAAGTGAGAAACAACAGATTGAAGATCCCCCCATATTATATCTTCTATGTATGTATGTTCATCTATTTATATTCTGTATATACATAATACAAGGTCTGCAGATACTTTTACCTAATTTTTACCTTTGGGGAAACGGATGGACTGTTATTGTAGGGAGAGACCCTCCATGTTTTACTTTATCTACCCCTTTATTGTTTTTTGTTTTCAAATTGAACATGTCTTATTTGGGGGAATAACAGTTAAAGATAAAAAATTTTAGTAAGTGTACCACTAGCTAGGACTCTTGTCATCTATCACAGTATCACTGAACAAAGATGGCTTAACCTCAGCAAAAGAAGATGAACAGAACAGGGTCTGGATGAACTCTGAGGCTATTGGTGCTAAGGAGGGGCAGAGAGAGGCAGACATTGTTACATTAAGATTGGGAAGAAGTACACCCAACACCTAGAACCAGGTGTTCAGGGACAATGGTGAGAGATACAGGTCAAGGCTAACAGCCAGTGTCCACGGTCTCAGAGATTTAGAGGATATCCTCTCCCCAGGTGGCAAATTAGGAAAGGAAACTGGAATGTGGCTGGCAGCAGAAATCAGAGGCCTAGCCAAAAGCCTGGAGTACAGGGGGTGGGCCTCAGACCCTAACGTGGAACCATGGCAGATCGCAAGAGCGAAGGAGAACCTTGCGAGTATACATCAACCTGAGTCAGGTGGGGTGACAAAGCCAAAGCTATGGACCCATAAAAAAAAAGTAAAGAGAAAGGCAGACTCCAGTATTAGAACATTGGTAAGCTATCCGTTCACATAAAACATGACCACTCGGCCACACGTTCTGAACTCTAGGTGAGAAGACTGTGGAGAAGGCAAACGGGCCGGTGTTGGTGCCATTCCAAGTAACAGAAAGTGCTGTGGACCCTGGCCCCTTAGCTGGCCCTCCAAAGCTGTACAATCAGAATGTGTTGGTATAGATTGGGGATCAAAAACAGAACTCCACAACACAATCAGAAGAAATATTAGAACTAGTGCTGACTCAAATGGAAGATTTCTAGAATTTCTGATAAATACTCCTCAGAAGAAGCTTCTTATTTTGAGGGTCATTAGGCATTGAGAGACTGGTCACACATCTCCACGTTAGGTCTAAGCCCATCAATCTTGATGGTTGTCTCTCCTGAACTTTCCGGAAGCCAGTATCTACCTGTAATTGATGGAGTAGCAAGCAAAAGAGACACAAGTGCTGTTTTAGATTTATGACCTCTTTTTTCACTCAAGGTAAGAACTCCAGAATTCAGAATACTATATTCTTATCTGATGCACGGGACTAGATTAAATGTTGAACTACATGATAAATGAAGCTGAATTAATTAATGTCAGTCCTCATATAAATTGCTTATGATGAGAAACAATGAAATTAAGGAAAGTAGATGTGATACATCATCATTCCTCTTCATTTAATCCAGCTGAAAGGTGGGCCAGAGGAAGACACATTGCATAAATGAGAAAAATGGGCAGAGTTGGTAATACATTTACATTCATTTCCTTTTCAGAGTTGTCAGGAGTTGTTTTCATGAACCTAAAATTCATATTTAGTGTACAAACAAGCTCCACAATTTCATTTAAAAGCAATCTGGCTTGTTCTATCTGGCAATAATATAACCCTTTATTTTAGCAACACAAATTTGCATGGAAGATCAGAGGAAGTTTTCAATGGCTGAGATATTAAAGCTTTAACACCTTTCTAGTCAAGTCCTGGATGGAATGAGCTCCCTTGAAGCTTGGCACATGACAGCAGTTGATTTGGTATTTTTCCATCTTGGCTCATGTGCATGCTGAAGTCAAAGCCAAACCATCCCTAGGAAGTACAGAGTCCGGTCTGATGATCAAGTCCACAGTTTTTTCCTAGTCACCATCTCCCTGTTCTCTGTGAGGAATGGGTGTTCGTGGCAAAGCAGAGAAGCGTCCTGACTTAGAGAGATTTCAGAATGCAGGGCATCACCCAAGTATGTCAGAGAGGAGAAGTTCCTTCAGACTGCAAAAATCTAGTTTGCTAATTTTGTTACCAATGGATATGCAACTGAAATATTTTTCGAATTCATTAAACAAGTACATAGCTGCCAAGCTTAGTAGGTGTTGAGGACACCAAGGTGAGCAAGTCAAGATTCTGGTCCTGGAGAGATTCATGGTCAGGGAGATAGACACTTAAACAGAGAATGTGGAAGGTACAGTAACAGATCAAGAACAAAGTGCTGTGGGAGTGTTTCGCAAGCTTGTGGGAACTGTAGATGTCCCCCCAGAAACAACGCCTTCAGGCAGTGCTCAGATTAGATAGAAGGTCACTGATCAGAGGGAGAAGGGTGAGTGAGGTGCGGAAATGCAAAGGAAACGAGGAGAGGCCTGGAATGCATAGTCTGATTCTTTGCCTATCAGATTGTCAACGATTAAAAGATGTACAAGATACTGTGTGGGTAACAGTGTTAGAGTGCTGGTTGGAGTGGAGGCTGGTCCAAGCCCTGTTGAGGACAGCTGGGCAGATGGATCCTCATGATCACAAATGCACCTGTGTGTAACCTAGCAATTCCTCTTTTAGGAAGTTGTCCTAGAGATATACTCATCCTCGGGCAAATTGTAGTATGTCAATCATTGTAGCATCGTTTGCGCTAGCCAACTATTAGAAAGAGTTGAAGTGTGTGTCACAGGGGACCAGGCAAATAGACTTCAGCAGAGTCTCACAATGCAACACTGTGGTAGCAGGAAAGAACGAGAAGGCTCTTGATCCCCAACATGTATTACTAAGGAAAAGCACAAGCTACAGAGCAGCAGGTATGGAAGACTACTATAAATAAAGTGGACAACGCAGACTAAAAAATAAATATAAACGTTCAGTAATGTATGCAAAAAAATGTCTCTGAAAAAGCACAAGAAAGTTACACATGGGTTGCCTCAGCACAGAGAAACTGGGAGGTGGGTTCCTTCTTTTTTTTTTTTACTTTCTGTTGTGAGAACCATTAAAATCTACCGTCTCAGCGAATTTCATGTGTGTAAAACAGGACTGGTAATTAGAGTCACATTTTCTATATGTTAGATCTGCAGAACTTAGTCACTGTGCATAACTGAAACTCTGTACTCTACAGCCAACACGTCCCCATTCTCCCCTTAAAGGCTGGCAACCACCAGTTCTACTCTATTTCTATGAGTTTGATGATTTTATGTTCCACAGAAAAGTGAGATCATGCAATATTTGTATTTGTATCTAGCTTATTTCACCTAGCTTTAGAATCCCACCCAATACTTCCTGGCTGCCTGTGGGACAGTGCTTGGCCCATATCCGGCCACAGTGGGCTCCCCATAAATCCCTCTCCCTCCCACCCTCCTTCTCCTTTCCTCTTTCTACTCTGTCCTGGCTTAGCTGGATAAATAGGGTGTTCACTGAGGCAGGCTTGAAGAGGGGGGCATTTACCTCCATGGTGCCCAGTGCTTTTCCAAGCCCTTTTGCTATATTAGAAAAGGCAGTTAAAAAATGAGACCCATTGTTTTAATTATTTGTTCACCAGGGGACACATTACCACAGTTTCATGCATCTCAGAGGGAGGGCTCATGAATCAATATGGCAGAGAGAAAACAAAGTGAAGATGGAATTGAATGTGAGAGGCTCTACAGAAATGCACTCAGATTAGCTCAGGCAATTCCATTTAGCACGGCCCTCACCATCAGCAAAGTATCATTCCTCCGGACTTCACTTCCTTCCTAGAATGACTAAGTGGATGAGCAAGGCTCAAGTTGTCATGCAAGCAGTTTATCAACATGGTAAGAAAGAGAAAAGTTTGGTTTAGAATATAACATGCTTTCTAAGGAACCAAGGAGACTGGAGATTTTGACTGTCAGGAGCCTTGTGGCAACAAAACCTGAAGACAACAGGACCAGAAGCCCCCAAGGCCACCCCGAGAGGTGACTGGGAGGGCAGGAGATTCCCAGGGACTTACACATTTATTTTGACAGAAAGTAGTATTTTGGTTTCTACATTTTTATAAATTAGAAAGTGCCCCTCTACTCTTTTGGCTTTCTTTCCTTTTTGGTTTTTTCTTTCATTTACCCAACACCTATTTGTTAAATGCCTATTATTTGTTCCACGTTGTGTAAGGCAATCAGAACGCATAGAAGAATAAGACAGTTTCTGTCCTCAATGAGTTCATCCTTTTGCATGCCCTTTCCCTCCTGCCTATTGAATTTGCGTTCTGCAGTTCAGAATGTCTATCAGTATTAACATCAAATGTGCATACACATGCAGACACACACACACACACACACACACACATAGCTGTTGTCGCTAAAAGACTGGTAGTGTAAAACTGCAATAAAACCTTCCGTTTCTCTCTGGAGAAATCATCCCAGGCCACTATTATCATCCCAGTGGTAATAGTGAATCCAAAACTTGGTATGCAAACCAGACTACCTGAACTAAGTGGCCAAACTTAGCATGATCAATAACAGACCAAACTGACAAGAAGTACCTCTTGGCATAATCCAATGGAAAATATGCATTATCTGCATCTAGTTAGTAGGAAACAATCAGATGAACCTGGAACCTGGGCATCCTACAAGACAACTGGCCTGGACTTTTAAAAAAATGTCAATGGTAAGTATGGTATATATCTTCCAAGATGGCTCCATAATGATCTTAGCCTTCTGGTACTCACACCCTTGTATAGTGCCTTCCCACATTGACTAGGGTTTTGCAGAATAAACTGTGTATGGCTTCTGAGGCTAGGTCATAAAGGACATTGTGGCTTCTGCCTTGCACCTTCCTGGATCAGTTGCTCTGGAAGAAGCTAATCATCATGACCTGAGAAGGACACATGCGTAAATATTCCTGTGGAGAGGTCTGTTGGTGAGGAACTCTCCTGCCAGCAGCTAGAACCATCTGGTCAGCCATTTGAGTAAGCCACCTTGGAAGTGATCCCCCAGCCTCAAACAAGCCTTCAGGTAACTGAATTCTCAGGTGAACTATTGACTGCATCATGACAGACCCCAAATCAGAACCGCACAACTGAGCCTTTCTCAAATTCCCAACCCACAGCAACTACAGGCTAATAAATGTTTAGAGTTGTTTTCAACCACTAAGTTTTGTGGTTATGCAGCAATTTATTATTTGATTAGACAGCAATAGATGGCTAATACAACATGAAAGAAAATAAAAGGCAAAAGGATGATTCTAGATTAAAGGAGAACTAAAGGAACATGACAACCAAGGGTAAGGTATTGCTTTTCATTGAATCCTGGAAGTGGGGGCACCGCTAACAAGATATTTATTTGGAACATGGTTGGGGAAATTTGGATAACATTTTTGAATCAATGTTAAAGTTTTTGGGTGTGATAATGGCATTGTGGTTAAGGGGGTTAATGACTTTGTTCTTAGGAGATGCAAGCTGGAGTAGTTTGGCGAAATGTCATGATGTTTGTACTATTTAATATTTTTCAACATAAATTTATGGAAAGAGATAAAGCAAATGTGATGAAATGAATTTTGGTGGTTAGGTGTTTATTGTTTTATTCCTTTGGTTTTTTTTATATATTTGAATATTTTTAAAATAAAAATTTGGGAGGAAATGGGCATGCAACTTGAGCCAGCAATTACCTTCCAAGGATTTATCCTAAGTCTGACAGAACCCAGGTCTGGGTTCAACTGGCCTCTAGTAACCAGAGATAAGCACAAAGATGTAACTACAAAAAAAAAAAAAAAATTAAGATTTATTTATTTATTTTGGAGAGAAAGAGAGCACAGTGGGGAGGGACAGAGGGAGAGGGAGAGTCTTAAGCAGACTCTGTACTGAGTGTGGAGCCAGATGTAGGGCTCAGTCTTGGACCCTGAGATCATGGCCTGAGCTGAAACCAAGAGTTGGATGCTTAACCAACTGCACCACCCAAGCGCCCCATTTTTTTTTTAAGAGCTACAAGAATTTTTATTATCCTTTTTTATAGTAGTCAAAATGTAATTTTTACATGGATATTTTTGTGCTATTCTTTATATTTTTAGATCTATTTTAAACATGCCCCCCAAATTATAGAATTCAATTGTCAACTAACTAAATATTCAACCAATAGTTACATCAATACTATGGAATACTATTTCACCATCAAAAATTATGTTGGAAATGAATATTATCAGTATTTTTTTAAAAACCTAGCCAAGTGAATAAAAAGCACATAATAAATCAGCAGGAGTAGACCGATCTTATTTTTAGAAAACGTGTGTAGAAAAATATGTGGAAGGATAATTCCACAAGAAATTCCACCATGGGGCTATTTCTGGGTCATTGAATAGTAGTATTTTTTCCTTCTTTTTACTTGTCTGCATTTCCTAATTTTCTTCAATGAATATGCACTGACTTTGTTTTTGGTGAAAAAGGTGGTTTATTAAAACATGGCGACAGGACCCTGGGCAGAAAGAGCTACACTGGGGCTGTGAGGAACAATTGATCATATACTACGGGGTTGGGAGAGGTAAGGAGAGGTTGTCAAAAGAACTTTCATATGCTAAAGAGGACCTACAAGATACCCGAGGCCTTACCATTGTCAAGTTAAAGCTGTTTTTCCCTCTAGCAAAGCAATAACGTTAAGACAGTTGGGAGCTTCCTGGAGGATTATCATACATACCCCACCCAGGACTGGGGAGTGTGGGGGAGGCTGCAGTGTGTCAGCTTATGCTTTGTCTTCAGCTAGCCTTTAGCTCCCTCATCATTTCCCCCCTGAACAATTTTGACCCTTAAATCCTTAAGGTTGTTGAAGGTGGAAGGTTTAATCTTCTGTAATGTATTCGTGCGGAATAGGGATATAGAGATGTCCCTACCTATGGGTCAATATTGGTCAGTTGGGGAACATATAGGGGAGTTATGAAGGCAGAGGCAGCTGAGTCCAACACAGACAACATATATGAACCTTCTAGAGTAGAAAGGATCATCCATCAGCTGGAAGTTATGTCATCGAAGGAGTCTTGGTATCAGTCAGGGAGACACAGGAAAAGACAACAAAATAAGATTAATAAGAGAAAAAGAAAAGGGCACCTGGGTGGCTTAGTCGGTTAAGCATCTGCCTTGGGCTCAGGTCCTGAGGGGTTGAGCCCCCCCTGGGGCTCCCTGCTCAGTGGGGAGTCTGCTTCTCTCTCTGCCTTCCCCTGCTAGTGTTCCCTCTCTCTCTCTCTCAAATAAATAAAATCTAAAAAAAAAAAAAAAAGCCTGATAAAAACGCCCATTGATAGTTGACCATAATTTTCCTCTAGTCCAGGAATTTTAACCAATCATTAAAGGAAAGAGAGGGGTTGTTTAAAATGCCAATTTGAAGATTTATGTCAGGTAGAAACCCAGAAATATTTGGGGGTAATCTGGAATGTATACACAGCATTCTGTTTTTATGCTAGCGCAAGGTTGTTGTTTTGAAAAGATGGAGGTGCTGTTTCATTTTGGTGTCCTATACTTGTATGCAAACTGGTTGCTACCCTCACAACCTCGTTCATGTCCAGGTTGACCTCGTTCATGTCCAGGACATGAAGTGTAGACATAAAGTGAACCTTGGTGCTGTAAAAAAGAAAAGTCCAGTTTCCCCAACAAATTAACCTACAGGTGAGTCCTAACCAACCTTAATGAGTAGAATTTCTTCTGCATAGTTAAGCTGGAGAGTCCAATCCAAAGGTGACCCTTCAGTCCTTCCTGTGCCCTTGCCCCAGACACTGTGGGGTCTCAATGGTCCCCTTTTGGGAGTCCCTAGCAGGGTTCCTATGTTTCACTACTTTCACTCCTTCCGCAGCTACTCCCGGAAGGACCTCATGCCGGGGTCTGCTCTCCTGGACCACCACGATTCCTGGCTCTCGCGGGCAAGAGGCTCCTTCTGGTTTTGCCCACTGCCTTTGTAGTGCCATTGGCCTTCACCACTGCCACTGTCCTCTCCCGAAGATTACAGGGCCCTCTTTCCCCCTTTCTCAGAAAGGAAAAAAATCACTGTCCCTAAGGCTCATCCTCAGACCTCAGTAACATCAGCTATTTCTGAGCTGCTTAGCCCAGGAGCTAAGGCAAGAAGGACTCTGAGTCACAGACTCCAGTCCTCATGCTGAGATACATCCACAGCAGGTGGGAAGAAAACATGGAAGCTTCTCACACTGTCCCTCACTGTGCCCATTCTGTGGGGAACTTGCCTTTTATTTTTTTTTTAAAGATTTTATTTACTTATTTGAGAAAGACAGAGCACAAGCAGGGGGAGTGAGAGAGGAAGAAGCAGACTCCCCACTGAGCAGGGAGCCTGATGCAGGGCTCGATCCCGGACCCTGAGATCATCAGACACTTAACTGACTGAGCCACCCAGGTGCCCAGAAACTTGTCTTTCAATTCTAAATTGTGGCCCACTTTCCAGCCCCTGAAGGCACATGCAGATTCCTTGGAGCTAACCTCCTTGATCTCACGTGTGTAGTTCAGGCCAAGTGGCTTTAGGGTTGTCAAAATGCCTTCACATCCACTTCCACATTTGATCATCATGTCTACTGTGAGGTCAGGTACTCCCATTTGAGAGAGGAGGCTCTGGGCTCAGCAAGTGACCACGACGGGCCCCTGCTCCCATGAGGCTGCTGGTATAGGAGGTGCACGGGTTTTCCAGATGGGTCTGGGTACGAATCCTGATTTTGCCATTTATTCACCACTGGGCATGGAGTAAGTTATTTAATTTTCTGAGTTTCATAAGCTGTGAAATGAAGATAAAAGTATTTAGCTAATTGGGTTTGGTGAAGATCAGCAGAAAAGACTAGATGCTCCGCAAATTTTCGTTTTCACCCGTCAATTTAGAGGTCTTGTGGCCACACTCTGCTGTTTCTCTTAACAGAAATATCCGAGCCCCTTCCAGCCCGGGGAATAACACTCTCATTTTTGACGAGCTATGTTGATGACAGAACAGTTCCTGGCTGGGAAATGCAGGCACAATTTGAACTCCTATGAAGGGCTCCTCAGTTCTGGCAGGAGCATATGCAGCTGCGGCTCGCTCACAGCCGAAGTCACCTGGAAGCCGGGGGCCCAGCTGTGTGGACCATAAGTTAGCCGAGCTGCCAAGCTGTGGGATGTCAAGAGCAGGGGCAAGGCTGAATTTGAAGGCGGCAGGGCAGAGGCTTGTCATGCATCAGACAGCAGTTGAAGACAAGCGGGGATCCAACAGGTTCTCTGTGTCGCTCAGGTCCTGGAATACTGTTCACCCCACCATTATATGACTGTGCATTTGCATAGATTATTTCCCCGGGGGAGTTCAGAGAGACCACCCGCTCTGCCCGTGGGGGTCCTGGGAGGTGTGCGAAGAGGCCCTCACGTGGTGCTGGCTGTGGGATGGGCAGGGGCTAGGAGGGCCTGGCAAGTGGACAGATCCCCCAAGGTTTGCCCCTTCCCTCTTCCTGGGTGGGAAAGGGGTGGGAGGCTGCTGGCTGGGCCTGCAATGATCCAGGTCTGTCTTCAACTGGCCTATGGAACAGCATGCGGAATGGAGAGGCAACCACTAGATGCAACCTTCTGTGGGCTTCCGGCTCAGAGCCTCGGTAGCAGTCTGGGCCTAAGCCATAAATCAGATGAGAATGGGTGAGGGGTTAAAAAGCAAGCAGGTGGGGAATTTCAGAGAACCAGCATGCGGTAGCACAGTGGATGGAGGGAAGAGGAACTCGGAGACTTGGAGCCAGAATTCAGGTATGAGCAGTAACTTTTTTAAGGGATGTCTGTGGCCTCTGGCAAGACTGAGCCATGACCAGCTGAGGAACCAAAAAGAGAGAGCGTTATTTATTTTTACGTTTCCAACGTGGTGCCTGATACATGGTGGCTACTCACCAAATTCTGTTGAGTGAATGGATTAGTCTAGTGAGCCAAAGAATCAACTTGATGTTTCTCCTGAGAACTGGTGGGAAGTTCTTATCCCTCCTAGCCACTACAGGCATAAAGAAAGACATTCAAGAGATTATTTTTATTCTTTTCTTTATGCACTGGGGGCTGTTGTTAATCTTCCGAGGTACAAGAAGAATCTAAAATATCTCTGGTTCTCAGGAAGAATAAGTTCTACTTCTTTAAAGGGGGCCAGAATTTTCCTCAGATATGCTCAAAGCAGTCAAGCGACAGATTTAAGAAAAATGGAATACTTCCTATTTGTTGGCTGGGGGCGGGGGTCTGTAACTTACTGGGTAGGATCGTGGGCTCAACCACTGGAACGTTGCCATGTAGTGACTACTAGAGCATTAAAACCACCAGCTCATGTTGTTGGGGACAGTGCAAGATCACAAATGACACACGGGAGTGGGGGTTGCTTTTGCCTAAAATCTCCCAGTTTCCTCATAGGATCTGTTTTGGCTAAAAGGTGTGTGCAACATGAACCGTCAGAGTCTGGTGCAGACAGGTTTGTAGAGAGAGCTATTCCCACAGCTTCTCCTCCCTGGACTCTTGCAATTTATTTTTGTTCATTTATTCTTTATTTGTTCAAACCAAATTCAAAATTATAAAATAAAACCATCTAGTGTTATTTTATTAGATCCGATTCATCTCCAGCCTGCCAAATCTTTTCTGATCCTAATTAAGCAATAAAATAGTCAACATTTACTGAGTGTCTACTCCTTGCCAGGTACTTTGTGGATCGCCTTTAATTTCATAACAAACTCAAAGGTAAGTATTATTTACATCTTAATTTTATAGGCTATGAAACTAAGGCTCATCAACGGCTCACCCAAGATGACATACTAGAGGTAGAGTTTGACACAAGTATATTTCACTCCCAGCCCATCCTTGTCCAGATTATAATACACTGCATTAGCCACTTTGATGAGGATACCTTTGAGGTCTCCATTCAAGCCACTAATGGAGATACTGAGCCTGGGGCCAGGGCCTGGGACTGAGCATAAGCCCTGCTATTCGGAAGCTTCCTCTGGGTCACGTTCTTGGCCTAGCGGCATTCTGAACCTCCCTGGCACTTGGCTCTTCCTACAGATTTCTCCATGTTGAGTAGAAAGGTGTCATGGCATTTCATGTAGGGTCTTGCCCAAACAGAGGTACCTCTAACCCTTACCCTCCTTATCTATTGGTTCAACCTAACTCCTCTGTTAAAGAAGGGCGTTAGATTTGTCCACCATGTCTTGTTACTTAAAGAAAAACCATGCTGAAACTTATCATCAGGTTTCCTCTTCCAAGTATATATTCCCTGCCTCCCTCTCTCTTCCTTGTCTTGTTTTATTAAGGATTTGAGGTGTCTTATAGGGGAAACCTACAACATAATGGTAAGGCACAAATAAGCACTATTCAGCAGGACCGAGGAGTTTTAAATCAGAATAGGAAAACCGACCAGGGGCAGAAAATAAAATCCAACTATGCAGACTGTAAAGGTTTTCACAGTTGATAAGGTTGAGCCCAAAGCTGTTTGAGACATGACAAAGTTCTTATCACAATGGGGAAAAAAGTTCATGTTGGGTACTCAGGAGGAAAAAAGCCTTGTTTTAGTATTCAGTTTTATAAGAAAATATTCACATCCTGTTTTGTTAAGAGTACTAAAAGCAAATATGCTCACCTTCAACACTTTCCCAGAATCTTGCTTGGAATTCACCTCATACTTGTTGGAGGCCTGCATAATCCACTTTCTTCCTCTGCATAAAAAGTGGAATTAATTCATCTGGTTTCTAGTACTTTCAACAATTTTACAAGTCTGCAAAGATGCCTCAGGTGCTACTTAAAATCACAGGGGCAATTTCTAGAAGAAAAAAAGACACTGACTCTTCTTACTGAAAAGGATTATATGCATGGGCTATGATGTAGGAAAGACGTTAGGGTTTGAAGCCGATGGCTAAGAAAGAATTCTTGAGACATCTTTGGTGCAAAAAGGTGATTTTATTAAAGCACAGGAACAGGACCCGTGGGCAGAAAGAGTTGCACCACGGTCATGAGGAGTGGCTCATTATATACTTTCAAGTTGGGAGGGGTTTAGGGATACGTTAAGTCTCTCCAAGGAATTTTGGAAGCAAGGTTTCCAGGACCTTGAAAGGGTTAGCTGTTGTTGGGAAAAGGTCATTTATTTTTTTGGGGGGGAGGGGGAAGGTCATTTATTACCGTCTAATAAAACCTTAGTCATGAGAACCTTCAGTTGTATATCAGTGGGCCATATGCTTGGCAGATAATTGCCAACATGTATCTTGGGGGATTTAGAGATAAAAGAAGTTTCTAAAGGAATTTTTATACATTAAAGTAAACTTACATTATCCTGGGCGGGGGAACGGGGGGTTCAGGCTAGGTGGGCCTTTTGCCCTTAGCAAGGTGTTGACATCGACATCCAAGCAGTTGAGTCCCTAGAGGAATGTCACTCTGCCTGTTTCAAGGACCTGTCAATGGACTGTAGGTAATAAGGAAATTTAATAATTTTTCTTCTGCCTTTGTTTCCCATATCAGGCTATGCATCCGTTCTACAAATTTGAGCACCTACTATATGTGGAATTAAATGATAAGCCTAGACTTTGAATCAGTCTTTAAAAATATTAAAGGAAATTATGTTACCATGATATTTTATAGAGAAAATAATTTATTGCTTAAATTGAAAACATTGCAAGCCCTGCTCCTCTTTCAGTTGTGAAACGTAACACAGCCCAAGAAGTGCATAAAGCATACATGCATGACTGAGTTATAATTATAAGGCAAATATCCATGTAACTGCCACTCTAGTCAAGAAAAAAATCTTGTCAACACTCTAGAAGCTCTCCTCGTGCCCATTCTCCATCACAAACTTCTCCACCCAAGGAGTTAACTACTACATTAAATTGTGTAAATAATTATTTGTTTACTTTTATCATTTTATGACCAATGCATATAACCCAAATACCATTATTTAGTTTTGCCTATTTTGAATCTACTATGAAAGCATCATACTGTGTGTTGTCTTTTATGCCGTGATCATCCATGTATCCTGGTTTACATGTGTGCATATTTTACTAGAGAATACAGCTAGGAGCGGAGCTGTGGAGTCTTAGGTTTATGTGCATCTTCAAACTCACTGAATAGTATCCAGTTGTTTTCAGAGTGGTGGTGCCAATTTATACTCCCTGCCCTGGCCACCGTTTGGTAGTGTAAGATATTAATTCTGCCAATCAGGAGGATATGCAATGTTACCTCCTTAATTTGCATTGCCCTAAAGACTAATATGTTGAAGGATAAGCATTTATTCTGCATTTGGATCTTCCCTTTTGCAAAGTACCTATTGAGGATTTTTATCTCGTCTTCTATTGGGCTGTTGTTTATCTAGTCTTATTGATTTGTAGGAGTTTACCATATATTCTGCATTCTAGTGTGTTATTGGTTTTATGTGACACAAATATCTTTTTCCTCTCTGTGGCTTGCCTTTTTAATCTCTTTACGGTGTTTTGTTGTTGTTATTTTGTGGGGTTTTTGTCTGTTTCTCTTTGTTGTTTTCTGGGTTTTTTTTTTAAGTTCTTCATTTAATGTGGTCCAATTTATCAAACTTTTCCTTTATTATTACTTTTATCACCTCTTGAAAGAATCATCCTATATTCTTTAGAATCTTGCCTTCCCCACGGAATTGACTTTGTGTATGGTATAATGTAGGAATGCAACTGCATTTTTATCCATATACAATATCTTGTTGTCTGAGCACCATTTACTCTAAAGACTGACCTTGCTCCATGAATCCGCAGTACCTTTTCTGCAGCTGTTTCTCTGCCCATATATTAGTAGATTTGTTTCAGAGCTCTCTACTCTGTTTTACTGATCTATTTATCTCTCCCTGCACTAAACCACATTTTCTTAACTACTGTAGCTTTAAAGTGAGCCTTGATTTCTGGCAGACCAAATTCTCTACACTATTCTTAACCATTTGGGGCTCTTAGCAATTTCCATAAAAATCTTAGAATCATTTTGTTGAATCCTACAAAAATCTTGTTAGGACTTTAGAATTACAAAAATGTCTAGGTAAGTTTGTGGAAGAATTTACTATGTAACAATACCGAGTCTTTGCATGTATGATTTTTCAATTTATTTAGGTTTGTTTTCATTTCTTTCAGTAACATTCATTCTTTTCTCTGTAAATTCTTGAACACAGTTTATTTGTTGTTGTTTATTTTTTCCAAGATACTTCATATTTCTGAAGGAGGAAAACCCAGAAAATTCTGCTCCACGGTGTCCTTTGCCCCTGGGACTGGCACAGGTGACCCAGGCCACCCACCAGATTCACTTACATGAGATTTTAATTTAGAAGTGAACAACTTGAGCTTTTTTTCCTCCTCCAGTTCACCCCTCCCCTCAGGGCCATTCGGGCTGCACCGTGCTTGCTCAAAGCTCCCGGCTCCTGCTAAAATAGTACCGCCTTTTCTCTCTCCAGCCATCGCCATGATCATCTACAGGGACCTCCTCAGCCAGGATGAGATGTTCTCCGACATCTACAAGATCCAGGAGATGGTGGACGGGCTGTGCCTGGAGGTGGAGAGGGAAGATGGTCAGTAGAACAGAGGGTAACACTGATGACTCACTTCAGCTCCCGCTGAAGGCCAGGAAGGCGAAGGTACCAAAAGCAGTCATCACTGGTGTTGATATTTTCAAAAACCATCACTTGCAGGAAACCAGCTTCACAAAAGAAGCTTACAAGAAATACATCAAAGATTACATGAAAGCAATCAAAGGCAAACTTGAAGAACAGAGGCCAGAAAGACTAAAACCTTTTATGACAGGGACTGCAGAACACATCAAGCACATCCTTGCTAATTTCAAACACTACCAGTTCTTCATTGGTGAAAACATGAATCCAGATGGCAGGGTTGTCCTGCTGGACTCCCACGAGGATGGTGTGGCCCCATAGGTGATTTTCTTTAAGGATGGTTTCGAAATGGAAAAATGTTGATGAATTTGGCTATGACTTTGGATGTATCACCTGTTGTCAGAACCGGTTGCTGCTCTTCATCCACACGACACCAGGACTTAGACAGATGGGACTGATGTCCTCTTGAGCACTTCATTTTGACCTTGATTTATTTGGAGTGGAGGCATTGTTTTAAAGAAAAAACATGTCATGTAGATTGCCTAAAATAAAATGCCTCTTAGTTTAACACATATTTAAATCCATCCTGCGTAGTGTCCTGGAGAAGCTAGAGCCTGGTTGGAGATTACTGCTAGGAAGCAGAAGCCTGCCTACAGCTAACTTCTAGGGTGAAAACTTCTGTGGAACTGGAATATAAAAAAACAAGAACCACAAGTCTTCATTCTGAGTTCAACTAAAGGGAAAGACCATGCTCATAGCTGGGCCAACATTTGAAGTGGATTCCTCATACAATTCATCACCTACAAATGGAAGTAGTTAACTCTGGAAGAGATTACCAAAAGAATAAAAAGAGACTAATACAGTTGCGGGGTGGGGGCGGGGAAGGAAGTGAACAACTTGAGGCAAGGGGCCCCATGTGGGAAATGACTGGCTGGTGGGGGCTGGGGCAGAATCACTCAGCGTCAGAGGGCGGCAGGTGGTCGAGTTTCAGAGCAGAGCTGTCATCAGTGGGATGGTAGTGGTTGAATTCCTTTCTCCCTCAGGGCAGTCTGCTGCTTGTTTCTAGAAACCTAGCATCAGCATGAGCCCTCCCAACTCCGCCCAGTCTCTGCAGTCAGTTCTGTTGTTCGCACCTAACACCCTGATCCTATGGTAAATTGAATATTTTTTAAAATGTCATTTTCTAAAGTTTTCTTGCTAACATGTAGAAATGTAGCTCACTCTTCTATATTGATTTTTTTTTTTAATTTGGCAACCTTTCTAAATTCTTTCATCAATGTCAGTAGATTTCATTGAGATTTTTAATAAATATATTATCTTCAAATAACAACCATTTTATTTCTTTCCAATCTTTATACTCTCTTTCCTCTCTCCTACCTTCTCTTCTTCCTTCTCCTCTTCTTCCTTTCTTTTTCCCTTCCCCTCCCTTCTCTCTTTTTTCTTTAAATATTGTGTAGAATTTGCACCTGGAATCATCTAGGCTTGAGTTTTTTGTGTGGGAAATTTTTGCTACCTGATTCAATTTGTTAAATTATTTTCACTTCACCCAAATGTCTTACTTCTTGTCGGTTTGATAAATTGCATTTCTTTAGAAATTTGTCTATTTCAGGGTGCCTGGGTGGCTCAGTTGGTTAAGCAACTGCCTTCGGCTCAGGTCATGATCCTGGAGTCCCAGGATCGAGTCCCGCATCAGGCTCCCTGCTCAGCAGAGAGTCTGCTTCTCCCTCTGACCTTCTTCCCTCTCGTGCTCTCTATCTCTCATTCTCTCTCTCTCAATAAATAAATAAAAATCTTAAAAAAAAGAAATTTGTCTATTTCATATAAAATTTACTGTCCTAAAATTATTCATAGTATTTTCTTATTATATTTTAATATCTGCAGCATCTGTAGTAATATCTCTTTCTATTACTATTATTTGTTATTTGTACCTTCTTTCTTTTTTAAATTGAGATATAATTGACACACAACATTATATTAGTTTACGTGTACAACATAATGATTAATATTTGTGTATATTGTGAAATGATCACCACAATTAGTTTAGTTAATGCCTACTATCACACAGTCACAAATTTTTTTCTTGTGATGAGAACTTGTGATAAGATCTACTTTCTTAGTAAGTTTCAAATATACAACACAGTATTAAACAATTTTATTGAATTAAGCTGCTCACATTTTAGTATGTGGACTCACACTGTGACTTCCAGATGGCAGATGATATAATGATACACTGGGTGGGACAGATGCAGGGGAGGGGGGCAGCACCAAGCAACAGGTTTTGGAGACAGCATAATGAACATGTGTGAGACATTGGAGCTGGTCGACAACAGCTGGACCTGTCTGGAGCTCAGGTGAGAGTTCCCAGCTGGGGAGGCTAGATCTGGAGTTGTCATTATTCTAAAGGTCATTAAAGCTGTTGGTGAATGGGAAGGCCCACAAAGCAGATTTCTCTTCCCTCTAGATACAGAGCTGATGGGCAGAGTCCTAGTGTGGTGTCCTGGATCTTTAATTCTGAGAGTGTTATCTATTCTGAAAAATGCTTTTTGCTGCCCTATGAGCTGTACTAGAAGGTACATATCTCCTTTGGAAATATGGAGTGCCTCTTCCCTTTCATTACCAGCGTCTGAGCACTCAGGGGACCTGTGGCCTCTGACTCACATCACAGCTAGTAAGTCCTAATGAGAACAGCTGTCTTCAAACACCAGGAGATGCAAGAAACCAGCACTTAGCTGTGAGGCCTGGTGGAGAGAGGGAATCAGGCCGGGAGCTGGACAAACTTCTGAAGATATTCTTTCTCCCATTGGGGTCAGGGGAGTGGGGCAGTTCTGCCTTTAAGCGGTTGGAATGAGTGACACCGTCAGGGAAACACATTTTTTCTGGCTGATGCAAGGTTAACTGCAAATGGATTTATACCATACTGTTAGTACTGAAGTATTTTAAAATAAATTACCATATAGAAAACATACTGGATTTTTTCAAAGTATAACATGTTCACAAAGTGAAACTCAAAAGTTCTCACCTCGGACCTTTGATGATTCTGGCCACAGCTGTCAGTGCAAGCATGTACCTCCCTGTTCCCACAGCACTAAAAGATTAAAATGTTCCAAAAAAGAAAGAATGAGACAACCCAACAAAACATTCCATCAGCATACACATCATTTTAGACATGGTTTTGGAATCTATAGATCCTGACATAGAAATCCACCAACTCCATCAGCAGGATTAATCCATCATTAACTCCATCAACAGTATTAATCATTACCAAGAGTCTCATTTCTGCTACCCTAAGTACTGTTTTTCTCAACTTTGGGGGGGAAGGAGTAGTAATTTTTATTAATATGTTTTGTCAACAGTATGTAGGGGTAACTTGTCAACGTGTGAGCATAGATAGTATCCTTTAGAAAGAGAGATATGCCTCTCAATTTTTTAAAAGATTTATTTATTTATTTATTTATATTTATTGGGGGGAGGGTAAGAGAGACAGAGGGAGAGGGAGAGAGAAAATCTAAAGCAGACTGCACTGAGCACAGAGCCTGATGCAGGGTTTGATTTCATAACCCTGAGATCATGACCTGAGCCAAAATCAAGAAATGGATGCCCAACCAGCTGAGTTACCCAGGTGTCCCTGTGTCTCTCAACTTATGTTTCATTTTTGCCTTCATGGGGCAAACTTGAGCCCAATCCTTTTCTCTCCACTTTAGAGGCAGCGTGCCTTCCTCGTAATCCCACCACATCATCCCAATTAATTCCTGAATCTCACCAGCCAGCAATCTGAAGCAAACTTTTTTTTAAAGATTTTATTTATTTATTTATTTATTTATTTTTATTATTTTTTAAGATTTTAGTTTATTTACTTATCAGAGAAGAGAGAGAGCACAAGCAGGAGGCGTGGCAAGCAGAGGGAGAAGCAGGCTCCCCACTAAGCAAAGAGCCCGATGTGGGACTCGGTCCCAGGACACTGGGATCATGACCTGAGCCGAAGGCAGATGCTTAACCGACTGAGCCACCTAGGTGCCCATGAAGCAAACATTTGGGAAGGAATATGGGACCGTTCTTATATGTTTGAATAATGCATGGTGGGAAATGGTGGGAGGTTGGTTTGTTATACTTTTTCACCCATCTGATTATACCTACCACACAAGGTACGTGAAAATATTTTATTTTTGTGGGTCAGTAGGAAAATAAGTTTAAAATCCGTTATGTATACTTTTTTTAAGAAACCATGTTTTTTGACATATATTCCTGTTGTCGGTGTAATAGGGGTGGTTAACGTTTGAATATAACGTATGAGAAGCTGTAATAAAGATGGGAAAGATTACGAATACCGCCTCTAACCTTCCTTGAGGTGCCACATTTTTGTAGCCTGTTACGAGTTTGAAATTGTGACACAGGCATGTGTTATTGGAAATTTTAATGTTACAAATATGTATATATAACATATGTATGTATATAATGTATGTATGTAGATTGTAAAATCGGTGTACTATGGCTGAAAGTAAAACAAGAAACAACCAAAAAAAAAACCCCAGACACTGTACTATTAGCATAGCATGGCTATCATCCATCTTGAAGGAAGTGCTTAGATGCTTACAACAACAGAACTGAAGTTAGAAACACAGATTATTAAGAATATGGCATGGGTGCCTGGGCGGCTCAGTCAGTTAAGCATCTGCTTTTGGCTCAAGTCATGATCCCGGGGTCCCAGGATGGAGGCTGCATTAGGCTCCTTGCTCAGCAGGGAGTCTGCTTCTCCCTCTGTGCCTCCCCCCTCTAGTGCTCTCTCTCTCTCTCTCACTCTCACTCTCTCTCTCAAATAAATAAATAACATCTTCAAAAAAAAAGAATATGGCAGTGTCTGGGAAGTGTTTGTCCAAGAGTCCCAAGGATTTGGTTGGGGCACAGCTGCTAACTATTTTATTTTATTTTTTGATCCCCTAGAGCCCTGAGCTCCCAGAACAAAGAGGGTGTCTCTGAATCACACAGATCTTCCTCAGACAGATACAGCCTGTAGCAGCACCAGCTGCCCTAGGGCTGGCCAGCCTTCCTAAGGTACTCTGGGGACCTGCTCTGTGCAGAGAAAGTACAGGGACCCGAGAACACGTTGGGAGTCCAAAGCAGCCAAGAGTAATGGTGGGGAGCCTTAAAAGATTTTTGTTCTTAAAGAAACAGAGAATTCCTATGTGACATTTTCATAGTGTTAAATATACTCACGAATTCCTTTCTCCAAACCGGACACTATTTTTTACAGAGCCCATTGGGAATTTACAGACTCATCAGCAGAACAGAGCCTGGAAGTTTAGACCCACCGCCAACTGTTAAGAGAGGTTCAATAGCCACCATCCTCATGTAAGCCAGAATGCTATGAGTCTCCTTGTTGCAGACTAACATGACCTCTTTGGTTTTAGATTGTGAAGATATCGTGATGGTGGTAAAAAGCAAGAGGGAAAGGGTGCAGAGAAATTTTCAGTCTGTTCTTTGTCCTCAAATGATCAGTACCTGGTGATTTTCATCACTTGGAGGCTCACGTGTACTTTTGGTGCCGCTCTTAACGCAACTCCCACAGAAAAGGAAGATACTGCCTGGGTCCCAGCAGGGGCATGTCACAAGGTCCGGGGGGTCTTCCTTCCAGAGAGTGACACAGCAGAGAGGTGGAGAGTTATTTGATGAACATTTGGATGTGGCTCCCACGTGACCATGGTGAATGGGAACACTTCATTTCTGGGGGTGTCAGCAATGCCCCAAATTGTTTTGATACATTTATACTCTGATCATTATAACAGAATGACAAATATGGGGACGTTTCTGGATTGACTCAGATCTGTTGCCAATGCTGTATAATTCGGTGAAGCGTCCAACTCTCGGTTTTGGCTCAGTTTGTGACCCCAGGGTGGTGAGATCTGGCTCCACATCAAGCCCCATGTTGGGGTCTGCACTCAGCGTGGTGTCTGCTTGAGATTCTCTCTCCCTCTCCTTTTGCCCCTCGCGCTCATGCTCTCTAAATAAATAAATAAATATTTAAAAAAATTTTTTAAAAAGAATAAACATCAACGTGATCGTAAACATATTCTTCTAGCAGCTGTCCATCATTACAGCGTGAGGAGTGACTTAGCCTGCTCCCCTCCCTGAGCTCTTTCAGAAAGGCACATTGAAAGACAATACCCCACAGATTAGCTTTCAAGAAAAGACACAGAGTGGTCAGTGCCTCTGATGTGTTTCCTTAAAGAAATATGAATGTTAGGCTTTGCTGTGGAATCATGGAAGGTTGTTTTGAAGGGTAAGTATCTATCTGTTTTAGACCCTCAAAATACTTAGAATGTACACAAGAACCCAAGCTACATGTTTCATATTAAATTAGGCAGCACACGTGTTCAAAATCAAGAAAGAACTTGGGGACCGATTTTAATAATACTTAAACAAATTTATCACTGCTGATTTTCAAGACTACTTATCACCCACAACTCAAGGCTTAGGGTCAGTACATTACCGCAGATGGCCTCCTGCTGAAAAAGCCTCCGAGCTCGGGGCTTCCCGAGAATATGGGACAAGTCTCCCATTCTAAGAAAATGTTTCAGAAGCAGAAAGATACAGGTCCATGATAGCTCTGAAATAGTAGTGCTCAAGCAGACGTTGTCAGCTGACAGAGCAGAATTTTTGCAGTGAAATGAAGAGAATACATTGTTTGATCCATGGACAGAGTTACGGCATCTCTGTAAGAACACACAGCTTCGGAAGAGGGCTGATATTATGTGTTGTAAAGACAACTCTGACAACTTGCATATATCTTTTCAAATACAGACGCAGTGAGCACGACCCTCTCGGGAGGCACCTTGTCATCTCTCTCTCTGTTCCACCTGGCTTCTGTGTGTGCCGCAGAGCCGTTTCCACTGTTAAGCCATACACACCGAGGGGTGCCTGGGTGGCTCACTCGTTAGGCGTCTGCCTTCGGCTCAGGTCATGATCCCAGAGTCCTGGGATCGAGCTGCGCATCGGGCTCTCTGCTCAGTGGGAAGCTTGCTTCTCCCTCTCCCACTCCTCCCCCTGCTTGTGTTCCCTCTCTTGCTGTCTCTCTCTCTGTCAAACAAATAAATAAAATCTCAAAAAAAAAAAAAAAAGAAAAAAGATATATACACTGACTCTGAGACCCCTGGATGGCCACCTCTGCCGGAAGCATCATTCCGTGATGATCAAGCACAGAGGTTTGGGTGCTCTAGTAGGACACTTTGACGTGTCCCTCTGCTGCAGTGGGAGCTGCGATCACAGGAGCCCAGGTGACCCGTGAATATAATGGATATTCTCTTGCATGCCTGCTTCACTGGCTTCAGGGGTGAGCACAGTGCTGTGGTTGGAGGAACCTGTGGGATGACTTACACCAGGACGGTGGTCAATAATTACATTCTCTAGCGGGGTTCCCTTCAGCATGGGCCTTCTGGAGCAGCATGACTTCTGGAGCCCAAGGATTCCTCTTTGGGGACTGAGGTCAGGAGGTTGAATGAATGCTACCTGCAGACACCACAGTTTGAAGCCTGGAGAGATCGTGTCCATTCCAACAGCACTCATTTATATTACTTATAGGAAGAAGGTGAAATACACACAGGGATTAATTATGATCATTGTGCAGATACTGAAAAACATAGTTTGATCTGAAAAAGGTGAAACTGTTTTCACTCTCATGGATATGCTTTCCTGCCCTGCTCTTGGGGAGGGGGAGGGGTGGAAGGCTAACATGTGTGCTCTACCTCTCTATGTATATAAAGCCATAGAAGGTTCTTGGTGTACTGTAGGATACTGTCGGAGAAAGTGCAGTGCTGGAAGGGACAGATAAAGCTCCTGAAATTTGTGGAGTTTGGCATTTTAAAGGCATTCCCACTTTGTGGGAATGAGCTTTGTGATGATTACGTGCACCACCTCCTTCACCAGCAGGAGGCACTAGCGTTCCAGCTGGGCTGAGATTATCAGACGGTAGATATAACATATTGAGGACTGTCGCTTTATTTTTTTTATTTTTTTTAAAGATTTTATTTATTTATTTGACAGAGAGAGAGCACAAGTAGGCAGAACAGCAGGGAGAGGGAGAGGAAGAAGCATGCTCTCCGCTGAGCAGGGAGCCTGACGTGGGGGTCAATCCCAGGACCCTGGGATCATGACCTGAGCCGAAAGCAGGCGCTTAACCGCCTGAGCCACTCAGGCGCCCCGAGGACTGTCGCCTTAGAGAGTATTTGCGTTGAACCCCCAGCATATTAATAAGACTGCTGCTGGAGGGGCAGATTTGAACCACAGTCCCAGCCCTCCAATATCACTTAAGTGAGAAGTCTGGGAGCTCGCCACGATCAGTTTTCACCTCCTTAGGGGATGTCCTCTTGAAAATTCAGAGGTGTCTGAAGGATGCTAAACCCCCCACATGGACGAGAGCAAACATCTTCAGGGCCTGCTGTCCTGGGGCATGAATTCCAGAGCAGGCATCTTTGGCAGGTGTGGCCCTGAGATCTTCGGCATCTTAGAGGAGGACCCATCTCCAGGTAATAACTCAGGAGAACACCGTAGGGAATTGCCGCCTGGGCGTCACACTCCAAGATGATTTCTGCAGGCCCCGAGTGTTACAACTCGAAGACATGACAGTGCCAGAGACAGTGGCATCACACAGGGCCTCGGGAAGAGCGGCAAAGTTGATTTTGACAGGTGAAAGGACCCCAGGTTTAATTATTGCCAAAGGGGAAAATGAACCCTCAAGTTTGCTGTGCAGCACGAGGCCATCATTTGCACTGACGACTGTGCGGGATGAGGGAAAAAGGTGGAAAAGAAACGGCAAGGTGGCCCCATGCGTGTGATCACTGATGACTTCAAAGCCTGTCTTTGTGGCTGCTAAGTCCTTTGATAGGCAGTGATACACTAGCTAGGCCCTTTAAATCTGGGAAAAACTCTGTGTGTGTGAGAGAGAAAACTACTGGAATGGAGAGTCAAGGTGTTATCAGAAGTATCTTAAAACTTGCTTGGAGCTGGCTGTCTTTATACAGTGAGTGGCCCACTCTTTCCCACTCATCTGATCTATGGAGGCCTTCCCTTAATATTAAAGGAAGAGAGGCAGGGGCTCTGGGAGCAGGTTGGTAGGACAATAGTGAAGGTCAGAAAAAGGTCTCACCAAATATGTCATGCTAGCTATTGTCATGGTCCTTAAACTTACTCCGAATGTATTCTGACCAGGGCAAGAAAAATTACACTGTCAATGTAATCATAAGATACAAAGTTCTATCATCTGCCTAAGATGAATTACAGATACCTAAAGAAGCCAGATAGATGTACTCCATCCATATGTGTTTCCTTCTGGAAGCTTCCACGGTGCTGCCTAGTTGTCTCTGCAGAGGCCTCTGGGTGAAGTAGATGCAATTGAGTCTCCTCGACATATGGATTGCTTAACAAAGTCCCACTGAAAGCGGGAGTGTCTGTACCCACTTGGCTGCTTCTGAGCATCTCAAGGAAGTGCTCGGTCGGGAAACCTGCACGGAGGGTAATCCTGTAGCAATCTGTGGCCACACACATCCACACTGTGCAGCCTTGGCCATGTCCAGTGGCATGCTATGAGATCCGAACTTATTGACGTTTACTGACGTGGGCTTCCCCCAAACAAAGCAAAACCACAAATAATCCAGTTCCCATCATCTTGGGGATTGCCCTGGATACCCTGAAGGAGAAAATACTTCTATCAACCCAAACCAGATCTGCATTTTATTTTTTTAAAGATTTCATTTACGTATTTGATAGAGGGAGCAAAGCAGGGGGAGGGGCAGATGCAGAGGGAGAAGCAGATTCCCCGCTGAGCAGGAAGCCCCATGTGGGACTCGATCCTAGGACCTCGGGATCATGACCTGAGCCGAACGCAGACACTTAACCAACTGAGCCACCCAGGCGCCCCCAAGATCAACATTTTAAACAAAGGCAGATGCTGACTAAAATTATAATAAATAAGATTCTTTATATGTCAGCATGTTCTGTTATTTCTCTGGTTCTGAGAATTCTGACCGGTTGTGAGTGGACTATAACAAGAAGTTGTATCCGAACTGTCATCATATGGAACAAATGAAGAATATACCTCTATTTCCTCTTCAGAGGAAAACCTTGTGGTTATTTCTGCCTACCGTCTAGACATGCGCTGGTCCATGCCGTAACCCCTCAGCACATGGGGCCACTGGGTCCTTGAAATGTGGCTGGTCCAAAGTGAGATGAGATAGAAGTGCAAAATGCACATGAGATTTCAAAAATACAGCTTTTTAAAAGTATAAAATACCCCACTAATGAATTTTTATATTTATAATATGCTCAACTACAATTTTTGGTATATTTATTAATTAAACCATATCATTACACCTAATCGCCTGTTTCTTTTTGCTTTTTAAGAATTTTTCCCCCTTCTTTTTGCTTTTAAAATATGACTCTCAGCAAACTTTAAATTCCATCTATTACTTGCATTTGTATCTCGTATTAAATTTTCCTGCACAGCACCAGTGAAGAAATTTCATCCTGCTCTGATAAAACAGCCAGGGGAAACTCTCAAACCTTATCTGCTCTAGCAGCGTGGTCAAAAAGAGGAGATGCTTCAGCTAGTCCTTTCCAGGGGCCAGAGGACCTCCTGCCCAGCTGGGCATGGTAGAAGAACCACACTGGGACAGCATGCGCAGAAACGTCGGACAACAGGAACTAAGGCCGCAGAGAAACCCCCAGGCTCTTGCCGAATTAGATGCAGCACCATAAGCAACGTGAGCAAAGTAAGCCGTGAGGTAGGGGGGTGGAGGGGGTTCTGGGAGTGCATCGGGGACGTCATTACTGACCTGGATTGCTTTGCCATGCAACCTGGCACAGGCAGGCACCTGCCCAAGGTGCAGACATTTCCGTCATGGTTTTATCATCTGACACATTCCATCGTTTATCCTGAGGAAACACGGAGGCATGGAGGAGATGTGCAGCTTCCCAAGTACGCTCGTCTGATGAATCTGGAGAATTAAAAATGATTCTGATGTGGAAAGAGTACAACTGCTAATATAAGAAAAGCCTGCATTTTATCAGAGGAAGGAGAGAATTTCTATTCAACCTGGTTTTCTTTTTTCTTAAAACAAAGTGAAATACACTTAGTTTATTAACATGGGGGAATGCATGAGCTTGAGAAGAGGGTGAAAAATCACCCGTATGGAAACACAAACAAAATGCCACGAGTCAGTTTATGACTGATGGATTGTAATCTCCTTTATTACCGTGGTTGATGGAACTCCTCTCTGGAGATCCGTATCCGTAGAGAGCGGAAGATTGGCAGTCGTAGTCTACTCTTGCACCAAAACCACTTGTTTGATTTATAAATAAATAACCATCCTGCTATCTAGACAGAGGAAGATGGAATATATTTTTACATTTTGGATAAGAGATAATTCCTGCCAATGTTAGTATGAGAAATCAACATTTTTGGGGTGTCTGGGTGGCTCAGTTGTTAAGCGTCTGCCTTCAGCTCAGGTCATGGTCCCAGGGTCCTGAGATCGAGCCCCACATTGGGCTCCCTGTTACGCAGGAAGCCTGCTTCTCCCTCTCCCACTCCCCCTGCTTGTGTTCCCTCTCTCGCTATGTCTCTGTCAAGTGAATAAATAAAACCTTCAAAAAAATTTTTTTAAGAACAACTGTGATGTGGCCACATGTTACAGATTGTGACATATTCCTATTCTGAAATGTTAACGGTATTTTACTTGAACATAGATTATGAAATCTTTTGGGAAGCTATTATTTAGGCAAGCATCTAAAGAAGTAAAAAAAACAAATTTACCAGTTGTTTTATAGAAATGAGCGTGCAGGTGCCAAAATTGGAAATAATTTTAATATAAAAAACCAATTAATCATAACACATCAGGTAAAAAAAAATCCATAAACACTAATGACCCTCAAAAAAGGAGGGAGGGGTAAAAAAAACTCTCCTTACAGATATGTTAATGAATATGAAAGGAGCAATGGAATTAGAATCAGTAGTTTCCAGCTTTCATTATAATAACTGGCTCAGGCAAGCATCAGCAACGGTTGCGAAAATTAATAGGTGAAATTTGGTTGGGGAACAGGATATTTGCATGGTGCCGAAGTGTCAGCCCACAGATTCCTCGCTAACGTAAAGATGAAAACATGCCTTTGTAATGAAGGAATCTGCCCCCTTCATCAAATGATAAAGCTTACATCATCAATCATGGGATGCCATGACATCCCGGTCATGCAACATGAAAGTATAAAATATGAAGAATACAATACCGTCTATGACCTATTCTGGCCAAAAATGTTTATATCCAATCAAGCTTAGAACTATACTCTCCAATACTCACCACATGTGGCTGATGAACAATTGAGATAAGGCTAATCTGAATTCAGATGTGCAGTAAATGTAAAATACTGGATTTTGAAGACTTTATATGAGATAAGAGTATAAACTATCTCATATTGGGGCACCTGGGTTGCTTAGTTGGTTAAGCATCTGCCTTCGGCTCAGGTCATGATCTCAGGGTCCTAGGATGGAGTTCTGCATTGGGGCTCCCTGCTCAGCGGGGAGTCTGCTTCTCCCTCTACCCTTCCCTCTGCTCATGATCGCTCTCTCTCTCTCACTCTCTCTCCCAAATAAGTAAATAAAATCTTTTAAAAAATAAATAAAGGGGGCGCCTGGGTGGCTCAGTTGGTTAAGCGACTGCCTTCGGCTCAGGTCATGATCCTGGAGTCCCGGGATCGAGTCTCGCATCGGGCTCCCTGCTCAGCAGGGAGTCTGCTTCTCCATCTGACCCTTCCCCCCCCCATGTGCTTTCTCTCTCTCTCATTCTCTCTCTCAAATAAATAAATAAAATCTTTAAAAAACATTTAAAAAAATAAAAAATAAATAAAGTATCTCATATTGATTACATGTTAAAATGATAACATTTTGAATACACCAGGTTAAATGAAACATGTTATTAAAATTAATTTCCCCTGTTTTATTTTGCTTTTTAAAGGAGTAGCCTTAAACTTTGTACTGTTGTACCAAATTTCAATACTTCAAGAGTCTTACCAACTTAAAAATTGGCATTCACGTCACTCTCAACAGACCTGGGCATAGATGATCCCTGGAATTAAGTGACAGCTCAGTAAAGGTCCCTAAGGGTGGTAACTGTTGCTTTGGCTGATAGGTCAGGCTCACATTTAATTAAGAGATGGAGTTATTGATCAGGCCCACAGAACCTCTTCCATTAAAATCTTCCTGATTTTACAAGACAGGAAGAACAGATCCATATTGCAATAAACATTTATCATTGCCAGTTACATACAGTTCAAGACGGGAGGGTCAGATCTCCCTGGAGGTCGTACTTTCCAGATGCTTTCCTCAATGCACGTATGTGTGCACTCTCTCCAAGAGGTCCCTCTGACTTGGTTCATTTGTTGAGCTGTAATGCATTTAAAAACTATAATCACTATTTGTGATGTGTGTGCATGTGTGTGCAAAGCATCCTGAAAAAAATCCATGGCATGACGGTGTGGCCCTCCATGGCAATTCTCTATAGCTTACTGTCACTTTCTTCTTTTGCTGATGCATTGTTTGTTTGAGGTGTTTTGTTTTTTTTTTTCCTTTAATAAGGTTTCCTTTCACATTCTGTAGAAGTCCCTCCTCTTTTGATCAATTTCTTGACGGAACACAGTCTTTTAGCATTCCTCAGTCCCCCACTCATACCCATAATTTCTAACTGTCCTCATGTGAGGCCTAAAAATAACATGCCTTTCAAAAGAGATACAGCTTTTCAAAATAAGCCTCAGAAGTTTCTTCCCCATCTTTGCCCCAGTCACCCCTGAGGTTCCATGAAGTTGTATTCATTCGGAACCAACATGAGTCCTCTCTCTCTCACCTTGCTACAGTTTTCAATTCCCATCCTCGTTTTAGAAAACCATCTGTTTCTCTGAAATATTCCCATCTCTCAGGAGTCACAGGGTCATCTTCACAATGAGAATGAGAAAATGACACTTTGTCTCTTCCGCATCGACATGGGGCTCCTAGCCAGTGCAGTGAGGCAAGGGAATATATACACAGTGTAAAGATCATGAAGAAAGAGGAAAGCTTTCATTATCATGGATGAAATAATTCTTCATAAAAATCCAAAATAAATATATAATTAGACATGTTATCAAAATTAACTAGGGATTTTAGCATAGTCACTGAACACAGGAGAGTATATAAAATTAATGGTTTTCTGATTGGAAATGAATGATTGGAATAAATGATTGGAAAATGAATGATTGGAAAATGAAAATACCATTTATAATAGCATGGAAACCCACCGAATAATTAGGAATAAATCTAATGAAAGATAGGCAATACCACTGGACTGAAAACTATTGACCAATAATGAAAGAAATTTCTATATCTAACTCAGTGGAGAGATTCCCTCAAAAAGGGGAGTAAGGATAAGATAAGGTCTTCTTTACAGATATAAAGTTAATGAATGTAGAAAAAATAATGGAATTGAGGCGCCTGGGTGACTCAGTTGATTAAGCATCTGACTCTTGATTTCAGTTCGGGTCATGATCTTAGGGCTCTGTGCTAGGCATGGAGCCTGCTTAAGATTCTCTCTCTCTCTTTCACTCTCCCTCTGCCCCTACCCCCCCACTCTCTCTTTCTACCGCTCTAAAAAAAGAAATGGAATTAGAGCCAGTAATTTCCAGCCTCCATTATGATAATTCATATAGGCAAGCATCGACAGTGGTTGTTAAAATCAGTAGGTGAACTTTGGTTGGGGAACAGGATATTTGCATGGTGCCAAAGTATCAGCAGTGGGAGTATTCAATATTGTTAAGATGTTAATTACCTTCAAATTGATCTATAGATTCAGTACAACCTCATCAAAATCTCAGCAGGTATTTTATTGAAAATTTAAAAGTTGATTCTGAAATATTTACGGAGGGGTGCCTGGCTGGCTCGGTAGAGCATGCAACTCTTGATCTCGGGGTCCTGAGTTCAAGCCCCACATTGGTTGCGGAGGCTATTTAAAAAAATAAAGTATTTATGGAAATGCAGAGATTGAGAATTGCAAAGAATTTTTTGGAAGAAAAAAAAGAACAAAGAAACCTAAAGGACTTGCCTACCAACTTCCAAAGCTCATTATAAAGCCATCAGAACACAGTATGTACTGGTGCGAGGACAGACAAACAGACAAATAGAATAGAAGAGAGAGTTCAGAAAAAAAATTATCCTTATATAGTCACTTTATAATAAAGATACTACAGCAATTGAGGATAAAAGTATGGTCCTTGAAATAAATGTTCCTGGATCTCTGATCTATTCTTTACACTGTACACAAACATTAATTTCATATGGTTCATAGTCCTAAATTCTAAAGGTAAAACAATAAAAATTTTAGAAGAAAATAATTTCATGACCTTGGGGTAGACAAAAATTTCTTAAATAATCCATAAGAGTACTAACCATAGAAGAAAAGATTTATTAATGGAACATCATTAAAATTAGGAACTTCTGTTTCTTAAAAAACCCTATTAAAGTGAAAAGGCATGATGAGGGATAGAAGCAGAAAAGTGTTCACCTTTAGCCCAGAAGGCTGATCTATAGCCTGCATGGTTTCCAGAAGGATCAAATAGGGGCTGGTTGCTACATTCTTAAAGGGTCTCATGGCAGCCTGTACATCTCACCCATAGTTAATATCAAGCTAAATGATAAGCACCAGAAACATCTTGAGAAAGTAATTTTATGAGTAGAAATTCAAAGGCATTTATGAGCCACTATTCCCTACATGTCCCCTCCCCCTTGAGCACTGAGTATATAACCTTCAGCCTCACACAGCAAGAAGTGCAGCTTCTGCCCACAGGTCCTGTCCCCATGCTACTTAAATAAACTTACTCAGTTGCACCGTAAAACATCTCAAGAATTCTTTCTTGACTGTCACACTTAATGGTCCTGCAATAGGCAAGCCATTTACTTGGATCGTGATACCCAACCAAAGGCTTATATTCAGAACACATAAAGAACTTCTACAAGTCGATAAGGAAAAAACACACACCTCCACATAAAAAAATGAGCAACGACTTCAGCTCTTCACAGAACGGGTATCCAAATGGCCCATAAACACAAAAAGAGACTCAGCTTCATGACTTTTTAGAGAAATGCATCATAATGAGATACAACTACACATCCACCACAATAACTAAAACTAAAATCAAACAAACAAAAAAACCAAAACAAAAAACCTGAGAATTTCAGTTGTTGATGAAGATGTAGAGCAACAAGAACATTCATATTTCCCCAAACTGGAAACAATACAAATGTCCATCATCAGGCAAAAGGGTAATTGTGTATATTCATTGTATGGAATACTACATAGTGAGGAAAAAACAAAGAGGGACTACACACAAGTTGGCTGAATCTCACAAACACTATGTTGAATGAAACAAGCCAAACAAAAAAGAACACACAGTAAGATTCCATTTGTATGAAGGTCAAGAACAGATGAAATTAATAAAAGCTTATAGCAGTCAGAACAATGGTACTGCTTGCAAGAGTGGGAGCACTGACTAGGAAAAGAACAATGGAATTTTATAGAGTGCTGAAGATGTTTTATATCTTGATCTAGAAGGTGGTTACATGGGCATTTATACGTGGAATAATTTAATAAGCTACACACTTAAGATTAGCACATTTTACTGTATTATTTGTACCTGTGATACAAAATAGTTTTTTTAAAAAGCAATAAAAATCTACATAGTGGAGTTGGTGCCTACTAAAGGAAGTTTTTGCAAATGTAGAAACGTTTTAAAGATTGCCTTCATTTTGCCGTAATTCTCCAGAAACACAATTCTCCTCAGTCAGAACAAGCTCATTCGTTTTTAAAGCAATCTTGAGCCTCACGGCAATCTAACTGGGGTGTTTCCCGAAGAGAAGGAGATTGGAGATTGTTTACACAAACACCTTCTGCCTTAAAGATGTTGTTTCATTGTGGCCTCAAAGCTATGTCAAATACCACCTGTAGCCTTCTGGCATTTTCCCTTTACTTCTTGCTAGCAGAACCTCAATTTCATTTACTGTCTACTAGTTCTCAACCTGACTTCTGGGAAGAGGATTCCATTAATGGCTCCAAGGTACGTCCTGATCCTGCGAATTATGACAATTTCCATTCCCTTGGCAGGGTCCCGTGTAGGGGTGAGCATGTGACCCAGTTTGGGTCCTGATGTGGATGAGGTCGATGAAAGGTCTCTGGGCCCTTTATGACCTTAAAGTTTGTGTCATGCCTCCTGTTCTACCTCCAGACTTCTGCTAAAGTGACTGAGGGCCTTTTGTTACTTGCAGCCAAAGATGCCCTAGCAGACTCCGAGACCTATCTGCCCTTCAAGATTAGTCACTCTAGATGTTCGTCATTAGATTCCAGCCAAACTAGCCATTCGAAGTGCCTAGAACTTATTTTTAATTCTCTCTTTCACCTCAGGACTTTTGCATGTGCTTTGGCCTTTGCTTGGACTATTCTCCACCCTCCCTTTTACTACTCAGGACCTACTCATCCTTCAGATATCAGCTCAAGCGTCATCTCCTCAGAGAAAGATCCCTGCTTCCTCAGACTAGGTCAGGCTCCCTGTTCTCCTCTTCCCTCCCACCCTGTATCATACCCCCTATCACTGGTCTAAATTTTGAGACTGGAGATTTCATTTCAAAAACATATGAGCCTTGTTCAGACTGTAGTTGTGCATATAAAAGACTGTGTCCTATGGGTGAACCATGAGGTATCCAGCAACATACTCTTTTCATATTCGACCTGTTTCCTCACCCTAAAATTGCTCCAAGTATTACTCAAGGGCTGTAATAAGTTTGGTCAGAGGCCTCACAGACACTAAGCCAATTACCTCGAGTGCACTTGATACCATTACAGGAATCACGATGTGGTGAAGTGTGTGTTTTGACTGTGGGCCAACATGACTTCTTTATGGCCTTGGGTCCTTGTGTCAAGATTTCCCAGACTTGTGCATCTTCCTGGCACCTCACGCCAGACCTCTGTCCAAAGGACGGCTGAGGCACCACTTGGTGGGATTAGCAACCTGAGCGTCGTTTGCTGATTACAGGCCATAGGCCAATGGATGGAAGTGGCACTTTGACAAAGCCTTGAGGCTGGACCCCAGGAGGGGCTCGTCTATACAGCTAGGAGGACAGCCCTGCGAGTCCCCCCCAAAACAGGCAGTACAGCATTTTTCTATCTTTTCAGTTTGCTACATGACTTCCTCCATTCTGTAACTGTCACCTCTGTTCTACTTCAGCTACCTCCTCTCAGGCCACAGCTCCATTTTCTTCTGAAATTGTCCCTCTCTATTATCTCAAACTGCATATCCTTCCTAATTAAACACAAACTTCTGCCCTGCCCATACTCTTGCTCTCTTCCTCACTCACAACACTTGGAGGCCTCCCAGGGAACTGGGTCTGCCTTTCCCCTCATCTGGCAGCTCCCCTCGGACAGTACAGACTTCTCCTTCCCCTCTGTTCCTGCAGGTATGTGGATCATTATGTGGACTGCTGATGTCTGACTTGTTGATTGAAAGACTCATTTGCTGATTGAAAAGAATATAAAAATACATATAAATCCACACATGTAGATGGTGGTGATGGTTGCAGGATGATATGAATGTACATACCACCACGCAACTGTACACTTAAAAATGGTTAAGAGAGTAAATTTTATGTTATGTGTATTTTGCAACAATAAAAAAATTGAAAAAAAAGAATCACATGTTACAGAAGTACATAATAGACGGGAAGGGAGAACATGTTTACAAATTATGTTTGTTTTTAAGATGCTTTTGATGACAAGTAAATAAAACCAAACTTCGGATGGCCTTAAAAAATAAATAAAAACTGCATCAAAAATGTAAATGCACATTCAGTTCTTTCTTAAAATGGTCACACCAGTTTCGTGGGCAGTTTCGCACCATGGCTTCCGGGTGGCTGGGTTGTCCTCCCCGTGGAACGGAATACAGAGGCTCGGAGGGCTGGATTCGGAAGCCCAAGGAGCACTGGCGAGTCCACCCACTGAGCAGGAATTTCATTCTGTGAGCAGATGAAGATGAAAAAGGAACCTGTGAGGAAACCTGCTCTCCAGGTCAGCCAGCCTTCAGCCTTCGGAGTGTCGGGAGAGGCTGTGGGTCAGGAGCAGTGTCAGAGTATGTATTCTAGGCTTGTCCTTGGAGAAAAAGACTGTATGAGCAAATTATATTCATTTCCTTGTTGGTGCCCAAAGTCGGTGGCTCAGTCCTTTTTAGAAGAAAGGAAATGCTGTGTTTACAAATGCGGAAAGTGTTCTTGCCTCTGGAATCCCAGAGGCTATTATTAAAATGATAAATTCCTAGCCTGGTAAAGTAAAATGACACTCTGGGTCAGGATAAGGGATGTCTTTTCTGAATAATGCATTACACAAACTTGTTCACTTCCGACTCTGGGACCAAGACTGTCTTTTTCTTCCTGGGTTTAAGCATTGTCTGTTCTCTGGGGAAGTCTTTGCCCTACAATCGGGAAGATACTTTTAGTTCAATACTTTCTTGGGTCCTGTGGTTCCCTTGAGCAATTGGCCTTTGTACCAAGAACTCCCCAGGAGCCTGAACAGGCAAGGGGACAAGGAGACCCAAGGTCAGTCCCCACCCTGCACGTGACCTGGCCTTAACGTTGCTCTCTACCCCTCTCGGGGCTTGCTTGCTATGCTGCAGAATGGGAGCAATGATCCTTACTGGGCCTGCCTCACAGGCTGTTCGTGGCGGGGGGACAGGGTGGTGAGTGTGGAATGCAGACGAAAGGTACTCCAGTATTCCTACAACACCAGCTCACTGCCCAGGGGATGATATGAATACCTAGGAGCTGCTTTGTATGGAACCAAGATACAGTGTTCTCAGCTCCTTTGGGGCTTTAAAAAAATGGCTCCAGGCCCCCTTCTGCTGCCCTCGGGCCCAATTAAACCCCTGCAAGGGCAACCATGGTGGGCCATGACTGTGTGACAGACGCTGGGGGGATACGTGGTTCTTGCACTCAAGGGGCACAGTGTTCCGCTGAGGAACGAAGATACACGTATGTGAAAGTTCGTAGCAGGTGGAACCTGGTTGATGTCTTTGCCTGGTGTATTAGTTTGCTAGGGCTGCTGTGACTAAGTACCACAGACAGGGGGATTTAAACAAGAGAAAGTTACTTTCTCACCACTCATTTTATGACCTCGTTTTAACTGAATCATGTCTTTAAAGACCCTGCCTCCAAATAGAGTCATGTTCTGGAGTACTGGAGGTGGGGACTTCAACATAAAAATTCTAGAGGGAGAAGGGTTGACATGATTCATCTTATAACTCCTGGCTTCTAAATGTTATAGAATCTATAATGAAATGGTCTAATTGCATCTCTTCTTTGGATGTCTAACAGTCATCTGCACCTAATTTATCCAAAACTGAGCCTCAGCCCCTCTGCCCCACCTCCCGATTTCTGCTCATCCGTTTCACTTCCCTGTAAATGGTACCACTCACCCCTAGTCACTGTCCTCTTGGTGGAACTGATTACACCTGAAATTGAGTTTTTATTTTCTTATGTGCTTTTTGCCTAAATCCCTGAACTAGAATGTCTGACGCACAGTAGGCACTCAACACACGCTTGCTTGAATGAATGGTCAAAATAGTTCTATAGCTACTACCTGCACAGAGAGGAGGTTTCTGTAGGCTAGGGAAGTAACGGTGGGGTCTGTGCACGGGTGTGCCGGCTGGAGCTGGCTTAAACCAGCCCACAGTAGACAGTTGTCTAATTTTCAGTTGTTAAATGCAGCCATTATTAAAAATTAAGCTAAAGAAAGTTACAGCTCAACTATACTGAAAATAAAGGTAATAAATACAGGACTTATTTCACTTTCTTTTACTATTGTCTATGCTCTTGAGGTTGCCTAATTTTATTGTATCTGATGATAGGAATAATTTATAGCTATGTGCTACTACTTGTCTCTTCCTACTCTTCATTCAGTGACATCACACTGATAGACTGAAATTGGCCATAGTGAGAATATTTACTCTATGGAAATCAGTAAAGGTCACAGATCAGTTTGCCTGCTTGCTTGTGTGTGTGTTCCTGGGAAGCTGGTTGTGAAATATTTACCAGCACACTACAGCTTCCTTGTGATAGGTGTCTCTGAAAGATAGTGAAGATCCGTATACACAGGATATACAGGGATTTGAGGGGGACTCTATGTAGTAGCTCGAGCATAAGCAAAGATCCTAAAGAAGCAATGGTATTCATGTTTGGAGTGTGTGTGCGTGTATGTGCGTGTGTGTGCATGCGTGTATGTGTGTGTTGGTAGGAATTGAGGGAAGATGAGGAATGGAACCACCCTGGCAGGGCCTACAATACTAGACTCAGGGGTCTGGATCTGGATTCTACAAGCAATGAAACACCACCAAGAAATTTTTGATAGGCATGTGATGTGATAAAGCAAATAGTAAATATGGAGGGAATAGCCAAAGAATGGGGTGAAAGGGGGTACTTTTAGTAAAGAAAACACTATTCATATCTCCTGTGCTTTACCAAGTCTGTAAAGAATCTACACAATCATTCAGAAAGTATGAGCTGGAGGTTCTCACCAGGGAGGAGAATTATTCTTTCAGCTAAAACCTCTCCAGATCTTTGTGAACGGAATGAAGTCAAACTAAGGCTGCATTTCAGCTATAGATTGAGACCTCTTTCTCCATGAATAGAGAAAACTCGTGGAAAACCAGAGCCAAAAGGTGGAGTGATCAGTTTGATAAAAAGTTCAATGTGATTAACTGGATCCACAAGGGAAAAGTCACCATGACTTCTACTGCCCATAAACCTGCTAATATACCTCCTCCACTGACCCGAAGAGGTGAGCAGTTGTAGTTTTCAGTATGTTTACTGGGGGAAGGGAGGTGTGTGTGTTTCTTTCCACAGTTGAAGCTCATTAGCAGCAGCTGGAAGTAAGTAGGGGGCTAATTAAAACAGAGTAATGAGGTAACCAAACACAAATGGTATGGTACTCATTGTTATCCATTCAATGGTGCCCTTTGTGTCTCATCTGTGATCAGGGAAGAGCATTTACTCTAAATACAAAGGGGTTCTACCATTTTTATTATAAAAACATCACAATTATGCACCCAGGAAGAAAATGTTGAAAGAAGAAGGTAAACTTGCTGCCTCCTCCTGTCCATAAAGTGAATAAATCTGAAAATGGGAGTGGTATTTGGGCCCTAATGGCCAATCTTCCCTTTTTGATATGAACACAGGTGTATATGGAAAGATAACAAACAAGTTAAATGGAAATGGGAGAACACAAAGACCTTGAAAATGACCTGAGTGTATTTGTGAAAGGAAAAAGAAAACATAAAGCTTTAAAAAGCAACATGAATGCCTTTGTCCAGAAGGACAAGTCTAGTCTCAGAATAAAGAGAAAACTAGGAAACTTTTCTTCATTATTTTTCACCTGAGCCCATTTGGTAATATCAATATTGCCTGGTAAAAAGTGATTATATTGCAAATATTGCTTTTCTGAAAATGATGAGAGTAGCAGAGAAAATTACCCCATCATTTCAAATTTCAAAACAAGTGTTCACATATACACTTCTATAAAAACCTACCTGACAATTTGATGGTGGTGATGAACAGGATGTCCCTACTGAAATTTCCAAGGAAATGTATAGAAAATGACCTAAATACAGAAACCCACCTGTTGTAAGACTCCTTCAAAACCAGGGAACACATTACAAACAGGGAAGTCTAAGTGATGGAAATACCAACTAATAATCTCACATGAATTTAGCAGAATATGCCCAATAATTAATCTAACCACAGGGTGTTTTGAGTCTCGAACATTTTAAGAACTGCATATATTGTCTTGACAAGCAGAGAAATCCCTGGTGAATGGTTAATTTGATCTACCTAACCTAATTCATATGATCTGATAGATTAGAAAGATCGTCATATTCTCTCCACTCTCAGTCTCTCGGCCACAGGCAGACATTGTGACTCATCACACTCCCTACCTCTTGTTCGGCCCCCATTGTCTTCCCCTTGGCTGTCAGTAAAAGCTTTGTCACATCTCAGTCTGGTCATCATGACACAACTCTTTGGTTCCTTCCCATTCTTTGTCAATGGTCAGCCAGTAGGCACACAAGGCTCTCTCTTGTTTGGCCCCTCTCTCAGATTATCTTCTGATGTCTGCACTCCTGTATCTTTGGCCCAGCCAGAGCTAAACTACAGCAAGGTGCAGTTTTTGAAAGAACTTTGTTCTTTCATGCTTTTGCATACCTAATACTCTGTTCAGAAATGTTTCTTCCTTGCTTTGTCCCCTGTAAACTCCTACTCATGCTGTAAGACTCAGCTCAAGTAACATCTCTTTAAGCTTTTCCTTGTTTTACCCTCTCTCTAGTCTGAATCCTCAAACACCTAATTCTTTCCTTGTTTTGTTTGTCTTTACCCCAAGACTATCAGAGACTTGAGACCTTTGAACATTCAACAAATATTTATTGAGTCCCCATCATCAGCCAGGAATTACTCTAGGTACTAAGGATACAGTCGTGAACAAATAAATCCCTGTCCTCATGGAGTCTCCATTTTAGCTGGGAAAGCCTGGTTAAAACAAACAGACAAACAAGCAAACAAACAAGCAAGCAAACAACTGTATAATGTTTCCTAACATTAGTTAAAAAGATCTGGGAATTTTAGATTCTGAAAAGAAGCAAGATAAAACTTTCAAAATTTGCACCCTGAATGAATCCGAGGACACCTTTTCTCATGACTTTGTTTTCATTGCAAGGAAACCAAAGGCAAAGAGATGTGTATGGAATAGTTCAAGGAAAGTCACATGGTTTATTGGGAGCAGAGCTGGATCCTCATCCCCATTCCTGACTCCTGGTTGAGTGTTGCCTCAATTCTTCTAAAACATGACAACTCTAGGGCAATTCATTTATGGTATAACCTTGACTGTGATCAAGATCTTTTCTTTTTTTTTTTTTCAGAAAAATTGACATATAACACTGTGTGTGTTTAAGACATACAACATGTTGATTTGGTACTCATGTGTTTCAAAATGATGACCACTGTGGCAGTAGCTAACACGTTTATCATGTCATATTATTAACATTTCTTTTTTGTGGTGACAACATTGCTTATCTACTCTTTTAGGAACTTTCAAGTATATGATACAGGATTATGAACTACAAGGAGCATGCTCTACATGAGTTCAACAGAACTTATTCATCATAGAGCTGGAAGTTCGTATTTTTTGACCAAAATCTCCCTATTCCCCCCACTCCCCAGGCTTTGATGACCACCATTCTAATCTCTATTTCTGTGAGTTCAGCTTTTTTAGATTCTACATATAATTCATATCATGGTATTTGTCTTTGTCTGTCTGACTTGTTTCAGTTAGCATAAGGCCCTTAACTTCTATCCATGTTGCTGCAAATGGCAGGATTACCTTCTTTCTTGTGGCTGAATAGTATTCTATTGTATATATCACATATATATACAATATACACTATATATATATAGTATATATATGTATATATATGTATATATGTGTGTGTATATATATATATATATATATATATATATATATACATATTGCCTCCTCTTTATCCATTCATCCATTGATGGACACTTTGGTTGTTTCCATATCTTGGCTATTGTGAATAACACTGCCCTGAACATGGGGGTGCAGATAAAATCAACTCAAAGTGGATTAAAGCCTTGAACAGAAGACCTGACACAATGAAACTCCTAGAATAAAACATAGAGAACAATCTCTTTGACATTGGACTTGGCAATGATTTTTTGGATGTGACACAAAAAGCAAAGGCAATGAAAGCAAAAATAGACAAGTGAGACTAAACCTATTTAATACTGACTGTGTAAGGTTACTTGCATGAGTTCAAGTATGGAGTCCAAAGCCCAGCTGATTTGCCAAGCTGTGGTTTAGGTAGAATGATTGGCTTCCTGTTAAGGTCAATGCTCTAGAAGGTCACCTAGTTTCTGGAGGAGAAACGAATCTAGAAGGTAGCACTCTGAAAGGTAGCAGCATCTTCTGTGTAGTTCATCAGCCTCATCATCTGAGTTTTTTCTGACTGCAATGTAGGTTGTATGAAACGCTGAGTGACATGACAGATAAGTCTGGGCTATAACCTGTGAGGACATCTTCTTCCTCATAATCATGACAGGAGGTTGTGCGAGATTTCTGTTAGAAAAGCAACCTGAATGGAGACTCATACTTGGCATTCTCTCTCCGAGTCACTGATTTACACCATCTCTGTGAGGGTTTGGATGTGCACCTTAGTAATAAAAGTAGTGAAGAAGACAAGGTCCTGGGGTGCCTGGCTGGGTCAGTCGGTGGAGTGTGTGACTCTTGATCTCAAGATTGTGAGTTTGAGCCCTCCACTGGGTTGTAGAGATTACTTTAAAAAAATAAAATAAAATCTTTTAAAGAAGAAGAAGAAGACGACAAGGTCTCACCGTCAAGCATTTTCTTATGTGATTCCTCTGCTTGGAATGCCCTCCTTCCTCTACTCATTGAGCTAAATTTATTCATCCTTCCAGGGTGTCTTTCTCCACAATGTGCTCATACTACTCTGGTCTTCGCTGAGCATTCCTCCCTCTGAATTACTGTTCCTTCATAGTTCTTGGAACATAGCTTTTGTTTTTTTTTTATTAAAACAGGGTTTCTTAACCTCAGCACTGTTCACTATTTGGGCTACATACTTCTTTGTTGTCCTGTGCAGTATAGGATAGCCAGCAGCATTCTTGGCCTCTCTCCACTAGATGCCCGAGCACTGCTTCCAAGTCATGACAATCAAAAATATTTCCAGGCATTGCTGAATGTCCCTTGGGAAACAAAATCACCCTGGATCAAGAGGCACTGATTTAAACTCTCGTACATTGGGGCACCTGGTTGGCTCTGTCAATAGAGTGTGCGACTCTATTGACACAGGATTCTGAGTTCAAGGCCTGTGTCGTGTGTGGAGACTCCTTAAAATAAAATCTTTAAAAAGAACTAAAGAAAATAAAATAAACACTCATTCATAGCAATAGCAGCAATAGTGCATTGGGAGTTTATGTACTAGGTACTTCGCCAAGCACTTTCCATAGATGATCACTCTTGATCCTCAGATAGGGAATACCAGATAAAGAATACTAGCCCCATTTTATGTATGGGAACATTGAAGCTAACTTGCCAAGGTCACAGAGCTAAAAAGTGGTGGAGCAGGGATGCAAAAGCCGCCATTCTGACTTTAGGGCAGTTACTCATAATCTCCATTCTACACAGCCTGGTCTCCCTGCCTGCCAGTGTCCCCTTAGCCATGTGTCTTCTTGTCCCTGGCAGGGGCAGTTTTTTCCAGAAGCAGCAGCTTTTCCAACACTCCCAGAGCCACCTTATTGTACCACCTCAGCTTCTAGCACCAGTCGGCCAGTTCCCACTCCTCTGAGGCGTGGGCCTCAGATCCATGGGGTCCCTCTGCTACACTCAGACATGCCAGGATCAGCTGAGCGGTGTCCCCTCCTCAGAGATCAAAGTCACGGCTTTGCAGGAGCTCTTCCTCAAGCTTCCAAATTTTAAGCATCCCAACTTCTTCCCTTTGTTCCCCCTACCAAGGTAATAGCTGCTTCCTGTATTTGCTACCTCTGGGATACCTTATGGTTCTCTTTCTGACTTTTTAGTAGCCTAGTTAACAATTTTTGATGCCTAAGGATGCCCAGGTGGCTAAGTTGGTTAAGCATCTGTCTTTGGCTCAGGTCATGATCCCAGGGCCCTGGGATCGAGTCCTGCGTCGGGCAGGTAGCCTACTTCTCCCTCTGTCTCTCTCTCTCTCTCTAACAAATAAATAAATAAATAAAATCTTTAAAAAAAAACAATTCTTGATGCCTAACCAGCAATCCTTTATATAAAATTCTATTATAAGATGTAACTGGTGCAGTTTCTGTGTCTTGACTAGACCCTGATCAATACAGATGCTCCCAGTACTTAACAAAGTTCATCGCTAAATACCCCCAGAGGAAAAGGCAGAACAGAGCATATTTATTCTACATAACTCAGATGATTATCACATGCATTCAGAGCTTTGAAAGTGCCTCCTGGAACTGTAACATTTATCAAGAATGTTAACATATCTGACTTTTTTGTGTATGGTGAAATCATGGATGGAAATAAAATAGAGACTATGGTACAAGCAAAGATGGAAATGATTTATCATCTAATTTTATCCCACTTTTCCTGTGGGGTCTTTGAAGATGCAGGCAACAGGCAAACACAGCACACTGAGGAGGGCAGCTGAATTTGTATGAAATGAACTTAAAAAAAAAAGGAAAAGTACATTAAGTATAGCAATAAATGACTGGCAGGAAATTAAATTGAGTTCCTTGGGGGAACTCTGGATCAGCACACTGGGGAATTTCTTTAAGAAAAGAAATCAATGGAGAAAAGTCTAGGATGATAAATCCCACCAGTCCATTTTGATTAACAAATGCTTTCTCCCCCCAGTGATAGGATGTGAACATTAATGAGTTTTAGTCATGGAAAGAGCATACTTCACACTTATATCCCCAGCGTGGCAGTTTTAATATCTTTTCCAGGTACTGGCCTGTGCCCCCCAAAGTTCCGAGGGCTTCAATCACACAGTTTTTTGTAATAATTCCCATCTTGATTCAAAAGGCTAAACTTATGCCCCAAACATCCTAAATTTTCTTGAGCCATTTTTATGTTAGCCGCTCTCAAGGGTTTCCAGAAGCTCCCTGTAGGACTAAGAATCCTGTATAGGAGGATCCGGCTTCCTGAGGGGTGACCCCAGCCCCTCTGACTTGAGTTTCAGGGTCCCGGCAGCCCACAGAGATTGCCTTCCCATCAGGGGCCCTTTGCAGCTTCAATGACTACTCAGATGCCCACAGAGACCCTGTTTCTTTGAAAAAGGATAGCTTCTCGGTGGATTAGGCAAGGTTTTCCCCCACATCTTCTCAATATTCCCACAATATTTCTTCTTTTCCTTTAGAGCATGCCATTCACTAGGTTTCAATGTTTACAACTTGACAGTTCTCTGGGGTTCTATACTAAGGACCAAAGTCTGTGGAAATCTGTGCTTACTTGAAATTTCTGCAGTGATTCTAATAAGATTTATTAAATAAACGGTTAAAAATCATGGTCTAGAGGAAAGGGCCTGGGGTTCTTTTACTAATACTATTACCAGTTAGTTCTGGAAACTTCAGTGAGCTACCTAATCTGCCTCAATTAACTCCGTTGTAAAGTCGGAGAAATATCTTAAAAGTCCTGCCCTCCTTCCTTGGAGAAATGGCTGACTCTAAGCCTAGAGCAGGAAATAAGATGAGCTTGTAATGTTTTGTAGTATCAGAAAATAAGAAAGTACTCAAAACAAACCAACCAACCAGCAAACAACTGCATTGTTGGGATATGTGAAAGGGACATAGGAGCCAACCGGAAGAAGTCCCAATGAATTTGAGCAACAAAATAAAGTAGTATTGGATTATAAGCCCAAAGTATAACATAAATATCCATGAGTCCATAATGATACAAATGAATGATTGAATAAATAAAGAAGGGAGAAGAGACTAATCTTCCTTGAATAAGAATTCCAAACAAAACTTCTTTTTCCTTATTTTATTTTATTTTATGTTATTTTATTTTATTTTAGAGAGGGGGGATAAGACTAGTTGGGTAAGTTGTGTTCCTGTTACATGCAAGCAGATGTATCAGCAAAAATGAGAATATGGTTCTGGCCATATAAAATGAATTGGTCAATTCAGTTCAGCCGAAAAAAGCCCCATCAACTAAACGGATAAAACAAATTTGTTGTGTGAACACTTCATTGAGCAGCTATACACACCTTTTTATTTCAGTCTTTGGCCATGTTGTGTGGAGTTGGTTGTGAGTGGGCACCCAGGGATTGTATTTGACCTTCCAGGATTGATGAGTGGATGACAGGGTCCAGCCCAGAGCACCGTGCAATCATCAGTGGCTTCTGTTTCTTCCATTCTTCAATTCTAACAGCTTTGCAATGGTCCTTTCTTTCTGAAATAAGGCTCCCTTTTTGTCCTGGCTTCCAAGAAATTTAGAACAAACTTTTATGCTTATTACAGTAACAGTGCTATTTCCTGAGAATTGGTAATAGTTTTCTTCCTATATCATTAATTTTTTTCCTATTCTCATTTTATTATTCTTTTTGAAAATCCTCTACTATGAGCTACTTTAAAATCCTTTGAAGAAATAGGTGGAGTATAACCACATTTTTTTCATACAGAGTTTGGTTATGATTACACAATAATTTGAGGTGGCTGCAGTCCTTTTTGAGGGGCTGCTTCAAAATAATAGGAACTGTTCTTATTACTCTGTGAAACTTCCTTTTTAAGCCATCTGTTCTTTCACGTTTGTCATTCAGGAGATAGCATCGCAAACTTCCCCAGAAGTGATGAGCTGAGATGGTGGGGTGGCTCCCTGCAGAGTTGAGCTCCGAGATTTTTATGTGATTTTTCTAGAGAACAAGTCTATACTAACATCAATAAATGACATTTATTTTCCCAACTCAGAAATGAATCAAACACATTGCTATTTTTGATGATCAAACTGTCAAATACTGTTTCAAATATCTTTCAGCCTTCTTCTGTTTTTTTTATTCCCTGTTTTATATTTGAAAATAAGCTTATGAAAATTCAAGCTTTGAAAATCTCTAAGGACCTTGTCATAGCCATAAAAAAAAAAAAAAAAAAAGCTTTAAAGCTCATAGTTAGAAAGGTAGAGAAATAGAAGGACACATTTGCCAAAAAAAAACACTGGCTGCTAATACAGAATCATCTTTGTGTTCCTTCTCATAGAAAGTCAATAGTTTGGTTTCCAGAGAAGTATAATGATTATGAGAGTTATTGTTTTCTCATTGCCAGCCATGTGCTAAGAACTTTGCAAACACTTATCTCATTTAATCCTTATAACAAGTCCATAAAGTGTAAGAGAGTAAAATAAGGCCTCTTTTTGAGGAAGGAAAATGTGCAATCTCAAATAGCAATGTTCTTTTATGAAAGGAATCAGCTTTAAATAAAGGAAAACTAGGGGTACTCGGCTGGCTCAGTTGGTTTAGCATCTGCCTTTAGCCTGGGTCATGATCCCCGGGTCCTGGGATCGAGCCCCACGTTGGGTTCCCTGCTCAGTGGGGAGTCTGCTTCTCTCTCCCCCTGCTTGTGCTCTCTCTCAAATAAATAAAATCTTTATACAAACAAATAAATAAATAAAGGAAAACTATAGAGGAAAATAATTCCTGAGAGTACATAGCTCATACAGATTCCGTCAGTGCTCTAACGGTCTTACTGAGTGCAGACAAGCAGCTGAATCAAAGCTGGAGATCTAGAACCTATTTGCTGATCCCAAGTAGGACTGAACTGGCTACACCATTCCTTCTATCAATGGGACATTTGACCCTCATGCTTTCCTCCTGGTCAACGCAAAGCTTGAAATGGTTTTATTAAAAAATCTGCCCTTATCCATGTTTGACAAGATGTCAAGAATTGTAGAACACTTTTTAATCATTGTAGGAAGTCATTAATAAGTTGTATATATTATCAATCCCTTTAGATGTAACTGAACTTAAACTGAATTTATTGGGCTTTCTTTTCTCTCTCTCTGTCTCTGTCTCTCTACTTCTCCCTTCCCTTTCCTGCCTAAAGCTGAACTAAACTGAGGGTTCTAGATGGGAGGGTTTTAGAGGGGAGGGTGTGATGGGCATTAAAGAGCGCACGTACTGCATGGAGCACTGGGTGTTACACGCAAACAATGAATCATGGAACACTACATCAAAAGCTAATGGTGTAATGTATGGTGATTAACATAACATAATAAAATTAAAAAAAAAACATAAGGAACTCAAAATAATCTTGGTATTTTAGATAACAGCCATTTGATTATCTCTGCTCTGGAAATCTGCAAAAATCTAAGGCAGCACAAAATTTTGTTTCTTCTTAAACAGAGTTAAAATTACACAATCGAAGAAACCAAGATGCGGAGAAAAATTTTGACAAAGTCACATAGTAGGTGAGATTTGCAGTTTAAACCCAGGTCAGCCTGACTTGAAAACCTATGTTTCAGGACAAAAAAGCAAAGCCTATATTTTACAGAATTTATCATCTTGTAAAATGGGATGATAACAGTAAATCACAGGGGCACCTGGGTGGCTCAGTTGGTTAAGCATCTGCCTTTGGCTCAGGTCATGATCCCAGGGTCCTGGGATCAAGCCCCACATTGGGCTCCTTGCTCTGCGGGGGGCTCGCTCCTCCCTCTCCTCCCCGCTTGTATTTTCTCACTGTCTCTCCTTCTCTCTCTCTCATATAAATAATAAAAAAATAAAAAATAATTAAAAATCTAAAAAATAACAATAAGTAACAATGCTGAGAGCTAATACTTATTATAATTAGACCTGTTTTAATGATCTAAATATATTAATATTAATAAATATATTAATTCATTGAATTCTCACACCAACCCCATGAGGTGGGTGCTATTATTACCCCCATTATACAGATAAAGTGGCTAATGCACAAAGCTGAGATTCAATACCTTGCCCAAGGTCATGGAGCAAGGGGTAAACTGGAGATAGTGTAGATTTAGAGCCCAGACTCTAACCACAGTGTTATGTAACTTACAACAATTCATTTCTACCAGTAATAACCAGCTGGAAAATGTTATTAACAGACGCATAGCTATTGGTTAGAGGAATTAATCCAAGAAAGAATTAAAAGATAACTATGGAGAAAAGTTCTTGAAGATAATTCTGTTTTTTAAAAATCTTAAAAATGACTAAAATGAGAAACAGTTCACGTTCATGGATGCTACCTCACAGGGTTATTATTAAGATTGAATGACTTAGTGGCGCCTGGGTGGCTCAGTGTCTGCCTTTGACTCAGGTCATGATCCCAGGGTCCTGGGATCTAACCCTGCATCAGGCTCCTTGCTCAGCAGGGAGCCTGCTTCTCCCTCTCCCTCTGTCATTCCCCATGCTTGTTCTCTCTCTATGTGTATCAAATAAATAAATAAAATCCTTAAAAAGAAAAGATTGAATGAGTTAATATGTGTGAAGCCTTTATAGCAGCTCCAGACATAGGAAGTACTCAATAATATTAGCTATCATAATTTTTGGGAATCAGACTCGCCACTTAGTACGATCTTGGATGAGGTCAAATGATTCTCTCCGAACTTTAATTTCCTCATCCACACATGGATCAATATCCAATGTCTTAGCCCTGCAGTGAGAATTAGATGAGCTAATGGGTCAAACCAAACTTGCCCAGTGCCTGGTACCTGGCAGGGACTCCACTAAGGTTGATCATCTTCCTTCTCTGGGGAAAATACAGGGTCTTATTTTTCTTCTGAATCTGCTTCTCCAGTATTCCTTGGACTCAGATTTCAGGCATCAATAGTTTCTCCTTTATTTGTGTATTACTTTGCCAGGGCTGCCACAGCAAGGTGTCACAGACTGCATGACTTATACCGGGCATCCCTTGTCTCACGGTTCCGGAGGCAGGAAGTCTGTATTCAAGGCATTGGCAGGTTGGTATCTTCGGAGAGCTCGGAGGGAATTCTGGTGCAAGCCACTCTCCTAGGCTCAGGCATTCCTTGCTTGCGGATGTCCTTTTTATAAGGACAGTCATATTGGATTAGTATCCATCCTAATAATCTCATTCTAATTTGATTACCTCCCTGAAGGCCCTATTTCCAAATAAGGTCACATTCTGAGGTCCTAGAAGTTAAGACTTCAGCATCTTTGAGGGGGGGCGAGTGGGGAATGTACAACTCAACCCATAACAATTTGATAGGTTTTGTTTTGCACGGTTTTAATTTGAGAAACTGATGTCAAGTTGCCAGTTTTTGTTTTGATTTTTGCCAAGCCAAGCCTTAAATAAAAAATAACAGTTGTCCATTAATTCCATCATTTTATTTAAAACATATTTGATGCTTAAAAATTGTCTTGCTCTGAGTGGCATCAGTTTCAGCAATATGCTTTACAGAAGGCATCCCAGGATGGAAGCGAAGAAGGCAGAGCCGTATGGGTTCTGGGCCACTGTCTTCACTAAGACCGGATAGGCACTGCATTTCTTCATTGCACATACAGGGTGGGAGTTCTGGGAAAGATTGAAAGATTTTGTTAGAAAATCTGGATGTTTGCTACTAAAACAGCGACAGCAAAACATCCCTTGACCGCCACTGGCCACTGCTCTAGGATACTTGCAAGAAACTCACTAAATCCGTCTTGAGTAATTTTGACATGGGAAACAAAGGCAGAAGGAAATGTAGATAAAATTAAATGTCCTTGTAACCTGCAGCCCATTGACAAATACTTGAGGCAGGCAGAGTAGAACTTTCCTCCAGGGAACTCCCAACTGTCTGAAGTTAATGCTTTGCTAGAGGGAAAAACGACCTTGGCTTGACATTATAGCAAGGCCTCTGGGATCCTGGGAGTGTTCTTTAGCATATGAAAGTCCTTTTGGAACTTCCTTTATCTTTAATTCCTTCAAAGCCAAGGTATATAGTCACTTGCTCTTCACAATCCTGGGGCGGCAGGCAGCATGGGAAGCAGCCGCTCTTTCTGCCCACAGGTTCTGTCCCTGTGCTTTAATAAAACCACCTTTTTGCACCAAAGACGTCTCAAGAATTGTTAGGCATCAGCTCCGGACCCCAACAATACTACTCCAAAATCTACATCAATTTGTCCTATGTGTCTCCTTATATTATGCTGTTCATGTATTAGTAAGTGCTATAAACTGAAGGTTAGTGTCTCCCCCAGATTCTTATGTTAAAGCCCTAATCCCTAGTGTGATGGTATTTGGAGATGGGGCCTTTGGGAGGCCATCGGGTCCTATAGGTGGAGGCCTCTTGAATGGAATTAGTTCGCTGAAAAGAAGAGACACCAGAGAGGTGAAATCTCTCCCCTCTGTGAAGACACAGCGAGAAGACATCTGCTCTGCAAACCAGGAAGAGAGCTCTGACCAGGAACCAAGCCTGCTGTTACCTTCATCTTGGACTCCAGAGCCTTCAGAAGAGTGAGAAATAAACGCTTGTTGTTTAAGCCCACAGTCTCTGGTATTTTGTTAAAATAGCCTGAACTAAGACAGTAATCCCAAAGCAGAGTTCTCCTGTAGCGTCCTTGCTAATGCACTTGGCATGTCCGCACACACTGCCTGGCGCGTTTCTCCCATCCTTGCCAATTTCTCATTCTAGTTAATCTCTTGGGAGAGCCGTAAGAGGCCTGAGTTACGGGCCACCTCTAAATCAGGGAACAAGGATTTAGTGGTTGAATTTTCCATACCAGGGAAAACAGTCATCCTTTACGAACTTCTCTATCTCTCTCTTTCTCAGTACTTTGTATTGACCTTTTAAACATATTTTATTATGGGGGCACCTTGGTGGCTCAGTTGGTTAAGCGTCTGCCTTGGCTTCAGGTCACAATCTCAGAGGTCCTGAGATCGAGCCCCACATCAGGCTCCCCCTGCTCCTCCCCTTGCTCATGCTTTCTTGAGCACTTTCTCTCTCTCAAATAAAGAAATAAAATCTTTTTAAAAATTTTATTATGTTTAATTCCAATATAGTTAACAAATCCTGTTATGTTAGTTTCAGGAGTACACTATAGTGATTCAATACTTCCATACATCACCCTGTGCACTCCTTAATCCCCTTCATCAATTTCACTCAACCTCCTACCTACCTCCCCTCTGGTAACCATCAGCTTGTTCTCTATAGTTAAGAGTCTGTTTCTTGATTTGTCTATTTTTTTCCTCTTTGTTCATTTGTTTTGTTTCTTAAATTCCACATGAATGACATCAGATGATAATTGTCTTTTTCTGACTGACTTGTTTCGATTAGCATGATACACTCTAGTTCCATCCATGTTGTTCCAAATGGCAAGATTTCATTCTTTTTTAGGGCTCAATAGTTTGGTTATTGTAAACAATGCTGCTATAAAGGGGTTCATGTATCTCTTTGAATTAGTGTTTTTTATTTTTCAAGTAAATACCCAGTAGTATGATTGCTGGATCATAGCATAGTCCTACATTTAATTTTCTCAGGACCCTCCATACTGTTTTCCACGGTGACTGCTCCACTTTGCATTTCCACCAACAACGCATGAGAGTTCCTTTTTCTCCACATCTTTGCCAACACCTGTTGTTTCTTGTGTTTTTGAAATTAGCCATTCTCACTAGTGTGAGGTGATATCTCATTGCAGTTTTGATTTGTATCTCCCTGATGATGAGTGATGCTGAGCATCTTTTTATGTGCTAATGGCCATCTGTATGTTTTCTCTGGAGAAATATCTGTTCATGTCTTCTGTCCAATTTTAAACTGGATTATTTGTTTTTGGTATTGAGTTGTGTAAATTCTTTATATATCTTGGACACTAACCCTTTATCAGATACGTCATTTATAAATACCTTCTTCCATTCAGTAAGTTGTCTTTTAGTTTTGTTGACTGTTTCCTTTGCTGTGCCAAAGCTTTTTATTTTAGTGTAATCCCAATAGTTTAATTTTGCTTTTGTTTCCCTCATCTCAGGAGACATATCTAGAAAAATGTTGCTATGGCCAATGTCAGAGAAATTACTGCCTGTGTTCTCTTCTAGGATTTTTATGGTTTCAGGACTCAAATTTAGGTCTTTAATCCATTCTGAGTTTATTTTTGTGTATGGTGAAAGGAAGTGGTCCAGTTTCATTCTTTTGCATATAGCTGTCCAGTGTTCTCAACACCATTTGTTAAAGAAACCGTCTTTTTTCCATTGCATTGTCTTACCTCTTTTGTCAAAGATTAATTGACCATGTAATCATGGGTTTGTTTCTGGGCATTGATCTATGTGTCTATTTTTGTGCCAGAACCATACTCTTTTGTTTACTACAGCTTTGTAGTATTACTTGAAATCTGGATACCTCCAGCTTTGTTTCTCTTCTTCAAGATTGTTTTGGCTATTTGGGGTCTTTTGTGGTTCCATACAAATTTTAGGATTATTTGTCCCAGTTCTATGAAAAATGCTATTGGTATTTGATAGAGATTCCTTTAAATCTGTAGATTGGTTTGGGTAGTAAAGACATTTTAATAATTGTTCTTCCAATTCATGAGCATGGAATATCTCTTCATTGTTGGTGTTGTCTTTAATTTTTTTCATCAGTGTTTTATAGTTTTCAGAGTATAGATCTTTCACCTAATTGGTTAAGTTTATTCCTAGGTATTTTATTATTTTTGGTGCAATTGTAAATCAGATTGCTTTCTTAATTTCTCTTCTGTTGCTTCATTATTAGTGTGTCGAAATGCAAGATTTCTGTACATTGATTTTGTATCCTGTGACCTTACTGGATTCATTGATCAGTTCTAGTAGTTTTTTGGTGGAGTCTTTAGGGTCTTCTATATATAATATGTCATCTGCAAATAAGTGAAATTTTACTTTCTTTTTTTTTCCTTACCAATTTGGATGGTTTTGTTTCTTTTTCTTTTTGGATTGCTGTGGCTAGGACTTTCAGTACTATGTTGAATAAAAGTGGTGAGAGTGGGCATTCCTGTCTCCTATCTGACCTTAGAGGAAAAAGCTCTCAGTTTTTCACCACTGAGTATGACGTTAGCTGTGGGTTTTTCATATATGGCCTTTATTACATTGAAGTATGTTTATGTTCCCTCTAAACCCACTTTGTGGGGGGTTTTTATCATGAATGGATGTTATATTGTTTTGAATGCTTATTCTTCATCTATTGAGATAATCATACAGTTTTTATCATTTCTCTTGTTGATATTATGTATCACATTGATTGATTTATGAATATTGAACCACCCCTGCATCTAGGTAATGAATCCCACTTGATCATGGTGTATGATTTTTTAATGTATTGTTGGATTCAGTTTGCTAACATTTTGTTGAAGAGCTTTGCATCTATGTTCATCAAAGATATTAGCCTGTAACTCTCTCTGTCTCTCTCTCTTTTTTAGTGTCTTTATCTGGTTTTGGTATCAGGGTAATGCAGGCTTCATAAACTGAATTTGGAAGCTTTCCTTCCTCTTCTATGTTTTGGAACAGTTTGAGAAGAATAGGTATGAACTCTTTTTGAAATATTTGATAGCATTCACCTATGAAGCCATCTGGTCCTAAACTTTAGTTTGTTGGGAATTTTTGGATTACTGATTTAGTTTCATTGCTGGTAATTGGTCAGTTCAAATTTTCTCTTTCTTTCTGATTTAATTTTGGGAGGTTAGATGTTTCTAGAATTTTCTCCATTTCTTCTAGTTTGTCCAATTTATTGGCATATCATTTTTCATGATATTGTCTTATAATCCTTTGTCTTTCTGTGGTGTTGGTTGTTATTTCTCCTCTTTCATTTCTGATTTTATTTATTTGAGTCCACCTTCTCTTTCTTTTAATGTGCCTGGCTAAAGTTTTATCAATTTTATTGATCTTTTCAAAGAACCAACTCCTGGTTTCATTGATCTGTTCTATTGTTTTTTTTAATTTTCTATATAATTTATTTCTGCTCTAATCTTTATTATTTCCTTCCTTCTGCTGGGTTTGGGTTTTGTTTGTTCTTTTTCTACTTCCTTTAGGTGTAAGGTTAGGTTGTTTATTTAAGATTTTTCTTGCTTCTTGAGGTAAGCCTGTATTGCTATAAACTTTGCTCTTAGAACAGCTTTTGCTGCATTCCAAAGACTTTGAACCATTGTGTTTTCATTCTCATTTGTCTCCATGTATTTTTTGATTTTCCTCTTGATTTCTTGGTTGACTCATTCATTGTTTAATAGTATGTTATTTAAACTCCATGTATTTGTGCTCTTTCCAGATTTGTGTGTCTGTGTGTGTTGTTGATTTCCAGTCTCATAGCTCTGTGGTCAGAAAAGACGCATGGTTATGACTTTGATCTTTTTTAATTTGTTAAGACTGGTTTTGTGGTCAAATATGTGATCTATTCAGGAGAATGTTGCATATGCACATAATAAAAATGTGTATTTTGCTTTTTTAGGATGGAATGTTCTGAATATGTCTGTTAAATCCATCTGGTCCAATATGTCATTCAAAGGTACCGTTTCCTTGTTAATTTTCTGTTTGAATGATCTGTCCATTGATGTAAGTGGGATGTTCCAGTCCCCTACTATTATTGTATTATTATTGATTGCATCAATCAATTATTTGTTATTAACTGCTTTATGTATTTTGTTTGTTATTAACTGCTTTAAGTATTTGGGTGCTCCCATGTTGGGTACATAAATATTTATAATTGTTATATCTTCTTGTTGGATTGTCCCTTGAATGATTATATAGTGTCCTTCTTTGCCTCTTCTTACAGTCTTTATTTTAAAGTCTATTTTGTCTGATGTAATCATTGCTACCCTGGCTTTCTTTTCACATCCATTTGTGTGATAAATGTTTCTCCATCCCCTCACTTTCAATCTGCATGCATCTTTGGGTCTGAAATGAGTCTTGTCTCTTATAGGCAACATATAGATGGGTCTTGTTTTTTTAATCCATTCCATCACCCTATGTCTTTTGATTGGAGCATGTAGTCCATTTACATTCAAAGTAATTATTGATAGGTATGCATTTATTGCCATTTTATTACTTCTTTTATGGTCATTTTTGTAATTATTCTCCATTTCTTTCTTCTCTTGCTCTCTTCTATCATGAGTAGCTGGCTTTCCTCAGTGATATACTTGGATTCCTTTCTCATGATTCTTTGCACATCCCTTACTGGTTTTTGCTTTGTGGTTACAATTCAGTTTTCATATAATATCTTCTGTATATTGCAGTGTGTATGAAGCTGATGGTCACTTAAATTTGAACCCATTCTTTACCTCTCTCCTCCCCATGTTTTAGGTATATGGTGTTGTACTTTATATCCTTTTATTTTGTGAATCCCTAGACTGATTTTTGCAGATATATGTATTTGCTTTTTTTTTTTTACTGTTTTTGTGCTTCCCACTTTCCTTACTCTTGCTTGGGCCCTTTCCTTTCCACTCAAAGAGTCTGCTTTAACATTTCTTGTAGGGCTGGCTTAGTGGTCATGAATTCTTTTACCTTTTGTTTGCCTGGGAAACTATTTAGTTCTCCTTCTATTCTGAATGATAGCCTTGCTGGATAGAGTATTCTTGGCTGAAGACTTTTTCCTTTCAGCACTTTGAATTTATCATGCCACTCCCTACTTGCCGGCAAAGTATCTGCTGAAAAATCCACTTGTAGCTTTATGGGGTTTCCTTTGTATCTGGCTGCATTCTTTTCTTTTGCTGCTTTTAAAATTCTCTATCACTACTTTTTGCCATCTTAATTACCATGTGTCTTGCTGTGGACCTCCTTGGTTGATTTTGTTGGGGGATCTCTGTGCCCCCTGGATCTGGATTTCTGTTTCCTTCCCCAGATTTGGGAAGTTTACTGCTATTACTTCTGCTATATTTCAGTGGATTCACCCTCTAATACTCTCTTGGCCAGAGCACATACAGGGCAGCACCACAGGCCTAGCAGTGTGCAAGCATCTCCTATAGTGGCCAGTACCACTCCAAAGTGACTCCTGTCTTGAAGAAAGATAACCACACACACATCAGTCAGATGGAGACCCCATCAGTGGGCTGGAGGCAGACAACTGGTCTCACTACAGGCCCTGCCCAACAATGAAATCTTCTCAGGGGATAACACAGGGAAAGTACTCTGTGGTCTGGGGCTACTTTATCTTTGGCAAACGCCTGATCTGACTCAACTCAAGCCCAAGGCAGACCCAACACTGCCCACTAACACCATAGAGACCCAACACTGCCCACAACCGGCAAAGAGAACTATAGCAAATGACTGAAGGAAAATGTAGCTCAACCACAAAGCAGGGCATATGCATCAAAAATAGGAGACACCCCTGAAGTGCCAGATTCTAGTGAACAGGGGACTCTGCATGGCAGGGCACTATAGGACTTCTTCATAAAGCTAATACTTTCAAGTGCTGGAGATGTAGTTGTCTTTCTGAACACAGAGAAACAGACACAGAGAGTTAGACAACATGAAGGGACAGAGGAATATGTCCCAAATGAAAGAATAGGACCAAATCATAGCAAGAGATCAAAGCAAAATGGAGATAAGTCACATTCCTGATAGAAAATTTAAAATAATGATCATAAAGAAACTCCCTGGACTTAAGGAAAATGTGGAGGACTTCAGTGGGACCCTTAACAATGAGATAAAAAAGAACCAATCAGAGATGAAGAACACAATAAATGAAATTAAAAATACACTAGATGGAACAAATAGTAGACTAGACAAAAAGAAGAACAAATCAGTGACCTGGAGGGCAGAGTAATGGAAAGTAGTCCAGCTGAGCTGGTGAGAGAAAAAAAATTATGCAAAATGAGAATATACTTTGAGAGCTCAGTGTCACTATCAAACGTAACAACATTTGCAATATAGGGATCCCAGAAGGAGAAGAGAAAGAAAAGGGGGCAGAGAATTTATTTGAAGCATGGGGGGTGGGGCCTCAGGGCAGTGGTGCTAGCAAGCTTTGAACACTGCTGTTCCTCTGTAGAAGGGGCTCTTA